>NC_141152.1:99576090-99905778 GCF_053477565.2 Lygodium microphyllum | reverse complement strand
AGGTGCCAAGGCTGGCAGCATCTATCCCTTGATTGTATCCCCTTCTTCCCTTGATCATGTTTTGTCTGTGGATTCTATCCCACATGTATCTCTTTGGCATGCTCGTTTAGGCCATATGTCTTTGAAGGAAATAAAAATGCTTTCTGGTTTGCAGTACTTAACCCCCTTGATTATGCATGTTTTGATTCATATGAGCATTGTCTTTATGGAAGGCAGACTAGGTCTACGCATTAGAAGTCTGGTAGGCCACGCATGAGTTAGCCCTTGGCATTGGTACGTTCAGATGTCTGTGGGCCCATGCCTTGTCAGTCTATGGGTGGTGCAAAGTATTTTGTTACTTTCATAGATGATTTTTCACGAAAAATTTGGGCTTATCCCATTAAGCTGAAATCCGATGTCTTGGCTGTGTTTCAGAGATGGCTTGCATTGGTTGAGAACTAGTCTGGGTATCGGCTAAAATGCCTAAGGACAGATAATGGGGGTGAGTATGTCTCACGTGCTTTTGAGCAATTATGTGATGAGAGGGGTATTAAGCGTCAGTTGAGTGCCCCCTACACCCCCCCAGAATGGTTTGGTTGAGCAGATGAATCGAACCATCCAGCAGCAGTGTGTACACAGTATGCTTAACCATGCAAGCCTACCACAGAGCTTTTGGGCTGAGGTATTTAGTACAGCTGTGCATGTCATAAACAGATCACCTTCTACTGGTTTGGATTTCCAGGTTGTAGAGGTGGACTGGAAAACCTCCCTCTTATGCACATCTCCGTATCTTTGGATATGAGGCATTTTGCCATATGCCCAGGGACAAGAGAAGTAAGCTGGATCCTAAGAGTGTCAAATGCATTTTCCTTGGTTATGGGGATGCAGGCGAGATGGGTTACCATCTCTGGGATCCGCAGGCGCGAAAAGTCATCTGCAGTCATGATGTAGTCTTCCATGAAGACAAGATGCATAGGCAGCCTGAGAGAGTTATTGAGATCTGCAGGGTCATATTTCAGGAGGAGCCGAGAGCTCTCACAGAGTCAGTTGGACAGCCTACAGCTGCAGCAGATGCTCATAGTCAGGGTGTTGGACAGGCAGTTGTGCAGGTAGTAGAGCCTGCCGTGAGACGGTCTATTAGAGACAGACATCCACTTGACAGATTTCAACCCTCGATGCATTATGTCTTGGTTACAGATGCAGGAGAGCCTTTCACTTATGATGAGGCTATGCGCAAGGGTGACAGTCACTCCTAGGAGAGGGCTATGCAGTCTGAGATAGACTGCTTGCATAAGAATGAGACTTGGGATTTGGTTTCCTTGCTTGAGGGCAAGAAGGCTTTGCCATGCAAGTGGGTGTACAAGCTAAAAAGTACCCCTGGATAACCCAAGCTGACATACAAGGCTAGACTGGTAGCAAAGGGTTTTAAGCAGGAGCATGGTGTGGACTTTGATAAGGTCTATTCTCCTGTGGTTAAGATGACTACCCTACGCTTAGTCTTGGCTTTGGTTGCTCAGCTTGATTGGAATTTATGCCAGATGGATGTCAAGACGGCTTTCTTACATGGGGACTTGCATGATGAGATTTATATAGAGCAGCCTAAGGGCTTTGTGGAACCTGGCAGGGAGCACCTAGTGTGCAAATTGAAGAAAAGTCTTTATGGCTTGAAGCAGGCACCTAGGGAGTGGTATCATAAGTTTGATGCCTTTATCTAGTCACAAGGCTACAGCAGGAGTGCTATGGATCCATGTCTTTACACGAAGAAAGCCTGTGATGGTTCTTTATTGATGTTGGTACTCTATGTGGATGATATGTTGATAGCAGGGAAAGCTCATGATGAGCTAGATGCTCTTAAGGCTCAGCTCAAGAAGAGCTTTGAGATGAAAGATCTGGGATAGGCCTCTCACATACTTGGTATGTGCATTAGACGCGACAGGCATCAGGGACTCCTCTACTTATCACAGAGGGAGTACATTCATAAAGTCCTTGAGTGCTTCCGAATGGAGGACGTAAAGCCTATTGGCTGTCCATTGCCTTCTTATGTGAAGGTATCACAGGTTGATTGTCCGCAAACACATGAGTAGAGGGCCGAGATGGCCAAGATTCCCTATGTATTCGCAGTGGGCAGTCTTATGTATGCCATGATCGCCACTCGTCCAGATATTGTATTTGCAGTTGGTGTTGTGGCACGCTATATGGCTCCACCTGGCAAGAAGGATTGGGATGCCGTGAAGGGTATCATGAGGTACTTGAAGGGCACTACAGATATGTGCATATGCTATGGCAGCCAAGATACAGGAGTCGTGGGGTACTGACTTTGATTATGCAAGACATGCAGATAGTAGGAAGTCCACTTCCGACTATGTATTCACCTATGCTAGAGGTGTTGTTTCTTGGATGTCCAGGGTGCAGAAATGTACGGCCCTTTCTACTACAGAGGTCGAGTATGTTGCAGCCACCACTGAGGCTTGCAAGGAGGCCATTTGGTTGGGTCGTTTGGTTGCTGACCTTGGTATTGATGCTATCCCTACACTACATTCGGATTCTATGAGTGCTATTCAGTTAGCCAAGAATCCGGTCTTCCATGCGAAGACGAAATACATTGAGGTGAGGTATCACTTCATACGTGGGGTCGTTGAGGACAAGTCTGTTGATCTTGTCAAGATCTTGACTGACCACAATCCTGTAGATCTGCTCACGAAAAGCCTCTCTACAGAGTGCTTTGCCTTCCTCAAGAGGTTGATGGGTGTGGGATAAGAAGACTTCTTTCCTCATCCTATTGTACATGTGTACATGTTGTACTGTCTTTCTTTTTTTTTCTTTTCACTCCTCAATAGGGCAGATTCGCCTTTAAGTGGGAGGTTGTTGGGGGTAAAGGCGCCTCCGCCTAGCCGCCCGTGTATTACTACACTGACAGTCACCGCCACTGCACACTGCAGGTGGCGGGCGCTCGTCTCACCGTCACTTTATTCTTTATTCTTTTAGTGACAGTTTGAATAAAGGAAGGCCTGGTCACACATTGTGACTGTTGGAGTTCCCATTTCTTGTCTCTCTCTTTCTTGCTCTTGCTCTCCTACCATAGCTCTCGAGTGCAAGCTTCGATCCTTCTCACCTTTCAATTATAGCCTCGACGGTAATGTATGGGTGATGCCTAAGCTGTATGAATCAAGTGCATCGACCTTGGTATGAAAGATGATTTGGGATGCATGGAATTTTTACTCAAGGTAAAATCTCAATACCCTTTACATCAAGGAAAATTTGTGATACTTTTAGTGCTCAAGTGCAAGGCAAATACAATAGTTATAATCTAGAAGTTCACAAACATAGTGCAACTCATGCCTAACCTTAAAGATTCAAGTAAGGAGAGTTTTGAAAAAGCAAGATGTAGTCCAATAAGAAGTTCTAACATATACTCGAAAATACATTATCACTACTATAGATTTCAAGATGAGAAGTAGCACCAGTAGGGGCTCATGACTTTAGCATTAGGCTAAGATCTGAGGACTCCTGCCATCTTGACTCTTCTAAAACACACTAACAATGAGAATAGACAAGGTAGGCCAAGAGGCCTACCCCAATACCTCCACCCAACCACCCATCCAAGCATCAAAACCTATATACAATCTAATCTGTAACATGCCCGCCTAACAGCTACATAGGCACGTTTTTAGCAATCCATCGAGAAACGAATCTAAGCATCACCACCCGGCACTCCCGTGGAATGTTTCGGGATTTCTCATCTAGGACTTCCTGAGTTCACCTTGCAACAGAACGTTCGCGGCCGAACCCACTAGGATCGACCTGAAATTTGGGTTTCTAGTTACCGAGGTCTCCTACCAGCATTCTAGCATCGGATCCTGGACATCCTACTTTATGCAGAGATACCCAATTCGAAGCAAATCCGTGCCGCACTTAGTTCAAAGAGAATGGGAAATGAGAGGGATGCACCGTTTAACCTCTCTACCCATAAGGCATAGTCCCATTCCGATCCCCTAAAGGGCAATGAATCGGGTTCTAATCTAATATTTTACCTAAAGGTCCCATGTCTAAAGAACCTTGTGAGAAGCCTCCCAGTTCTCTAGAACCACCCTACCGTAGGACGGATCTGTCAGGCATTCCGCCCACCTGCTTCCCTCAATGGCATTCTTTAGTTATCTAATTAGGTCCTATCAGATTTATGTGTGACATTTTAAAAAATAGCTTTATTAATTAAGCCTTTTAGGAAACAAGGTTCGTTTGCGTAACTTATAGCATTGATGCAAAAACAATTCAGATAAGTTTTTTGGAAGTGAACTTTATATTATCCTTCTAACTGAAATACAAGTCTTGTCCAAAAAGGACGAATTCCGCAATCTATGAGGTTGCATCTTATTACCTCCAATATTCTGCCCTTGTACTAGTAACAGGGCCTCGAGAATCTATCCTGAGTCATGTAGATCGTTTGATAGGACCCGAAGGTACAGAATTTATAGTCAGAGCCCCCCAACATCCAAGCGTCCTCCTACATTCAAGCTAACCCACGGAGAGACCTCTCATGGCGAGTTTGGTCCATGTTCCCGTCACGGTTATTTGGAACCCCCTCGGCTAGGGTTCACGGCTAGCTGGGGGTAGCTTGGCACGCCCTCCTTGAATTCAACATGATTCATTATTCAAATTTCTGTTGTGAGCTTGGGTCATACATTCCTTTCACAAACATTGAATCTAGATTTACAAGCATAAACAACAATGAAAGCGAGTGCTCAAGACATCTACTAAGGTGGACTCCTCATATTAAATGCTCAATGTTGTCGTTCTTGGGTCTTTCTTGCCTTGGCATCATTTTCCATCATCTTTCGAGGGATAGATAATACCCTCCTTCCGATCTCTCTCTTCTATGTAATAGGGGTAGGCAATTACGCTATAGTTTCGGATGATAGCTTCCCTAGGTTACTATCGTTTGGTTCTTATCGTAAGATCTTGGTCTAGGATTTTATTTGGTTAGTTGGTAACCTTTTTTCCATATTAGAATTTTGTCATGGTTCTAAGTTCACCCTAGGTTTTCCTCCCCTTAAGATAGCAGGAACCTGTGTTTACTCCTCTTGCAAGTCAAACATAAATTAAGTCTATTTACCATTCCGAAATAGTTGCGAGCATCGAATGTACTTAGCGAATAGTCATTTTTCATGTGCATATGACATTTGAACCTTCTTGTGTCAACTTCAAGATGTATATATATATTTTTTGAAAATGATATACCCAAGAGTGTTTTGAGTCCATCGTGGTTGGCTATTGGGGTAGGGACCCAAGAGCATGTTAACTCTAATTAAAAATATGAACGTAAGGGCAACCTGATCTGTTTGCAACTAGAACCCTAGTTGAGTCAAATTAAGTCTTAAATTCACTTGTCATGTAAGGTTTCATTTACTAGATTGGCCCTTCACAACTTCTTCCTCAAGATCATCATTTTCAACATTAGGTGCAATTGCATTAGCCTCATCAATATCATCTTCAGAATCCTCAAAGACTTACATACTATGAACATTGGCTTTTGCATTTTTGTATACACACTTTGTGGCATGATCAGGTGTATACTTTTTCCCACATTTGAAGCATAAGCCTTTTTCCTTTCTTTCTTTGTAGAGGTCCATAAGAATAGACTTGGGATTCATATTGGCTGAAATAGATTTAGGCTTGTTTTCCCCTTGTTTGAAGTCAACTCTAGGATTATTTGTTGTCCTGAAATTGCTTTGAGATCTTAAAGCATTGAATGGTGGATAAGCTGGCGCTCTTAAGCCCCCACTTGGAGCATGATTGCTACCATAAACATTGCCAACTTGTCCTTGTTTGAAAATAGTTCTTAGCTATCCATAACCAGGCTGAAATGAAGACTATCTTTTATATTTTCTTCCATAGTGCTCTGCAAGCTCGATAGCTTTGAAAAGAGTGGTAGGGTTTTGTGCCATGACATGAGTTGATAAGGATGGCTCTAAACCATACATGTACTTGTGGAGTTTAGCTTCATTCACTGATGCTCTCTATATACATGGTAAGATTGAGGAATTGGTTAGTATAATCTCTTACACTTAGGCCTCTTTGCTCTAAACCATACCATCTCCGTGCCAATTTCTCTTTCTCAAGAGGAGAGACAAAGACCCCAACAATAAGTGTCTTGAAAGCTTCCCAATTCTCTACAAGTATATTTTCCTTCTTAATGTACCTCCACCAAGTATGTGCAAATCCCTCCAAATACAAGGAAGCAAAATGAATTTTCATATCATCAGTTCTAGGGAATATATCAAAGTAAGATTCCAATTTGCAAATCCATTCCTCTAGATTAGATGGTGAAGATGATTGACCATTGAACTTAGCCAAGATGATCTTATCTTTCAACTCTCTTTCATGGAAGGGTTGCTGTCCCAAAATAGACTGGTCATGAGCACTTTTCACTGAGCCCCCAAAATGAGATAAAGCTCTCCCAATAGGTGGCTGAGAAATAGTATGAAACCTTTCCATGGGTAGAGGACCTCTAGGAAGTTGGGTATTCAACCCAAAATCTTGAGAGTTAGCACCATTTAAACTCACCAAATAGTCATCATGTCTTTATGAAGTCTCACCTACTTCATATTGGCTATTTGGAATACCCCTTCATCCAATGATTCCATGATCTTGACCATTTTGGTCCCTTGGTACTCTCTATCAAAGATGGTGTGTCAATAGTGCAGACCATAGATGTGGATGTGAGGACTTGAGTGTTGGAGTTGATTGAGGAGTAATGATTGTTATCTATGGAGGTAACTCATATTGTCAAAGATGAGGAATGTAATTTGATTTTTGTGCTAGATGGAAGTTTAAATAATGCTCTAGATATCGAGGGTATTTCTAAAGAGAGAATAATTGTCAATGTTAGTAGATATTTGATAGAGATGGCAATTGAAACATGAGGAATACTCTCATTTTGAGGTATCTTGTGCTATTGACAAGTTTGTTCCTTGGCATTGGGTTAGGTGAATTGAGTAGTAGAGAAAGAAAGGTGCAAGTGACTCAAGGGAGCAAGTCTTATACTAGGTGTAACGAGCGGGATACATAGAAACTAGGGGTTAGACACAATCACACTGACTGGGGTATATAAGGTGTAAGAGTCCTAGTTTAGGGCAACCAGTTATTACTAAGAACATACTCTTCAACTTCATCTTCAACTTCCATGGCTTCCTCCTTCTTTCTCCCCTCTTTTATGTATTTCTCTCCGCTCTTCTAGTCTCCTTTCTCTTCTTCTTGCTCTCTTTCTCTCTCTTCAGTTCTCTCTCCTCTCTCCTCTTAGCTTCATTCATTACAAGTGGTATCAGAGCATCAGGCTTTGGTCCTTTTCTTCTTTCCCCTTTCTCCCTTTTCAAATCCCAAAACCCTAGTTACTTAGGTTACATGTATAGGTACAGCAGGAAGGACCACAATTAGTCTTAGCTTTTTGGAGCAAATAGGAGCTATGGCTGGAGACTTAGACATATTTGGAGGTAAAATGGCTAAACTAGCAAGTTGTCACTCCTTTTCATGCAAATTTTAGGGGTTTTAGGTCAAGTTTAGAGTCTCAGGAGTTAGAGGAGGACAAAAACTCGGCTACTTTTTTCTTCAGCCCTTTCTCTCTCCTCCCAGGCAAGCAACCATAGCCACCCAGCAGAGAAGAAATCCTATTTTTTCCCCTGAACAGCCATGGAAGTGCCTAACTGAGACCTTAGAAGCCTCCCCCACCTTCCCTTGACCAAGGGGAATACCCTTGTGAAGGGTTATTGCCAAGGAGAGAGCCCAGGGAATAGCCTACAATTTGCGGCACATTTTGTGCTGCTATTCCCTACTCTACTTGCCCCTTCCCCCAACTCCACTCAGTCCTCCTATGGCCTCCATGGCATTGAGAGCCCCCCATGCTCCTCCTTGATCAGATCTGGACCTAAGGCTTCAACATTTGAACTCCCACCTCCAACAAGACTCAGTTTACTACTAAATTTTGCCATGAACAGCCATTGAAGCTCATCCCAAGCTCTTAATTCAACCCACAACCTCTAGAAGCTCAGTCCTTAGGAGATCCTTCAACCCCTTTTGCTTCCCCTTACTCAGATTGAAGACATGGAGCTCAGAATGCATGGGATTCTTGTGGGCAGCCATGAAAGCTCAATTTCGAGGTTTCCATCTTTGAAGTTCAAGCTCAAGAACAAGCATGAGAACCCCCATCATCAGTAGAAGCATTCGAATGCTTGAAGTCTTCATCCATTGGAGTGCTTCAACCAACCGAGATTGCTTGACGGAGCAATTGGCATCATGATGGGCTATGCTTCAACCATCTTCACCAAACACTAAAGAGATATGTCAATCTGATCTTAATCTCTCATATTCATCCACTTGTTGCTGAGCTAAATCCTTTTGTTGAAGAGATTAAAGATTGCATATGCTTTACTAGTTCAACCCCTCATTATATGCATGTATCCACTAAAAGTCAATATCCGGTTTGCTTCCTAATGCATCATAACAAATCCTGAATCAATTGTAATTGTTGACATTAACCCCCTCTTTATCTTGTGTGCCTTGGATAAGTCTCAAATTGAGTAATAGACCTTTGTAAATGGGTAAGTAGTAGCTAGTGAGTCACTAGACTGCCAAGGTAATCCCTATCCAAGCTCTTATTCATCCTTGCATCTCATGAAATGACCCGGTGTTTCCTTTCCAATGTATCTCATGTTGATTTTTTATAAAAATGTCTACCATGTATACTTTGGCGGAGGAAAAAGGCCGATGCTATGCAAGGTTCTAAGACAAAAGAGAGGCGACCCTCCCTTACCACTTAAGACCTTGAAGGGGTGCACAACTTGGCACGGGGGAAACTTTCCCCACCTCCCGGTGATCCCGAGCTCAATACTTGTATGCATGTGCAGGTACTCCCCCATGATCACCACCTCTTCTGATGTAATGATCCCCATTGGACACCCTTTCAGTGCTAATGGTACCCATGTATGACACTTGAAGTGCATGTAGTCAAAAGAGATGTATGGCAGTAAGCTTCACTTATGCAATGATGACAGAGTAGATGGACATGCAATTATGCTTGGGATAGTGATCAGTACACTCATGATGTTATTCATGTTGTTGCTAATATGAGTCATTCATATAGTGCTTTTGTCTTGGGGAGGTTAGTCATAAATGTATGTATGTATCACGTGGGTTCAACATAAGAGATTTTTAAAATACCATTTTTACATATTTTTTACATACTGAAGGGTCCCATTTAAAGGGGTTACTTATAGATTGAATAGAAAAGGGTTATGTTTTATTAAGGAAAATTTCACAAATAAAGATATTTATAAAGAGGTCTTGAGCACACGTGATATAGAGGGTATACATATAGTGAACTACTCGGGTTTGGGGCTGTTGCATTAAGGAACAGACAATGTTATTAGTCATAGTCAAGTAGGACAATCATAAAGATCCAATTACAAAAAATTCTATATTGCACTTGGGAGTAAACCCTATAGCTCATCCCAAAGGGGGGCTTTGTCCCTCTGTTTTGAATAAAAAATCTCCCCAATCGGAGTTACGGTGGTCTGAATGTTATACCCATTGTTGTGCACTAGGGTCAATGTGGATAGGGTGCAAACCACTCCACCAGGATAGACATAGATATCCCATTGCATAATATTCTGATCATTTTTTGTCACAAAGATTAATAGCTCATCGTGAAGAGGACTTTGTCCCCTCCTATTTGAATAAAAAATCTCACCAATCGGAGTTTCTTACCAAAAGTTACACCCCATTTATTAACAACAGCTCATGTGGATTGCATCCAGATGACTGGCTAGAAAGGAAAAAGTAAGGCCCATGAAGAACTCAAGAGGGAGATTAGAGACTCTAGGACCTCCATGAATGATGAACCCAGCTCGGCACAAGATTACTATGGTGATATGTAGGAGGAAATGCCCAATGATATAGATCCCTACAGCCTTGCTCAACCACACCTTATGTCAGCATGAGCTTCCTCACATGGAAAGGCATAATGACATGGTCACCACAAACCACATCCAAATGATGTCCAAGTTTGATGAAGCAATTGAGCAAATGGCCCTCTCAAACTCTAGAATTCAACAAACCTTGGAGCAGCTCACCACTCTTGTTGCTCATCTTGCTATAGCTTCATCCCAAGAGAAGGAAAATGAATCTAACCACGAATCTAGACACACACCACCACTAGAGCCACTATGTGGCCCACAAGGCATCCTTGGAGCTAAGGGAATTCCCCCTTCTACATATATGAGGTTGGCAAATCCTCTCCTGTCCCCATGACAAGTCCCTATTGAGCTCCCCCATCAACCATGTAGCCAAGCCCCCACTAAGGCCCTCTCCTACCATTGGTAGAAGCTCCCCCACTCTCCCTAGGAGCCTCAGTGGAACCTATATGAATCAACCCCATCATGGATAGTATAATACTCATGGCTCGCATAGCAATCATGGGTAGCATAGCAATAATGAGCAGCATGGCTATAATGGGCATCATGGGATAAATGCACCACATGGTATGTATGGGCAGTAAGGTATGTATGGACATCATGGGATGTATGGAGAGTAAGGGTTTCATGGGAAACAAGGCCCTCATGATCTACATGACAAGATTCTCCTCACTAGGTACAATGGGAAATCCCCCTCACCATTAGACTTGGAGGAATGGATATCCAAGTTGAAGTCCTACTTCAATATCTACGCCCACACTGATGATTAGGAAATCATATTTGCCTCTCTCCACTTGGAAGGATTTGCACACATGGTGGTGCTATATCAATTGAGAGAATCATCAGTTCATTGATTAGGAAGAGTTTAAAATGGATATGGTTCAAGTATTTGTGTCCCTTATGGAAAAAGAGCAGTTTTCAGGACGATGGTACATGCTTGACTAATGTAATCTCACTATGTGTGAGTACACAAATTAGTTTATGAACTTGACCATGTATGTGGAGAGCATTAGCGATGATGCCAAACTACATAAGTATATATATGGGTTAGTACCGAGTCTATCGGTAGATGTCATGGCCCAAAAGCCTACCACACTATTTAAAGTAATTGAATTGGCTGAGAGATATGCAAGTACTGTAAGAATGAAAATTTTCAGCAAGGTTATGGACAGCTCTGTACCCTTTCAAGATCATCCCCATATGGAGGTGGTTCTCAAGGAAATTCTATGCCTAATAATAGTCCCAAAATACCCACTTACCCCACCTTCCATGCTGAAAGAAAACATGGAACTTTTGGGATATCATTTGGCTCTAATGCTAAGAGTAAGTATGTTGAAAATAAATAGTCCATTACATCACCTTCCCATGGCTCCAGTGGGCAATGTTTCATTTCACCGGATGTTGTGAAGGAATGGAAGGGAAAAGGCCTATGCTTTAAATGTGGGGATAAGTACACAGTTGACTATGCCTCCAAGTGCTCTTACAAGACAACTAAGGTCAAGGTTCATAGCATGTATGTCATGGAAATTGGCACAATGATGAGGATGGCTACTGGAGGATGGGTTTCCTTTTGACCTGATCCTAGATACTTGAACTGACATCCCACCTGACCACCACCTCCCTTTTCTCCATCTCCTTGGATGCTTGGATGGGTTCTCAGATTCCAAGCACCCTGCGCATTCATATGGTAGTATCCATGGGAAGCATGTCTTCATCCTTGTGGATAGTGGTAGCACTCATAGTTTTGTTAATAATTCAGCCATTGATTGGTTGAAATGCACCCCTACAGAATTACACCACCCCTTGAAGGTCCAAGTAGCAAATGGAGAGGAAGAAATCAGCACATATGTATGCTCCATAGTTCACTTATGCTTGGATGAAAATTATATGGCATTGATTAACCTATTTTCCTTAGATATGGGCCCCATGGATGTTGTATTGGGTTGTGATTGGCTGAAACGATTGGGAAAAATTGCTATGGACTTCTCTTAGCTCTACACAAAGTTTGTGATGCATGGACAACTCATCCGCTTAGAAGGAATTCAAGATCATGCTGATTTTCAACTCATTACAACAAACCAACTCAAACGGGAGTTTAAGAAATGCTTGCAGATCTTTGTCTTGCAATTGAATAAGGAAGATTCAGGTCAGCCCTCTGAAGTATCTAAAGATTCAGTCTTGTAGTCCCTACTTGAGAAGTACATTGATCTATTTTAGATGCCTACAACCCTCTCCCCTAAGAGGAAAGTGGACCACCCATTTGATTTAGAGCCCCATTCCAAGCTAGTAAATGAGCCACCTTACAGACTCTCCAAGTGTGAACGTGAAGAGGTTGCAAAGCAAGTCAAGAAGCTATTGGAGATGGGTTTCATTGAACCGAGTTCTCCCCCTCATGCATCCCTTGTCCTATCAGTCAAGAAGAGATATGGCTCTTTCTGCATGTGCATTGAATATAGAGTCTTAAACAAAATCATAGTGAAGAACTGCTACCCCATCCCACGGATTGATGATTTGATGGATGAGTAGAAAGGAGCATGCTTTTTCATTAAGATTGACTTGCACTCTAGCTACCATTAGATCCGTACAAGGGAGGGAGATGAGATCAAAATGGCCTTCAGGACTAATTGTGGGCTTTATCATTTTCTAGTGATGCCTTTTGGGTTGACTAATGCCCTTGCCACATTTCAAAGCCTCATGAATAAAATTCTTCAACCCTTTCTATTCAAGTTTGTGCTTGTTTTCTTTGGCGATATCCTCATTTATAGCAAGTCACAAGAGGAGCACTTGGCACATGTCAGAAGGGTGTTTGACATATTGAGAGAACATTAACTCTTTGCTAAGGAGAGAAATTGTACGTTCATGCAGACATCTGTGGAGTACTTGGGACATTGTGAGAAAAAATGGCATACAGGGGCTCACCTGAAGAAGGTGCAATGTGTTAGGGAATAGCCCACTGCATCCACCACCACTTCATTATGTGGTTTCCTTGGTCTCTCTTCATTCTATAGATGCTTCATTAAGCACTATGCCACCATTGCAGCACCTTTGATTGATTGATTAAAAAAGGAATCATTCTTTTGGGATGCCACTATTGATCATAGCTTCAAGCAGTTGAAGGAAATGCTTACTTCCGCCCTCATCCTTGTCTACCTTGACTTCTCTAAGATGTTTACAATTCATTGTGATGCCAATGGCACGGGTATTGGTGCAGTATTGCTATAAGAGCATGGTGTGATTACATTTGAGAGCAGTAAGCTTGATGATAAGGAGATGTAGATGAATGTGTATGACTAGGAGATGTTGGCCATCCTCCATGCTATCAAGAAATGGCACCACTATTTGTATGGCAGCCAAGCAAAAAGTGACCATCGAGTCCTGCAGTACTTCTTGACTCAATCCTCTTTGACCCCTAAGAAAAGCCGATGGGTGACAACATTACAAAACTATGACTTTGATATTTTTCACACTCAGGGCAAAGATAATATAGTGGCTGATTCATTCTCTCAAATGTGGGCATGCAGAGTATCCTCTATTTCAAAGTTGCATAGTGATTGGATTGAAGAGCTTCAAGAATCTTACTAGTTATATGATAACTTCCGCCACATCTTCCAAAAATTACAACATGGGGACATGGCTAAAAACTCCCAATATCAGCTCAAGCATGGCCTTATTTGGTCCCATGGCAAGATCGTAATCCCACACACTTCTCCCTTCACGCAGAAGATCATGGAAGAGTTGCATTCTTGCCCCACTGTTGGTCATTTGGGTGTTTTCAAAACATATGACACAATTTCCAAGAGCTTTCATTAGAAAGGATTATGGAGGGATGTCAAGGACTTTGTAACCAAATGTGTCCTGTGCCAAAAGAATAAGAACATCACACTTAGGCCCACTGGCCTTGTAGCCTCTCCCTATTTTTGAAGGGAAATGGATTCATATCACAATGAGCTTCATCATAGGCCTCCCTATGAATCAAGAAATATTGGAACAATATATATGTGGTAGTTGATTGCATGGACCAAAGCTGCCCACTTAATCCCCACTGACCCAATACACTACCTCGTAGGTGGCCACTCAGTTTATGGAATATGTCTTCAAGTTGCATGGCTTATCACAAGTCATAGTCCATGATTAGGATGCTAAGTTTATGAGCAACTTTTGGCAGATGGTTTTCACATCTATGGGTACCAAGCTTGCTCCATCCACTACATACCACCCTCAGATTGATAGCTAGACTGAAAGAGTAAACACATATTTGCGGCACTTTTTCCATGATGTACAACACAGTTAGGATACATGGCTCCACTTGGCAGAGTTTTCCTATAATGACCCCTTTTGAGGCATTATATGGGTATAAGGTCCCCTCCCTATAGTCTTATTCAATTATAAGATCAACCCTCAGAGTCAGGCCAATTTGGATAGCATGCAGGCCTTACTTTAGCAATGCAAAGTGACATGAAACTCTATGCTGATGAGAAAAGAAGGCAAATTTTGGAATTCCAAGAAGGGGAACTTGTCCTCTTGAAAGTGCCTAAGTTCCGCTACTCCACTCTCAAAAAGGATAGCAGTAACAAGCTAGCCCACTACTTCTACGGCCCCCTACCAGATCGTGAAGAGAGTTGGTGACTTGGCCTACCGATTAGAGCTTCCCCCTCCCACCAAAATCCACAATGTGTTTCATGTCAACCAGTTGAAACCCTTCATTGGCACTTCAATGGACTATGTGGAAGAACTTCCCCCCATAGATGAAGAAGGTATCATTCAATATATCCCTGAGGCAATCATTGGGCTCAACAAAATAAGCACTAAAGATCTCAATCCTTCAAGGTGTACCTCATCAAATGGCAAGGCCTACCCCTGGAAGAAGCCTCTTGGCGCCCAACCACCATCATCAATGAATTTCCTCACTTGGAAGAGGCCCAATGGGCTGAAGACTAGCCAATTATGTCCCCGTTTGAACACCCCTTGACATGTAGACTACACATTGTTTTAGAATAGTTTTGTACTTTCCCAAATCTTAGGAATGTGCATCCTACCTAGGCTAAAAGTACTCCTCATAAGCTTCGTTTCAACATGCAACACACCCCATTTGGAGTAGCCTATCAAAAGTTATGACAATTTTATCTCAGCAAGTCTATCATGGATAGCATGCCATCCCTAGTCTTTACCAACCATTTTCATTGTAACGTAGCTTAGAGTAGTACTCTGCACCCCACTCCCTAAGCCCACCCATCACTTCCCTCCAGTTCTCTTCATTTTTTAGGGAAAAAACCTTCAGGGTGGGGATGGATTGTAACAAGCGGATACATAGAAACTAAGGGTTAGACACCTAGTCACACTGATTGGGGTATATAAGGTATAAGAGTCCTAGTTTAGGGCAACCAGTTATTATCAAGAACATTTTCTTCATCTTCATCTTCACCTTCCATGGCTTCCTCCTCCTTTCTCCCCTCTTTTGTCTTTCTCTCTCCTCTTCTAGTCCTCCTTTCTCTTCTTCTTGCTCTCTTTCTCTCTCTTATCTTCCATGGCTTCCTCCTCCTTTGTCCCCTCTTTTCTATCTTTATCCTCTTCTAGTCCTCCTTTCTCTTCTTCTTGCTCTCTTTCTCTATCTTCAGTTCTTTCTCCTCTCTCCTCTCAACTTCATTCATTACACTAGGCAAGTAAGAGCTTCTTAGGTGTGTCCTATACTTGATGTGCTGCCTTGAGTGTGTTGATATTAGAGAAAGGGGGATAGGGGTTATAGCTAGAGCCAATTGATCGAGTCAATTGGGAATCTCTAACTTGAGTATCCCAAGGTGCAATTCAATGAGCATGCAAATTTCTTTTTCTTTGTTCTCTAAAGTACTAAACAACATCATTTCACCATACTTTTAAACTTATTTACATGGAATCTAAAGTACAAATGATGTATTGAGGTGTTTCATATGCCTAATGTTCAAGCAAGTGACATGGTTTCTCTTTCACTTGCAAGATGTTGAGAAATGACAAGTGATGTATGCTCTAGGAAGAGATGTGCTGAATCCCATAAGCACAGTGGTGCAGAATGCTACCTATCCAGCTACTATAAAGCATTATACTTGACTATCACATTCATATGGAATGAATACAATATCATGATGCTTTGTACTTTCGCTTAGTGTCTTTTTCATTGTCACTCCATTACACAAGATTGTCTTTATGAGTCCAAGCTTCCATCTTGAAACCTAATTCACTTGTGTAACAGTTGGTCTCTCTTTGTCTATGTCAACATGAGTCTTGTCTTCATCTTCCATCCTCCATAGCTCCCGCCATGCTCTAGATCCACACTTTTCACATGGTATCATGGCACTACTCCTCCAATTCCGTTTCACTCTCATCTAGCTCAATTTGAGCTCAAAAAAAGTCTTCCTACTCCTTCTCACTGCCCTGCTTGGCAGCCATAGCCACCTTGCACCTATCCTACTTTAAGCTCTTAGATCTCTTCAACCAAATAAGATATTGGCAAGCTTCCTTCTAGAGATCACTACTTCTACTCCTGGAGCTCCTCTCTATCACCTCAGATCTCAACATTAGGTCATCTATAGCTCAACATTGTCAACTTCTATTCTATGTGTCCTCCATAGCCAAACAAGATCTGGAGCCATTTGAGCTCCTGGATCTCATAGTAGAGGCCATATCTCATTACAATTTATTCTAAGGAGTTGTTCAACAACTCATGTGCAACTTCTTGACACAACAACTCATGACATTGAGCACTCTATGCTCTAGCATTTCCAGATTTCATGGTCACTGCCCTGAACTGCACCAATCCCTGTATGTACGATCAGATCTTACTCCACACTGTGCAATATATCCTGTTGGTATAGGGCTTTTGAAGCCTACCTCATAGGCTACCTCCCCAACAATTCTTGTCCCAAATGATTGCTTTTATGATCTGCTATAGCCAAAAAGCTAGTCACCTGTTCCTGCAAACCCTAATAAACACCATAGTCATTAACATTCAAGATTCCCTCCTCACTCCATTCTCAAATCCATTTGATAAGACCAAACTCAAGTCATTTGCCAGTAAGGAGGGGACTCAAGTTGAAGGACAAGACAAGCATCAAGAATCACCATCAAGCAGGAAGAAGATTCAAGCTCATGACCAGACATAGTATCTCTTGATACTACAGAGTGTGTCTTCACATTACCTTGTATTTGTGTCTCTTGAGACATTCAAATACAACTCTTTTGCTGGTTAATTGAATCTTATCAACATGGCAAAGCTTGAGAAAATAGCAAAGTTCAATGGAGAATGTTTCCATACCTGGAAGGAAAAGACCATGTACCACCTCATGAGGAAAGACCTCTGGGATCTCTTTGAAGATGAAGGTGATGCAGATGAAAAGAAAGAAGATTTAGAAAGTAGGATCCTTGCAGTAGCTCCACCAAAAACCAAAGAATGAAAGAAGATGAATAACAATGCACTAGGCATCATTGCTTGGGGACTAAGTGATGATGTGCTACATCATATCTCTAGCATTAGAGATGCTAGAACTACTTTGGGAGGAACTTGACAGGATGTTTGGTACCCAAGCAAAGAATTCAAAGGTAAAATTACTCGTGCAATTTTATAAACTGGATATAAAAGATAGTGCTTCCATGACCATACACATTAACAAGTTCAAGAACCTAAAAACCCAGCTTACAACTCTTAAGAAGAATATTGATGAAGATGAAGCAATAGCCGTGCTACTTGCAAGTGTAAATAAGGATCCATATGAGAATCTTGTGTCGACCCTAAGTAATGTTCCAAGTCTCTCACTTAGAGATATTGAGCACTCTCTTCTTGATGAAGAGAACAAATAGAAGAACAAGAATGCAAAAGATTGCATCCCATCATCTAGGGAAAATCTCTTATACACCAAAGGAGCTGCTGGACCCAAAGGAAGAGGTTGAGGATTCAACACCGACAAAAAAAATTGAATGACATGTCATTATTGTGGTAAGACTAGCCATATAGCCTCAGTGAATGTTTCCACAAGAAAAGAGCACATCAGATGTAGAATGATCACCACTAGAACCAATTCATGAATAAAGAAAAAGAAGAAGATGCTGTCGTTGCCATAAAAAACTCTGACAGATTGTTCTAAAAGAATTTTCATTGTATCTTTCATATGTTTTTCCCTTAGTGGATTTGCTTTGTAAAAACTCTTGCCAAAGATGTAAAGTTTCAAGCTTTAACTTGAGTAGGCTGAGATTTGAGGGGGGGTGTTGAGAAATGACAAATGATGTATGCTCTAGGAAGAGATGTCCTGGATTCGATAAGCATAGTGGTGCATAATGCTGCCTACCCAGCTACTATACTGTAACAACTCTGAAATAGAAATACCCATTTCGCATGAACTCCCTCTTGGGAAGGGGTTATAGGGATACTATTTTTTTCGAATTAGATAATGGCAAAATTTTTTTAAAAAGATTTTCCCTTATCCCCCCCAAGTCGACTGTCGTGCTGGAGGGGGAGGGGAATAGAAGGTATGTGCAAGCTCCTTGCTGGAGCTTGCAAAGGGAGGGGGGCCATGCCGCTGCCGCGTAGGGGAGAGAGGAACCTCTCCCTCTCCCTATAAAAATCGTAGCTATGAGGAGCATGGGGAGGAAAAAGAAGGAGCCGAGACTCTGTGTGCATCGTGAGGAAGAGAGAGATTGAAGCCGTCGACGATGCCATGAGCTGCCGCATCAGCCGCCGTTGCCATCTGTCTGCACGCCGCCATAGTGACCCTGGCCGTCGCCACGCTGTGCAAGGGGAGCCACCTCCCTCCACGTGGCTCCACAGAAATCCCCAGAAGCTTTGGAAGCTTCTTGGGGAAGCTTCCAAAGGCCTTAATAAGCCCCCCTTCATGTGGGCCTATTTAAAGCCTCTCCCCCCCCCCCCCCCCCCCCCCCCCCCTCAAATTTCCCCCTTGGAGCCCTATAAGCCCCTTTTCCCCCCAAACCTTGGAGCCCTATAAGCCCCCTTTCCCCCCAAACCTTGGAGCTCTATAAGCCCCCTTTCCCCCCAAAAAAAAGGTTTTACCTTATAGCCCTTTTTTTTTCCTGTATCTTAAATCCCCCCTAAGGGCCCCCTTAGGCCCATTTTCCCGTGCAAAAATTCCATTTTTAGACCTTTCATACCACGAATTCCCTCATCAGGACTCCACAAGCCCCCTTTTCCCCCCCAACATTTGACTTGAAGGGTTTTCATGTGTTTTTTTTAAAAACCCTTCTTTTTCCCCCACACGCAATCCCCTATATCCAAAGGGGTCTTCTACACCTTTTATTTCCCTTCCTTGTGAGTCTTTAAAAAGGCCGTTAAGCCCTTTCCTGTGGCTTTAATGAGCCTTACTCGCGGAGGGTTTTCAAAATACCCCCTTTCCGGGTTTTAAACCCTTTCCATGGTTTCTCCCTCCTCCATACACCCATCCCTTCAAAGAGCTTCTACGAAGGAAAGCAAAAGAAACTCATAAAGGACGGTGGAATTTAAAAAGGAAGTTTGCAAACCCGTATCCAAGACGGAAAGGCTGCATTCGCGATGGCTCCTAAGAAAGCCCAAGTAATACGTGACCTAGTCGCACGTATTGCAAAAACTGAAACTCCTATACCCTAAATACTTGCCCACATTCACCGAATGTAGGGACAGTAGAACATACTTGAGAAGTGATCTAGGGTTTCTCCCTAAGAATCTTTCGCTAAAAAGATGGAACTTGGAACCCTAGGACTGACAACGTCAGCCTAATGTAATTAGGAACAGATTGTTTCGTGACTCCATTTGATGAGTAGAATAGTCCCATAGTTCGATGCGACACTTGTGCAACAAGTGCAGAGTCGTATGATCTTGTGATTGGATCACAAGGGAATGGCCAATTCTCGGAATGAGGTTGGCAGATTCTTACGCAAGTTATCTTGCAAGAGGATGAATAATCGTCCTAATATAGCATCTTTCTGGGGTAAAGATAATTGCTTGGAGCAAAGGACAAACCAATAAATTGGAATAACATATGAACTTAAGGTATTGACCAAGTCAGGTTAATAGGGTACGGCCCTAACCCAGGATATAGGGGATCTTGCCAAATCGCAAGTCATCCCGGATCGAGTGCTGGATGCATGCAAAAGGAAGGATTCACTCCTTAGCAGTTGGCCCAACAATAAATGACCAATGGAAATGTTTGTGCTTATTACAGATTTAAGAGCACTGTTTTGCCTTGTTTGATCAATGAATTAAAGGATAAATGGATATCTAATGCTTCAGGTTGAAGCCCTGAAGGGAGAGGTAGCTTCAGTTACACTACAAGGGATCGGGCTCATACCCACGCTCCTAGCCGCACAAAATGACTTGGGAAAAAAAGTGTCGGGCCCGTGTAATAGCGCGTGTATCATCGCGGCCAGAGACATGCGTGTAAAAGCGCGTGTACAGTGAGAGCCAGTCGCGCGAATACACGAACCCATACACGCGTTCTGCGCAGTTTTGCTGCAAATTTACACGCGAATATAACAGACTATCCGCGCAAATATACGCGATTTTGACAGATGACACGCGCTTATACACGCGATTACAGAGGGAAAAAAAAATCCAGAGAGTGCTTTTGGGTGCCTGGATGCTGTTCCAGCATCCAGCCACCCAAAGGCACTCTCTGGATTTTTTTTTGGTGCATTGCACCATAAAAAAAGAGCGATTTAGATTTCAAAACACGAATCAAGACTCACTCTCTATGAATACACGATTCAATATTACTATCTAAAACTTAATACACGACTCAAGACTCACGATTCAATACATTGTCAATACATGATACATTTGTGTACAAGGGAGACCATATGTCAAAATAGCCCATGGCTTTAATTAGGAACAAATATATACAAAGTCAAATAGGGAGCTAGGTGCAAAAAAGCCCATGGCTTCAGTTACAAAAATTTTTTGTACAACCACATCCTACAGTATTCTGAAAGCTAATCAGAGGATGATGAGGACCCTGTGCTCTCTCCATGATCAGAGGAGCTCGCATCGGTATATTCCGATGAGTGGTGCTCGCCTCCACCAGGAGCAGTGGCACGAACATCAGCAGTGGCGGCTGGATCATCAGGGGCAGGAGCATCAACAGCTTGTGCCTGTTCAAGAAATATACCGTATGTAAGTATACATATATATGCAATTAAATAAACCGAAATCATTCATTTAGAGTTTTCAAGTACCTGTCGACCGTATGGTCTCATGGCCGCGTCAAACTGCGCATCCGTAATACGTCCCTCGTTTCTGAAGATGGCCCACGTGTCACGTCTGCTATTGCGGCGAGCATACCCAGTCTCGTGGGCTGTGGGCCTCCTCCCCATAACCCGTCGCTGTAACATAATCAAGATAGTTTGTAAGATCAAAACAATCATAGAATCAATGAATTTGGCAAACAATCAAATAAAGAGGCAAGTTACTTACGAACTCTGCCTCCCACGACTCGACGCCGCCAGATCCGAAATGCGACGATCCAATGGTCTCCATCTGGATCCGTCGTGCCTCCACATGCTGCCTGCTCTTCACGCCTCCCTCTGCGCGCTTCTTTGCCTCCTTCCACTCGCGTTTGTGGGCAGTGGCAGGTTTCTCACAAGGATAGCCACCCGCAGCTACATTCACCCCATCATCGTACGCGAGTTTCTTAAGGTGAGATCTTTTATTACTTAAGATCTCCCTTATTCGCGTCCTTCCCCATACATCCGAGAATGTCGCTCGTGGGGGATTGGGGTACCGACTATGTACACTATCTAGGACCTCCCTAACTAACCGGCTATCCTGATCTTTAAATTTTACAAAACAGTTTCTATACATGTTTGAAACTACCCCCCGCATATACTCCATCACCTCTTTCCCTCTCGCATCCATGACTACCCCGCCCCTATCCGTAACATCGTAGAAAATCTCTCCCTCCACCTCTCTCGCCTCCTCCGACTCCTCACTGTCTCCTCGTACATGCCTCCCTCCATGCCCTCTCTCACCGCGTGCCCTACTACCCCCCCCACCAAAGCACTCGCCGCATAATCCTCCACTCCCGCTCTCCCTACTGCGGCGTCGGCTCTCATCTGTACTGCGGGAGTAGCCATGACTAGGGGTGGCTGCACGTGACTGTGTACGTGACTGTGGCTGTGAGGGAGCACGTGATGGTGGCCGTGAGCCCTCACGTGACGGTACAGAGGAGGGTGTGCGTGAGTGTGTTCGTGCAGGGGTGTGTCTCCTCGGTGAGCGTGTATGCGCAGGGGTACGTCTCGCCGGACTCGCAGGCGTAGACGGCAGTGGAGAGGCTTGTGTACTTGGGGGCGCGGTGTGACCTGGGAGTCTAGGAGGAGGATGGGCATACATATACTCTGTCAGCTCCACTGGATTAGGATGGTGCCCAAAATGGTTTATCATCTCCATCATCCAAGTGGCGTATGCCCACGGATCGGAGGAAGAGCCTGGATCCATGAAGAATCTGCAAAGCGTCGAAATTCCGCCTCAATGAACCAAGCAAAACATGCATATAAAAAATAAACATATCTCCTACAATATATCTCCTCAATATATCTCCTACAATATATAACCTACAACATATATCTACCATTCTAGAAAATAAACATATCTCTTACAATACCAAACATCGAATTAGTAGAAGATCATAAGCCAAAAGAAGAAGTTCATTTCGAATTAGTGACGAAATTCATGAAAAACAAAAACTCTTTCCTCTATCTTGACGGACATTGTCCATCAAGGGAGAAATGACTAAACACATACACAAGGGTTCCTTCTTCTCTCTTTCCTCTATCTTGACGGATGTCGTTTGTCAAGAAATAAATAGTTAAGCACATATACAATGTGTGTGAATTCTATCCTCTGTCGCTTTCAAGTACACATAGCACGGGTGGAAAGAAAGAAAGCGACAGATTTGCCAAAACAAACAAACGACAACCAACCTCTTTGAAAAGTCTTTGAAAAGTGAGTTCTTTGATTCTTGCTTCTCTCTCCCTTTCTGTGTTGTCTGCACCCTTTGCTTCTTTTGGGTAGTCCAAGAGGGAGAAGGCTGGTTGGAAGAGGCAGGTTCGGGGGTTTGGAAGAGCTGGAGGCAGAGGTACTGTAGCGACAAAGAAAGAAGAAGAAGAAGTGTTTTAAAAGAGGGCTTTTGAAAGAAAGAAAGCGATGCGCGCGGTAGGTAAACGCGAAAAGCACGCGTGTAAAAGCACGCGTGTAAAAGCGCGTGTAAAAGCGCGTGTAAAAGCGCGTGTAAAAGCGCAGCAGAATACATTGTAGACGCGCCTGTACACGCGACACAGAGACTGTTTATACTTTTTTTAAAAACTGATTGTTCTTGTGTATCCATTGTTTTGTGCATAGGATGTGTATGATTTCACTAAAAACTGATCCTACTTCTGTATTGGTTATTTTGGACATAGCATGTCATCATCCTCTTCAAGCAGTTCTGGTGAGGATGAGACAATGCGTCATCGTGATCGCGACGTGTGGCTGGCACAAAGGATCAAGTGTACGTGTAATCGATGTCAAGGGTGCATTGTACGAGCGCGTCGAATTACATTGAATCACATCTCGATGTATGGAGAATGGATTCAAACAGGTTTAGAGGTGAGAAGATGTGAATTGAAAGTATTAAAATAACTCATGGTGTGCAAATTAATGGAGCGCGTTGTAATACATATACTGTGATTGAAGCAGGATGCAGTACCACACCCTAACATGGTGCCATACGCACGGCGAGAGCATGCAAAGCGTCGACGAGATGATGCTGGAGCTTCGGGATCTGTTGTCGGAGATGAGTGGGAAAGGGATGACAATAGCCCTGCACCCCACGAAGTTGTGGAAGAGGAAGTGTTTGATGACATGGTGCGGAATCTTTTTAGGGATGATCGCAAAGGTGTGGACGACAATGATATGGAACAAGAGCATCTCTACAACGCTTCATCGACACCAGTTTTTGAAGGGTGCACATTCTCTATTTTACGTGCTTCACTTGAACTGCTCAATATACAAACAGTTTATGGATGGAGCAATGCAAGTCTTGACGCATTATTGAAGTAAGCATTGTAACTTGCAAATTTGAGTTAGTGGTTTTTGGTTTACAGTATAGGGTTTAGGGTTATGGGCTAATTGATGATATTGGATGCAGGCTATTATCAAACATGCTTCCAAAGGGGAATAGACTACCCACCTCAAGAGACAAAGCGAGGCGCTATGTGACATCTCTTGGAGGATTGGATTATGATCGCATACATGCATGCGTCAATGATTGCATTCTCTTTCGTGGGACGCATAAGGAGGCTCGACAGTGTCCCACTTGTGGTGAAGCAAGGTATAGAACAGATGTGAAGAGTTTTGATGTACCTCGTAAAGTCTTGCGACATTTTCCTATAATTCCTCGCATCAAACACATGTTCAAGTGCAAATCCATAGCAGAGCTCATGTCATGGCATTCCTCGCATCGATCGGATGATGGCATGTGGAGAATTCCTGCAGACACTCCTGCTTGGAAGCATATTGAAGATGAGTGGCCCAGCTTTAAAACAGAGCCCAGAAACTTGAGACTTGGCCTAGGTATGGATGGAGTGAATCCGTTTGGTTTCAAGAGCACCGCATACAGCGTGTGGTCGGTTGTGTTGGTGAATTACAACCTTCCACCATCAATGGCGATCAAGAAGGGACATCTTATGTTATCCCTTCTGATTCCAGGGAAACATAAAGTCAAGCATATGGATGTTTATCTTGAACCGTTGATTGATGAGTTGGAGGAACTATGGAGAGGTGTTGCGGTAGTGGACATTAGTAGGCCTCCCTCCTCTCGACACTTCGACTTAAAAGCAGTGTTGATGTGGACAATGCATGACTTTCCAGGATATAGCGATTGTTCTGGTAAGAATTCTAACTACCTCCCGACTCTAATACTACTAGCTATATCAATTATAACTATTGACTTTATTATTCTAACTTTTTTTTTATTTTAACAGGTTTGAGGACATCGGGTAAACATGCATGTCCTATATGTGGCCCTTCATTGGTACATGAGTATGCTGATGGTTTGTGTAAGACCATATTCGATAATCATCATCAATTTCTCCCATCAGATCACCCTAAATATGCTCCTAGTAAGAGGAACATTCATCCACAGACACTTCGTGTAAAAGATTGGAAGCGTATTTGGGAGTCTTCAAATGTTCTTCCTCCAGATGGCATGAACAGGTACATCTCCATTGTTTTCAATCTTGTTTTGTGTAGTCTCTAAAGTTGGAATAAAGATGACAGTCTGCAATCCCTTGTGTAGGTACTCCATTTTTTTCCGGCTACCATATTGGACCCATCTCAAGATCAACCATCTTCTTGATCCCATGCACATCTTCAAGAATGTGGGATCTAGTATTTGGGAACATGTTATTGGTAAAAGAGACAATGTTAGCGTACGGGAGGACTTGCAGGTCGCAGGACGTATGCGTCAAGCTTGGCCACGAGAGGAGGGTGGGCACGTTCGTCTTCCGCCTGCTCCCTGGATTATATCAAAGAAGGAGGAGAAGCAGGTAAAGCAAGCCATCACCACTTTGCGTACTCCCACTGGATGCATGAGATCGTTGAAGGGAGCGTTTACAACCACTAAGAAAAGAGGGGTTGAGCAACTACATGGGTTGAAGTCCCACGATTGGCACAAGATGCTCCAAGTAAGTGTTTTCCAATTATTGTAGGTTGAAATTAAATTTTGTAATGCCCTAACCCAAATATACATGTGCTCTTATGTGCGCAGTTCATACTACCTACTAGCATCGACCATTGTGCAGACAGGAGTTTGAAAAGATGTATTTATAAGATGGGCGAGCTTGTGAGGTATGTAAATCCCATGTAAGATCACCCTTCATTATACCTTGCAAAATGAATGTGCATGAGGTATAACGTACTGTGCATTTATTTTTCAGATATGTTAGTTCCAAAGCAATTGATCCAGCCACGTTGGATGATGCGCGTGTTATGGCAGTGGAGGTGGTTTGTATGGTAGAGGAGACTTTTCCGCGAACCATTCTCACAAGTCAACTACATCTCATTGTGCATTTAGTGGATGAAATTGCTTTATGTGGCACTGTGCATGCCCGTTGGATGTTCTTCCTAGAGCGCTTCATGAAGACCTAAAAAGACTTTGTGAGGCAAAGTGCAAGGCCCGAAGGAAGCATGGCTGAGGGTTGGTTGATACAAGAGTCTCTTGTATATATATCAGAATTTCTTGATCAGGTGGATAGCTCTTTGCCGCGACTATGGAGCAATGAAGAGGACTTGAGGATGACGTCTATTGTGCCTCAAGGAAAAGGACAGAGCAAAGTAATTGAGAGAACATTGATTGATGATCTTAATTTCACTTGCATCCTTAATAGTGATGTGATGAGCAGATGGGTTACAAGATACGAGGATGCAAAGACAAAAAGGCAAGCAGACAGAGCTCTCTTTCGGAGGCAACATGGCTCTCGTAAGGCGTACCCTAAGCATCTAGCAACACTTCCGAATGATATTCATGTTGATTGGTTGCATGAGGAAATGGAGAGAGCAGAGAGAGATGAGGGGCTGCATATCACGGCGGAAGAATGGGAGTATGCACGAGGATGCATGTTAAAGGTACATAGAACAAATGTAAATTTGCATTCTTTGTAAGTGATTGGCTTTTCATATTTATTCACATTAATTGCTTACATAGATATTGCTTATATTTTGGTCCAGTGCACTATGTTCAATGCTATATGGTGTGAAGGCAAGCATTTTCGAACACAAAGAATAGATGAAAAGAGGAATACACAAGATTGCGGTGTCATTAGTAGCTTTGAGGGAGCCAATGGAAAAATTGATGATTATTGTGGCACAATCCAAGACATATACAGACTTGACTTTCGCCGCTTCTTTGTGTATGTTTTGGATGTCAAATGGCAAATGAACGTGGTGGAAAAAGGGCCTAACGCAACGATAAAACGCCATGCAAGTGGCTATGTAACTATTGACTCTACAAAGTTTTGGCAAACAAAGAAAGATAGGCTCGTATTGCCACAACAATGTGAGCAGGTATGCATTTTTTTACAAATGTGTTTCATGTACATATATATCTAAGCTCGCGCACCCCTTGACTTTTGATATGCTAATTAATTAATGAATTATGTGTATTTGAGCAGGTTATCTATCTGCCAATGGTGCATGACAGTAAATGGTGGTATGTCATCCCTATTGCACCACGTTCCAAAGTAATGTATAATACCTTCACTGATATGGAGCATATGGAGGATGTGGCAAGCCGCAAAGAAGATGATGTCGAACATGCCAATGTAGATGATCATGATAATGAGGATGAGCGTGCCATTTCTCATGATCATGAGGATGACCCTTCCATTGAGGATGATGGTGATGATGATGAGAATGATCAAGGCATCGGTACCATTATCAATGGGCAAAATAGCGATAGTAGAATAAATTTAATCGTAGCCTTACAAATTGATCAAATGGATATTGATGTTGATCGTTTGGCAAGGATGGATCTTATTGAAGATGAGATCGAACCCTAACCAATCCATCACTGTATTGTTCCAAATTCATGACATTTCTATTGTATACTTTGTCTTTCAATAACCATATGAATATATATTTTTCAATATATTACGTTGTTGTAAGTGCATGTAGTGGGATTTTGTAATGGTTTGTAAACACTGCAATGCACAATGAAATTTTTAAAACTTAATGGTTTTCTGTTTTGAAAAGAAATGCATTTCTGTAGTTAGGCTCTGTGTCGCGTGTAACAGAGCGTGTATTATGACAGACTTAACGCGCAAATACACGCGCCCTCACATGCAATTATACACGCGCTGTTACATGCATGTATACACGCGCCCGTAACTTTTCGCGTGTAATGGACGCGTGTATGGCGGCATTGTGTTGTAGTGTTACCCCCGACTACCTGCCTGACCCTAACCAAGGGGGTTGTTTACTGCGCCGGGAAGGTGGACCGAATCCGCCACGAGAGGTCTCTCCGTTAAGCGCTACTTGGAGCAAGAGGACGCTTGGGTGCCAGGGGGGCTCTGGCCGTAAATCCCTCGCCTTCCGGGCCCTACACAAGAGGCTAACGTGACTCGGGATTGGATCTCGAGGCCCGCATACTAGTCTACGGGTGGAAACTTGGATTAGTAATCCCTGTGGATTGCTGGATAGCCTTCGAGCGGATTATGGATAAGCCTACGGGCTGGACTTTATGTATTTCAAATTTAAATATGATAACTTGTTAAAAAGGAACTTGTTTAACATTGCTTTTCTATGTCAAGTGATATGATTACGTGAAGGAACCAGTGCCTAACGAGTTAATTAAGGAAGCTGATTGATACATGTCCAACTAAATGTGTTAGGTAATTAAATAACTAAAACAACTCGAGGAAGTGCGGTGGATGTGGCCATAGGTCCGTCCTATGGATGGGTGGTCCCGGTTGGCCGGGAACTTTTCTCAAATCACGATGGATAGTCAGGAGATCGTCAAAGAACACGATCAACAAAAGCGTTGACCTAGAGTTATAATTGATCCCGATTTACGCTATTTTAGGGGAACAGAATGGGACTATGCCTCGCATCCCTAGAACCAAGTGCAGCGTTTCCCATTCTCCTAGAACCAAGTGCAGCCTGAATCTGCTTCGGACCTGGCATTTCTGCGTAAAGTAGTTCGCTTGGGTTCGATGCTAGTTGCCATTTGGAAATGACCAATAAGAAAAACCGTAATTCAGGTCTGTCCTAAGTGGGAATGGCCAGAATACTTCTGCTACATGGATAGACGTGGAAAGCCCTAGATCGCAAACCCCGTAACATTCCATGGGAGTGCCGGGCGGAGCTTTCTAGACATCCTTTCCAATGGACTGCCAAGACGTGTCCTGAAGGTACGAGTGGACACGTTACATATACAACATTGTACTTGACTATCACTTTCATATGGAATGAATACAATATCATGATGCTTTGTACTTTCACTTAGTGTCTTTGTTATTGTCACTCCATTACACAAGATTTCCTTTATGAGTCCAAGCTTCCATCTTGGAACCTAATTCACTTGTGTAACAGTTGGTCTCTCTTTGTCTATGTCAATATGAGTCTTGTCTTCATCTTCCATCCTCCATAGCTCCTACCGTGCTCTAGATCTGCACTTTTCACACAAGAGAATGAAGGAATGGATGGCAAAATGATAGAGATAGAAGGATCTTCCATTTCTTTTTGTGTATCTTGAGTCAAGAAAGCATTTACGCTTCACCTTTAAAGTCTAGATACAATTAAAATAAGGACATTGTAAGGTACAAGCCAAAATTCTCATCTTCATCATCATATTCTTCTTCTTTTCCTTGATATTATAATATTTATCATCATCCACTTGCACCCTAGTTAAGTAAATAAAAAATTCTACTAGGTAGGTGTTCTCATCATAGCCCCTATATTTGCTCTTTTGATGATAGAATCTTTTTTTTTCATTCTTTTAGTTTCATGCAATGTGTCCCAGTAGAAATATGCTATTGAAAATAAACTCTGTGCCCAATCATACATGTCTTCGAGAAAAAATGCAAGTTAGATCCATGCTATGAAATCAAACAAGCGATGCTTCATACAAAAAATTGAATGCATTGGAAAATATAGTGCCTAGCCTATCTACATGTGCATGTGTGTCATACAGGATGCAAACACAGTTCCTTAATTCAATTACAATCCTTAACCTCACCTCTCATCACTCAGTAAAGAAGAAATGTTGTACTCTGCTCCACCCTCCCAAAATATCTTACAATCATTAAAAAATATAGTCCTCATAATATTTCCCACAAAAACAACCCATCTCACAACTAGAGGCGTCCTTCATGACCCTCAATCTCATGCAACCACCTTTCCCACTCAACTAATGGTTCCTATTTTAGTGATGAATATCCTAACTCTCGTGAGTACAAGAAACTGTGTGTGCACAATGAAGGCACTCTCTCAAGTGCATGTGCATCTAAGATTTACTACATATAGCTGGAGCAGGCATCATGCCATGCTAGTGCTCAAGGATGGTGCAAAACGTGCATCAACCCAATCCTTGGCATGAAAGTAATTGAAAATATCAAGAGAGTGCAGTGTACTTGACAAGTGCAACATGAAGTGCTCGTGAACCCATAATCCTTGTGATGTGCAAGAGTATCAGCAAGAAATAATACATGTTTCAAGATGACCTGCAAACACCTTCAAAATCCCACTCCAAGCTGTCCAAGAAAATACCAATCTTGACCAAGGCTATCAAATTTTCACACTTTAAAAAAACCAAAATAACGACACAAACAATTCCTGATCTAAACACACAAAAAATCAACTTTAAAAAAAAACAAATCAACAACCACACAACAACTAAGCTACAAAAATCTACCTACCTAAAGTTTTCTAGGGGGTTTTCAATTTATGTAAAAATGCTTGACAACATCTCCACACATGCCACCCCCATTTTGCCTCCCTACTAGACATGTGCCCCCACTCCCTCTCTCTTAGTGGTTCTCATTCACTTCACTCCCCAACCCCCCCAAAATCCCCCCTTGTTTAAACATCACTCTACAATAAAAGACAAAAAAACATAAATAAAACACAAAGAAGAAGAAGACACATAAGAGAGGGTGGCTAACAACCATCAAGTCACTAGCCCCTCCCCATGTGGTAGCCCTACCCCTCTATTTTGCAATCCTCCTGTGACTCTCCCCCCATATTCCCCCTCATGGCTCCTTCCTCCCCACCCCCATTGTGCGCCTCCCACTATGTCTTCTCCCCACCTCTCCATGGTTTTCCATTGGACACATCCCCCATTGGCCCCATGGTTCTCCACCACCTCACTTCCTCATTCCCCCTACGAATCCCCCCCCCCCCCCCCCCCCCCCCCCACCTTACTACATACACCCCCCCTCAAAGAAAGTTTATGGTCAACCTCCTTGGTCATCAAAGACTAGGGTAAAAAATAAGGGACCCCACAATTTTTAGTTTGTAAATAGGTGGTTGATTTGCTTGGTCAACAATGAAAGAGTTTAGAAAATTGGTTGAATATAAAGAGAAGATCCTATTTTTGAGCTATTTTTGGACAAATTTTAAACCAAAAAATGTAAGATTTTGTATATAAGGCCTATTTGCTAGTTTTTATTCTTCTCATTGAATTTCATGGTGGACCCAGTGGGAGTTGGCTGTGGGGGGATCATTTACAAAAACAATTCAAATTAGCATAAAACTTTAGTTGGGTGACCAAGAAAACCTCCAAGAAATAGCCTTTAGGCTAAAATTCTATCCTACTTTTTACCTTGTTGAGAGAGAGAGAGAGAGAGAGAGAGAGAGAGAGAGAGAGAGAGAGAGAGAGAGAGAGAGAGAGAGAGAGAGAGAGAGAGAGAGAGAGAGAGAGAGAGAGAGAGAGAGAGAGAGAGAGAGAGAGAGAGAGAGAGAGAGAGAGAGAGAGAGAGAGAGAGAATGGTGATGCATGTGCTGACACATTTGCTCCTCTTCCATCACTCACTCTACCCAGTTTGTGGTGTTGCTTTTGTTAACCCTTTTCCTTTGTGGCCTCATCATTTGTCAACTCTCCTCTTTTTCTATGGACATAATCATTCCCCTCATCATGTTCATGCCACCTTACCATGTCACCCTCTCCTTGTCATGTTTAATCATAATAAGGCCCACTAGTTATCATCCTTGATACCTATGCATGTTATTATCACTATACTATTTTATTGATAATCTTAACTATTACTATTTCCAATTTTAATACTACCTTTCCTTATAACACATCTAAAGTTTTCATGGGATGGAGTCTTAAGGCCAAGACTATCTATTTGGAAGCTCGGATGCTTATCCTACTCTTGAGTCTTATTAATTCAATGTAATGATCAAGTACTTGATCTAGATCACTCTCTTATGGTGTTTTCCAAGACTATCTATAATGATTTTGAAACTTGTAGGATAAAGCAAAAAATCTTGACTAAAATGTATCCAATTGGTTTTTCTTATTGACTGTATTTTGTGGACCATAACACATATATTTATAGTTAAGTTTAGGGTTCTAGTATTGAGAAACTCTATCTAAGAGAAAATGAACTCATCTTAGCCTTGATATTTTCATGTTCTTTTTTATGAGAATATATTGCAAACATGTTGACAATCTAGTGTGGTCCTGACAGTGAGCACGATATTCTTTGGTTTTCTATATGGCTTTTTAAGGATATTTGATATTTGTTAGGTGTTCTTAGGATATTTTATAGATGATGTCTTTATAGGAGAAATTTTTTCAATTGGATCTACATAGAAAAATTAACAACTACATTTGAGACTATTAGTAATGTAAAAAAACAACATGTTTTGATTCAAGTCAAATGAGTGTGGGAATTGGGATTGGATATCTAGCTTGCTACGAGTTGTGATAGGGTGTAGGTTTTGAGTTGTTTCCAAGACCTAGGAATTCTCAACTTTCTATGGTGTTGAGCTAGTTGCTATTAGGGACCAGTTGTGTTGTTTCACCTACCAAGTTATTCAAGATGTTATTAAGCAACTCATTGTTTGAATTCTTGGAAAGAAGTGTATGTATTTCATATGTCTACTTTAATGATTGTGCTTGTGGACAAACTAAGAAGATTCAATGAGTAAATAGCCATTAGATACATGGGATCAATGATGCTATCAATAGTTGAGCTAGGCTTAAGGTCCAAGGGAAATTCTAGAAAAGTGAGATGAACTTGGAAAGGTATGCCTAGGGTTGAGTCACATGTGTGAAAGGTCAATAACATTATCACTCCATCACCTTAGGCAAATGAGCTTAAAGGGGCTCTAATCAAGTAAATCCCTTGATATTCTATGGTAGGTATGGAGGGATTCATGATCCTTATCTCTAGTTTTTGGATGGAAGACCTCAAATTGTAGGTAAGAAGTAGAATGGATTTGTGGGGGGGATCATAATAAAGGAATTGAAACATGAAGTTTTAAACAATTGTTTAAATTGTCTACATGTGTATGCCTAAAGGAACGTGAAAACCTTATATTATAGGTTAATTAAGAAAGTTTTTTTCGTATGTACAAATAGTAAGGTAGGACATTTAATTAGAAAAGCTAAAGATGTTGGGTGTTTTGGGTTAAAAGTGGGTGGATATAGTCCTGATGACCTTATCCTAAGGATGTTGGATCCAATTCGTTGGGTGGTTTTCTACATGTTATTTGGGACTAGAGCTAATAAATCATAATTGCTTAAGTGCTAGGTTTGGTCGCATTTATTTTAGGAAGCCAAATGTGTGATTATAATACAATAAAGGGGTTGATGCTTAGATCCCATGGTTTCACACTTTCTTTGAACCAAGTGTAATGTTGGTGACTCTCGTGTTGGATTGGTGGCAAAGTAGCTCTTCTTAGATAAGCATTACGCAGCTATATGGTTCCCATAGAAGTATATTGACCCTTAGGATGATACTTTTTTGGTTTGATGCCTTAACATTTCATTACAAGGTAGACTTGAAAATTGTTTGACTAGCTAAGTATGTGCATAGACTATGTCACATGTGGAGAGGTTTCTAAGCAACTACTGAACATTTTTCCCCTCTAGTCTAGCTTAGGGTAGCTACATTACACCTTGACAATTACATTAGGCTTCAATAGAAATCAAAGTATGTCTATTGGTAGTAGTAAAATTAGATCCCACAAAACTTCACGACCATGACTAAAACCAGGCCAACTATATCTTGTTGCATGTAGTTTGCATCCATCCAAATATGCTTTAAGGAAGGAAGCGAAAAGCCTATAATTATTATGATTTGAGCACATATTTGCATACATAAGGCTTTGGGATCAATTCAAAAGTATTGTACTACTAGTATTCTCATTATTATGTAAGCTAGAGAGCATGTAATTGACCATGGAATTGCACATGAGCATATTTTTGGAAGTGGAGGGACATGAATTTGTAGCAAAAGGGAAGATTCCTTGAGTCTTAACTAGAATCACTTTTTTTCTCAATTTGACAACTTGAAATGGCTCGTAATCATGTCTGCTACATTGTTTTGCACAATGCCTTGCCTTGCTTAAGTGTTTGACATCAAAATCATCATTGAGAGCACAGTTTCTGCACACTTGAAATATTTGGCTAAGTAATATCCCAAGCTAATAAAATTTGACATCTGTCCACATCCAAAAAACATCTAATCACTTGCATTAACTCCTCTAACTTCATAGCAAAGCTAAAAACCTAAAAGAGCTCACTAGATTGCTTAGTTGGATCATAAGCATATGTGAGACTTCAAACTCTATTCACTCAAGGTATCCAAAAACACATTGATCCCATTTCCTTATGTCAAACTATCACATCAATACATTGAGATTGAACATGTAAGTGCTTGAAGTCCTTGCTCTTGCACTTGAAAATGCCAGTTTACTTGGTTTTGAGGTTGAAAGCTTAAAGTTGAATCGAGAACATCCACACTTGTACACGTTTTGCAACCTTGAATACCTTGAGTTGGCACAACTAGTCCAAATCCTTCATTTTGATAACCCAATCTTTATGAAAGCATTGAGCTTGCACACAACTAAGTCTAGTTAGCTTATTAGGAGGCTTCTAACTCAAACTTTGATCTACAATGCCTTGTCCAACTGCTTCTCTTGTGGCTATGCGAGAGATATGGTTTGGCATGTAATACTAGTTGCCCTTTCATACTACCACAAAGAAATCAAATTCTAATAGAAAAAGTAACCATTGAGCAATGTATCATGTTGCGCAAGGTTTGTTCACAAGATAAAGCAATGCTCGATGTAATCAACAAAGAAATTAAAGGGTGTAGCTAGAAGGCAATGCCAAAATTTCTTAACAGCAAACACCATGTTAGTGAGTTATCTGCTTGCAAAGCTCAATGGGTATTCCAAGTTTTACTCTCCAGGTTGGCATAAAATCACTCCCAGGAAAAACTTTGATGCATCAATGTGCACATGGAAAGTAATGGACCAATCTAGGGCTCCTAGAATAGGTGCGGTCATTAGAGCCTTTTTCAATTCTTCGTAAGCATGTTGGCACTTCTCAGTCCACTAAAATATAATCAATAGCTTGTAAAGTGGTCATGCAATGAGTGCATAATTCAATACAAATCGTCGATAGTACCCCATGTGACTGAGGAAGCACTGAACTCCCTTGTAGTTGGTTGTTAGTGGTGGTAAATTGACAATCACTCTAACTTTGAAAAAGTCAGGTAGTAATGCCATTTTTTGAGACTAGGTGTCCTAGGATACATCCATGCTTTACTTAGAACTAGCATTTTAAGAGGTTAATTGAGAGATCGTATTGTCTAGCTCGTTCAAAGATTATGTAGAGTTTTTCTAAGTGCTCCTTCCAGCACACAAATCATCAATGAATACTTCCAACCACTTTTTAAGCATGTCATTGAAAATAGCACATATAAGACATTGAAAGGTAAAAAGTGCATTAGTCAATCCAAATGGCATGACTATGTAGGCAAACACACCCCATTCTGTTGTGAATATCGTTTTATGCATGTCATCTAGGTATACTTGCATTTGGTTGTAGCTAGAGAAACCTTCTTCCTTCCTTGAGACTCTCTTGTGCTCGATGTACATTAATGGATAATTGTCTCTCTTTTTCATTGCATTGATCTTTTTGTAATTCATGCACACTCAAATCTTCTCATTCTTCTTCAAGACAATTATTATGAGTGATACCCAATCCATGTGCTCAATCTCATAAATGAATCTAACATTCAACAGCTTGTCTATTTTCTCATTCATAGTATGAGCATGCTGTGGATTCATTGCGTACGGTCTTTGACTGATGTTGCATTGGGGATCATAGGAATGTTGTGAGTCACAATACTTGGATCGATTCCTTTTAGCTTTTCTAAGGACCAAGCAAATATATCTACATACTCTTGTAAGAGATTAATGAGATTGGCCTCCTCTTGTTTAGTTAAGTCATCAAGGGGATATACACGGGTCGAGGCTTGTTTCCTTCCCTTGTCAAGTTGGCTTCTTGAACTTTAGCGAGTCCTTCAATGGGTTCACTAACCTATCTTACTAGTTTGGCTCCTACTAACACCACTATGCAGTCACCCTTCTTATACTTAGTGAAGCGTTTGGGTAAGTCATGTGGTTTTTTTATCATTCAGCTTTTGAGGACTTGGACTATTTCCTTCTCTCTTCCTTGAGCCTCTTGCACCTTAGATGGGCTCGGAGGTCCCCTTTGGTGCATTGATCTTAGGTAGTCGTGGGATTTCTAGATCACTCTCAGAGCTGACTTCTGACTAAGAGTTGAACTCACAGCCTTTACTAGAAGAAGTAGTTTCCCTTGGTGGATGTAGCTCCAAGATTGATTCCACTCTAAGCAATGGTATGGCACCTGATTGAACTAATCTAGCTCACTTATAGTCCACTACATCCAGGTACTCTAACTAGGTATGATCACAATTTACCTTGATGACTCCTCTTCCACTCTAAAAGCACTGACTTCTTAGGGTTTAGAGTCTACTCTTATCTACTCAATCACTCATCCATTTGTGTTATACTCTATGGTCTCGGCTTACAATCTCAGCTTCTTCCTCACTTTCCTCACCATTGGAATAGCAATCTTCATACTCATCATCCGAATCCTCACACTCAAACTATTCATCGTTCCCAAGGTTCTCTTTCGTAGGACTTTTCTCATCCACAATGAGGGCCTAGTTGTACAACAGATTTAGGTCATGCACCTTAGACCATTGCCATTGTGGATTCTCTATGAGATCCTTAAGCGGTTTAAAGTTTGCAGCTGGGTTACCAACTAGCTACCTCATCAGGTACTCAAGAATTCTATGGAGTTCAAGTTTATTAGTTGGTACATGGTATAGGTGATAGGTGTTGGTTGATTGATGGAACTCCTAGCCATCATACATAAGGGTATTGATGATCCGACATCATTCTTGGGTAACTCCAAAGCTGTGACTCCATTGGATTTACTAGCAACTTCTACAACTTGCCTAGAGTCATCCTCATCGTATGAGAAAATGGCAAGTCGATGGTTGCCAATACATGCATCCACTTACGCTCATCCTCAGGGCAAGGAATATACTTAGTTAAGGGTCCATATTCATGCTTTTCTTATGAGTGACCCTTTAGTATTGTAGAGATAGCGTCAAGGTCAATTGATGAGGTTTTCGAAGTATCCATATCTACTCAAATAGCTTCCGTTCTATTGCCCAAGAATATTAGGCCATTATCCCAATCCTTTATCACTCGAGTGTTTCTCATCCATGGCCTACCTAACAGAATATCGTAGTCCACTCCCTTCATCACTATAAAGTTAACTGAGAATTGGATTTTTGCTATCTTTAGAGGCCAAACTTTTAGCACTCCAAATGGCTTAACTTTCATTCCATTCGTTAGTATAATATTGAACTGTGCCATTTCCATTGGTGGGTTTCCCCAAGTTTGCAGAACTGCGTGGCTAAGCACACTAAGTCCTACTCTCATGTGTCTACAATTCCTTTTCGTATGACATCCCCTATTGTAGCAATAGGTAATACTGCGTGCATTTCTATGCACTCCCAAAAGGCATTCACATGTAGAGATTTAGACAATGGATTCAAAGTTAAGCTTGGTATATGCGTCTCTACATCATGGTCCATGAAGTCAATCGCTCCATGTCTGTTGGGTCTTTCTACCCACTGCTTCAACACTCGCCCTAACATGGGGTTTTGCCTGAGCAATTCTCCTAATGTCAAGGTTATATGAGTTGATATCAATATCGTGAGTAAATTGCCAACCTTTTCCTTTTTCTCTAACTCAAGGCGTTTCTATCAATGCGCTTGGGTAGTTTACCTATCCTTGGCATCTAGATTTTGCGTGTGTGGTGCTACATGGGGCGTTGATGTGCCACTTGATCTCAAGTCCGTAGGGGAGATCGGTGGACTCATGCTAGAGAGCTCATTAATCTCATCCTCCATAATAGGCTTTGTATCCTATAGGTGCACTTGATCTTCTTTCATCCACTCTTTGAATTTGTCCACAACTTCTAAATGGTGTTTTGGGTTTAGGTGTTCTCCAACCTTGGCACTTCCCTTTTCCATTGTCTTTAGAGTAGATGTTTTTGCCTTTGTGTTTATATTCTATTTCCCTTTGGTTAGTGTGGTGGTAGTATCAGTTTTGAGTATTATCTTGGCGTCTGCCCTCTTCCTTCTCCTCCTTCAGCTCTTCTTTCCATCAGATGTTGCATCTAAGTTGCTAGGTCTAGGTAACGAGATACCAACCCTCTTTCTTTGAGCTCGGGTTATAAAATTTAGTGCGATTAATGTGGCTTCATCATTAGGTGTTTGGACACTAAAGAGTCTAAGTGGTATTGATGGCATAATTGCCATACTAGTGGAGGATTTCCATCTAGGCCAATCAACATACAAATGTGTAACTCCACAAATGTATTCATTACACTGACAGTACCTGTACACTCATATAATATAGGTGGTGGGTGTTCATCACTCTTACTTTATTTTTTATTTTCTTAGTGACATTTGAATAAGAGAAGGCTGGTCACAAATTATGAGTATTGAAGCTCCCACATACAGTGTCTCTCTCTCTTACTCTCTTGCTCCATTTGCCATAGCTCTTGCTTTTGCTTGTGTGTTTCCACTTGAGCTCTACCTTTCAAATATAGCATGTTTTTTAAGCATGCTTACGTGCTTGTGAAGGAGTTGTAATGATTAGCCTTAGGCAGCTAAGGGTGCATGGAAGCCAAAATGGGATGAAAAAGCAAATGCTAGCTTCTAGCATGGAGTGGAGATGACTTGGATTTTTCTAGCATTTTTGGGAGAGGGAGCTAATTCCATCGGTTTCATGCGCTGGCAAGAAGTAATTGAGTGCTTTGAAAAGATGAGAATTAGAATAGTACCAAGTTTTCTTTACAAAAGGATATGTCATGAACAATGGCGGGATTGACTTTGCCAACTTGAATGATGGCCAGCATCAAGGCTGCTTCTGAAGGGTAGGATGAGGGGCAACCTATACAAAATAACTCGGCCGTCCACACACAATATGAAGCCGTTTCTCCTGGGTAAGCTCACTTAGGTTATTATGTGAAGCAGTGGGGCGTGTTTGAAGGGACTGTAGTATACAATTTTGAAGGGCTGGCCAACTGGGGGAAGGACCCAGGCTATGGGAGTCGTTTGCAGGATTGGACTAATCATAAAGCTTGGTCCGTCTCTATCGTCATGCACGGAGCCTGTTAGGTATTGTTGTGTTGGAGTTGTGCAGGATAATATGGCTGTCATCATGAGCTGTGAAAAATATAGTAGCTCTAAAAGGGAGATTTCATGTTTGGAAAGGGTGGTTAAGAAATATTTGCATGATCCAGGTATAGCAAAGAAGAGCAGGTTGATAAAAGGGAAATGGATGGTGCCACTCATGAATGAGGGAATGAAGAAATAAAGGACTATGTTCATCTGATCGGACTGGGGAGCTGCATCAAGAGCAGATCATCAGCGTTAATCTCGGACTGGGGTTGGAAAGTTGCTACTGCAGCAGGCCGATTGTCTTCATGACTGCATGTCTTTGACACTCCGGAGAGATCCAGCGATAGCAATACTCATATTATGACGCCATAATGCCACTTCATCATCTTGTGAGCTTCGGTCTTAATCTTGTTAGCCCAGCATTTGAATTTCAAGCGCATGCCTGTGCTAGTAAACTAATTTGCGCTTCACGAGAACTCCTCTACCTAATGAAGAACCGAGGGCAAAGATCGAGAAGTTGGGTTCATCCATTAAATCTCTCCATAGAGAAAGATCTTTGTGATTGATGGATCAAGAAGGCATGCCCGACCTTCTGCAGGAGAAGGTTGGCAAGGAATTATAGGAGAGCGTCTGAGGTGGCTACAGAATTCAGGAGAGGCATCGTGTCAAGTTGCAGAAGTAGGTTGCAAGCTTTTGGAAGAAGCAGTAGCGGCATAATAATTGGACTAGCCAACGTGATAATCAAAGGGCATAGTGAGAATGAAGAACAACTACCATGGAAGAACTAGAGCTGAACCACTAGCCCATATATTCTGAATGTCATTCATAAGGGTCCTAATCACGACGAGGATTGAATATATCAATTCCTTTTACTTAATTCAAATGAACAACTAGTAGGATACCATCAAGCAAGCACTTGAGGAGGTGGTAAGAGTTGCCCTTGCTGAAGAATATTCCTTCATGGACATAAGGAAAGAAAAGCGCCTTAGATGTGTTTGTCTTTCATACAAGGTGCATAGTTGGAATGCAATTAACATCTTACATCTAGATCTTTGTGACCTAGTGAAGTGGTGATTGCATGATGATTATTTGGAGAAGAAGAGTTGCATATGTAGATTTGTAAATAGTAGGAGTCTATAATCTTTGCAATGGTAACAAAACTTGTGAGCTTTGATATTTCGGTAACAAATTGATGTAGATGAATGTTGCTTTATGAAGAAAAATAAGTGATAGTGATCCGGGTTTTTTACAACCCGGATTACTATCACAAAATTTGGCCAAAGCCCCTATCAAGAGCTTACCATATCACTTTGGGTTTACTCTTCAAGCACTAGGTATGCTACATTGCTTCTCGATTATGATAACTCTAGCAAATGGGGGGAACAAGTTCTTAGGAGGCATGTCAATGTAAAGGGTTAAAGGGATGGTTATCTTAGTGAAGATGAAAATGAATTACACCTAAGAGTTGAGTGAGTGCATAGATTTTTCAAAAGACTAGCCTCCAACTACACATGGGCTCCGTCTGCATCACTAAGATTTGGAATCTATCACCATCATTAGAGGACACCTCACCCTAGCATACAAGTCAATATCCATATCATGGTATCATTTGGATCTTGCACAAAAGCTTACAAGCATGGACCCCTTTTGTCACATGCTTATATGTATTTATATATATATGGGGGACTAAAGTCAAAGCAGCTTTTGGAAGCCGTTTTTTTATAATCTCAATAACTCCCAAGAAAAAGCAAATTTCAAGAAAATTCTCACTATGCCCGATCGGTTTCGACCTGGTCTACAAAGTTGCAGAAGAAACGTTTTTCAAATTCCTTACGGATTTGAAGTTACGAAGGCACAGACTGCTGGCTACATGCAATTTGCTTCTCTCTTTCACCATACCAACTTTCCACTCTATCCTTCTTGTAAATATATTATAATAATGTGCTTTGGGCACCCACCTTTTGTAATCTAGCTCCATTTCTCTATTTTGTCTACCACCACCCTTGGCTTCTTGCATGATGACCAAGGTGGAGACTTGTCCCATCCACTATTCTCCATATTTTCAAAGATGCCATACATAATCTAGGATTATGTTAATCAAGAAGATTAGCTTAATCTAATCCCTCATGGAGGCTATATAAAGAACCCATGGAGAATGAAGAAGAGGAGGAGGACAATGACAAGCCCATGAGAGCACTCTAGAATACCCTCATCTCTGTGAGGTAAGCTATGAGTAAGTTCTTTTATTATGTAGTATAATGGCAAGCTTCCTCTACCTCTTCTCCTATTATCTCCCTCTCTTCTCATCTTCTCATTCCATGTAGCATAATGGCAAGCTTCCTCTATCTCTTCTCCTCTTGTCTCCCTCCCCTCTCATCTCTCTCTCTCATATTCTAATATGGTGTCTAGTACATATATTCTCTCTTGTAAATTTGTGTCTTGGTTCTCTTGATTCTCTTTGAGAAAAGGGATGTCCTAGCCTATTCTCCCTTTGGCTAGGTGGTGCCCCTCTTTAGTTCTCTTAGTGAGGATTGGAGGTTGGATGGGTAAGAGGCAACCCGTTCATCATTTCAGCCCTCATTTTTGGTGCCTCCACAGAGGAGTTCTCAAGCTACGCTCTACAACTTCTATGAAGAAAAAAACATCTAAGGAGTTGTCCTCTTCTTCAACGAGTGTTTGTCAAGAAATCACTAAGGAGAAATCTTCATCAAACCCTGTTCAAGGGATTCACCGCTCAAGAATACTGCTATGGTCTCCAAAAGAAGCTCAAGAGAAGAAGGATCTTTATCGACAAACGGCACGTATGCGGGTAAAGCAAGTTAATTATACACACCCTTCTTTGCTTCATGAGAAATCTTGCTCTCATCAAGTCTCTAGGTCAAGGCATTGTGTTGAGTGCTTGGTGTGTAGTGTAAAGACACTCCCTAAGGAGCTTCGTCTTCAAGTGATAAAGGCGCTTTCAAATTCGAGGATTAACAAGTTTTTGGAGGGTGAGTTACACATCAATGGTGTGCGGTATTGGCGAGAGGCTACATATGGTGATGCGCTTCAACTACTACTAGCAAGAAGACTCAAAGTAATTGAGAAGATAGCTATCGAAGCCTATGAACTTTACAAGGCTGATGATGGTCACACAAAAGCTACGCTAATCAGTGGTGAGCAAATCCTTCGCATCTCTCAAATGGTGGGATCTAAGAGGCCATAGCTTCAACAACACGCTTCATGAAAGTTTGTAGTGAAAATTTGTAGTTAATGCATAAATGACTACTCCTACTTTCTACAACTTTCAATCGGTTCAAAACATTCGGGTGGATGTGTGCATTAGTAGAAAGATACATTTTCAGCAAAGGTTGGTCTTCTATTTTGGAGCTGAGAGGTTGAGAGAGATCTTGTTGTCCCCTGATCCCATAATACTCCCTATTTTGGATTATAACATCTCCTTTAATGTGCACATATTCATTCTACTCTAAGTGTATCCCATGAACCATAGGGATTTGTATGGACCTATCCATCCACTTGCTAGACAAACCGTGCATATAATCGTTAGCACAAAGATCAGGTTTCAAAATATTATAAGGGGCTTATTGGGTCCTCGTCGTCTTGCTGAGATTAATGCATCTGTAAATCCATTTATTCTACCCTTAATAAGATATGACTTGGGCCTAGACGTGTTCATCTTTATTTTGTATTGAGCTAGATCAACATCTTCCTATCATGGCTTTTCCAAGTTTTTTTGGGCACAAAGGGGAGAAATCTCTGGACTTTTTGGATGACTTAGAAATGGCCTTCCTAGTCACAGGCCGGGATGATGAGGCAACCAAAGTACGGGCCTTCCCTTTAGTTCTAAAGGGTGATGCTCAAGTGTGGTATCAAGCTCTCTCAGAGGCTACAAGGGGTAATTGGGAGGATCTCAAGACCGCATTCATACACAAGTACCAAGATATAGAGCCACCTGAAGATATTTGGAGACAGCTCTTAAATCTTCGCCAAACCGTAGCAGGGGAGTACCAAGCCTATGAAGGCATGTTTATAAAATTGTGGGATAAATGGACAGCCTCTTTAGCCGAGGGAGAAAGAGTACCTGATTGCCTTAAGAAAGATTGTTTTCTAGCCGGACTCCATCATCTACTAAGGGATAAGGCCAAAGGAAAGTTTCCCACATCCTATGAAGAATCAGTCACTTATGCGAGGGAGAAAGATAGAAAATTGAAGTATCAAGCCCAGTTAAAGGGGGGAGTTGAGCCCATGCAAGTTTTACCAACCATGCCACCTGAACCGGAGATACCGCAACAAGAGCTCCTACAACGCATTACCAATCAACTTGAAAGCCTTTCATTAAATTTGGTGCAAGGAGTGCGGCCCCCTCCCCTCATAAATGAAGGCAATCGAGGTCCAAGGAGACAAGAAAGAGAGTATGTTTGCTATAATTGTGGGGAGACTGGCCATGGTATATACTTTTGTCCTCATCCTAGGCGTTTTCTAGGAAATGGGTTCCAACCAAGAAGGAGGGGACAACAAGTGACACCACCTAGGGAAAGGTTTGTTCCACCAAATCCAGGGCCTCCACCATCGGTTCAAGTTCTCCAGCATCCTCGACCACTTGCAGAGGTGCCGCCCTTGCCTGTCCAACCGCCAGAGAATCATGATGTTAGGATAATTAGTTTAGATGAGAGTGATGTCAAAGGGAAGGCCAAAGTAGTAGAGGTTGAAGCAATGCCGGTAAAGAAAGCCCGGAGAATTGAGAGAATGGAGCCTACACCAGCAAAGGAGGTTAAAAATATGGAAGAGGAGGCAGAGTCATCAATGGCTGCAAAGACACGCAACAATAAAAAGAGGAGGGCTCGCTCACGCCGACACATTGAGCCAGATGATTTTTCCCTGGGTAAAGGTACTAGAGCTTATGATTTGCTTGTTGATGTGAGGAATCAAGGGCCAAAATTTTCATGGCCACAATTACTACATCTATCTCCAACAATGCGGTGACAATGGTCAAAGATGGTAAGCATTAGACCCATGAAGAATAGACATGTGAATGCAATCCAAGCTAGAAAGATGAAAGATATTGTGCCTCTAGTGGAAGCCGAAATCAATGGGCAGAGAGTGTCAAAGACATATGTGGATGGAGGTGCAGAGATTTGTGTCATGACGGAAAAGTTGATGCATCGTTTGGGATTAGAGGTAAATGAAACTACTAAATTTGGGGCCAAAATGGCTAACAATGTAGTAGCAAATTATTTGGGAGTTATAAAGAAAGTCAAGGTAAAGGTGTGTAGAGTGCAATTGGAGCTTGACATGTATGTGATGCCAGTGAAGGGGGACGGCTATTCGCTCATTCTTGGGCGACCATGGCTAATGGGAATGAAAGCCAGACAAGATTAGGAGACAGGGGCTTTAGAGCTAAGGCCACAAAAGGGGCTGCAGAAAAAATGGAAGAGCACTATCTACAACATGAAGGAAGGCCGACAGGAGGATCTTGTGTTAGAGACCACTGCTGATGAATGGAGTTCCAACGAGGGTTGGTCATCTATGACAGAGGGAGAGTCTTCTAATGAGGAGGAAGAAAGCTCTCTAGAAGTGATGGGGATTACATTAAAAGGGCCTTCTAGTAGTGAAATTCCGCAGCAGCTTCCAAAGGTCGAGAAGGAGGGGTTAGAAAAAATGTTGGCTAAGGATCTATCAGTTGAGGAGAAGGCAGCCTACATGGAAGTGGTGATAAAACACTCTGCACTTTTTATTTCTGATTATGAATATATCACTGGTGTGACATCAGTACAACATCACATTAATCTAAAAGAGGGAGCACGGCCAGTGGTGCAACGACTACGACGATTGGGAGTAGTTCAACAAAACGCTCTACTCACTGAGGTGCAACGACTTTTGAAGGTAGGCTTCATCTATCCAATAGGGGACTCAGAGTGGGTTTCACCTGTGGTGGTGATATCCAAGAAGAATGAAAAATGGAGGATTTGTGTGGATTACAAGCCGCTAAATGCTGCAACAAAGAGAGATCACTTTCCTCTTCCCTTTCAGGATGAAATACTCAACGAGGTGGCCGGGCATGAGAGATACACTGTTTGTGATGGGTATTCAGGTTACTTCCAGATCCGAATAGCTGAGGAGGATCAACAGAAGACCACCTTCATTACACCTTGGGGTTGTTTTGCTTACAAAGTAATGCCATTTGGATTAACAAATGCCCCAGCTACCTTCCAGCGATTCATGAATTATGTCTTCCAACCATATTTTGGGAAATCCATCAGGGTCTTTATTGATGATTTTTGTATTTATAGTTCTAAGGCTTTACATCTAGGAAAGGTGGATGAAGCTTTCAACCGCCTTGCACAAATGGGGGGCAATTAAATCATGAGAAGTGTCGCATTGGCGAAAGCAGTGTAACTTTGTTAGGGCATGTCGTAAGTGAGAGGGGCATTGAAGCAGATCCAAACAAAGTTAAGGCCTTATTGGCAGTGCCATCACCATCTTCTGTGAAGCAACTAACCTCTTTCATTCAGAAGGTGCGATATATGGGGCGGTTCATTCATCTCCTCTCCCAATTAATATTTCCACTGCAATAGTTAACCTACTCTGAGGAGCTCCTGTGGAGTGGCGAAAGCGAAAGGTGCTTTCACGAGGTGAAGAAGGCTCTTAGCACCCTTCCTATAATTTTACAGCCTTGTTGGGATCAGGAGTTTTTTGTCAATCCGAGTTTTGGGAAAGATGCTCTAGGGGTAGCACTAATACAAAAGGATGCTAAAACTGGCCTAATGAGACCGGTTTACTTTTCTAGTAGAGTAATGACAGCATCAGAATGAGGGTACAAGATGGTCGAGGTGATGGTTTTGTCTCTAATGTTTGCTATAAGAAAGTTTCGTCCTTATCTTCTCCCTAGGCCATTCACAGTGATCAAGACAGAAGAGCATTTTCCTTATGCCTTACAGCACATGGATGTTTCAGCTAGAATCACTAAGTGGGTGATACAACTTCAAGAGTTTGACTACACCTTCTAGGTGGAGGATTCTACTCGAGCTTGCTTAGCTGATTTGTTGACCCATAGATTCCATCAAAAGAAGGAAAAGGAGAAGGGAAAGGTAAAAGAGGAGACACCTCCTCTTGAGGAGCTGCCACGGGTGGAGAATGCCCATGCCCTCTACTTCGATGGGGCCTACAAGCGTATTAAAGACAGAGCGGCAGCAGGAATAGTGGTGTTCAGTCCCGAAGGTGACAAAATTTATGGAGAAGGTATCAGCTTGGAGGATGTCCATTCTAACAATGAGGCAGAATATCAAGCCTTCCTTTTAGGTTTGAGGTGGTGTCTCTCACATGGTGTCACTCGACTTAATGTTTTTGGGGATTCTATGCTAATTGTTAAGAAAATGAAAGGAATCTGGGCTTGTAAAAATGATAACTTAGTAGTGAAAATGAGAGAAGCTAAAACTCTCATGAGAAAGCTACAGAAAGCCCAAATCTATTTTGTACCAAGGCGCACAAATGGCGACGCAGATGCTCTAGCAGCTGAAAAATTGAAAGAGGTAATGGTAGGCATCATTACAGTAAAGCTTCCCTTGTTTCAGGGTAAGTTTTAACTACAAGATGTGCTTTATTTTCTTGAGCATGGTGAGGCACCTACACATATGAGTAAGAGTGAGAAAAGATGGCTGGCTACTAAGGCCACTAAATACCGCCTGATAAATGATGTGTTGTATTGCAAAGGAAAGGATGCAGTGCTTAGAAGGGTGCCAACAGCAAAGGAGATTATAGATGTGATTAAGAGTTGCCATGAAGGGGTTTGTGGCGGACATTTTGCTCAAGAAATAACCAACAAGAAGATTCTCCAAGCCGGTTTTGTGTGGCCTAGTCTACATCGAGATGTACAACATTGGTGCCGCACTTGTGACGATTGCCAAAAGACCGGACCAAGAAAGCTAGTGTATGAGGAACAAAATCCCATAACTACATATGGCCCATTTGAGAAATGGGGGATTGATGCAATAGGGCCACTCCCATGAACTCAATCTGGTAAGGAATACACCATAATGGATGTGGACTACATGCCAAGGTGGGCAGAGGCTTCAGCAACTAGTAGGATCACAGCCCAAGAAGTGGGAAAATTTGTGTTTGAAAATATTTGTTGCAGGTTTGGCACACCTTTGGAAATTATCTCTGATCGGGGTCCTGGTTTTAGGGCGAACCTAGTAGGGGAGCTAATGGAAAGGCTAAAAATCAAGCACAGGCATTCTACTCCCTACTACCCACAGTGTAATGGTTTGGTCGAAAAAGTGAATGGGCTGATTTGTAAGATAATTACCAAGCAAGTACACATGCACCCCAAGCACTGGGATAAAAAATTGAATGTAGCTCTTTGGGCCTACAGGACTTCATTCAGAACCTCACTTGGCTATACTCAATTTCACCTCGTCTATGGCCAAGAGGCTTTGCTTCCTATAGAGGTGGAACTAGCCAGTTTGCGTGTTTTAGTAGCCAGTCAAGAGAAGAATCAAGATAAGAAGTTAGAGGAAAGGATCTTGGATCTAGAGAGGCTGGAATTAGACATAGAAGCAGCAGTCCAACACTATTCCATGCAGGTTGAAGAGAGGAGGAAGACATTTAATAAGAAGCTGGCTAGCAAACACATAAGGGAAGGATCACTTGTGCTACGCTATGATAACCGCTTTGATAACAGAAATGATGCTAAACTTGTGTTCAAGTGGGAAGGGCCATTCATGGTCATAAGGAGATATCCAAATGGTAGCTATAAGCTAGGTGACATGGATGGGAAGGTTCACAAGACAAGGGTAAATGGATGGCGACTGAAGCCTTATTTTCAAAGAAATATGAACACTTTGGGGCAGTCATTCAATGAAGAGCCACAAATGAGGGAGTGCAGTCCACCTTGCTCTATTGGACCATCATTAGCAAGCTAGAGGCATGAATGCCTCTAGCCTAAGGGGAGGGCTAATGATCTGGGTTTTTTACAACCCGGATTACTATCACAAAATTTGGACAAAGCTCCTATTAAGAGCTTACCATATCACTTTGGGTTTACTCTTCAAGCACTAGGTATGCTACATTGCTTCTCGATTATGATAACTCTAGCAAATGGGGGGAACAAGTTCTTAGGAGGCATGTCAATGTAAAGGGTTAAAGGGATGGTTATCTTAGTGAAGATGAAAATGGATTACACCTAAGAGTTGAGTGAGTGCATAGATTTTTCAAAGGACTAGCCTCCAACTACACATGGGCTCCGTCTGCATCACTAAGATTTGGAATCTATCACCATCATTAGAGGACACCTCACCCTAGCATACAAGTCAATATCCATATCATGGTGTCATTTGGATCTTGCACAAAAGCTTACAAGCGTGGACCCCTTTTGTCACATGCTTATATGTATTTATATATATATGGGGGACTAAAGTCAAAGCAGCTTTTGGAAGCCGTTTTTTATAATCTCAATAACTCCCAATAAAAAGTAAATTTCAAGAAAATTCTCACTATGCCCGATCGGTTTCGACCTGGTCTACAAAGTTGCAGAAGAAACGTTTTTCAAATTCCTCACGGATTTGAAGTTACGAAGGCACAGACTGCTGGCTACATGCAATTTGCTTCTCTCTTTCACCATACCAACTTTCCACTCTATCCTTCTTGTAAATATATTGTAATAATGTGCTTTGGGCACCCACCTTTTGTAATCTAGCTCCATTTCTCTATTTTGTCTACCACCACCCTTGGCTTCTTGCATGATGACCAAGGTGGAGACTTGTCCCATCCACTATTCTCCATATTTTCAAAGATGCCATACATAATCTAGGATTATGTTAATCAAGAAGATTAGCTTAATCTAATCCCTCATGGAGGCTATATAAAGAACCCATGGAGAATGAAGAAGAGGAGGAGGACAATGACAAGCCCATGAGAGCACTCTAGAATACCCTCATCTCTGTGAGGTAAGCTATGAGTAAGTTCTTTTATTATGTAGTATAATGGCAAGCTTCCTCTACCTCTTCTCCTATTATCTCCCTCTCTTCTCATCTTCTCATTCCATGTAGCATAATGGCAAGCTTCCTCTACCTCTTCTCCTCTTGTCTCCCTCCCCTCTCATCTCTCTCTCTCATATTCTAATATGGTGTCTAGTACATATATTCTCTCTTGTAAATTTGTGTCTTGGTTCTCTTGATTCTCTTTGAGAAAAGGGATGTCCTAGCCTATCCTCCCTTTGGCTAGGTGGTGCCCCTCTTTAGTTCTCTTAGTGAGGATTGGAGGTTGGATGGGTAAGAGGCAACCCGTTCATCATTTCAGCCCTCAATAGTAATCGGGTTCTTTCTCATATCTAAAGAAGAATTCTCATAATTCTTGATGCTTTGAAGTGACTTGTTTAGGGTTATCTTTAGGGCTTAGTTTTGATCACTCCCGAGTATGCTCAAATGAAGTGGAGGGCTAAGCAAAGTTCAGATCTAGTGTCGACCACTCCTAAGGCATGGAAGTGGAGGGCTAACATCTAGGAGTTTCTCATATAAAATTTGTGATTTGGATTCAAAGCTTTTGAAAGGGATAGTAGTATTTTACCCCCTTTCAGAGCCAAGGGAAGTAGTAGATTGGTGGTTTGAGCAGCAGAGAAGAAGCTATTGTTTGATGCGTGTTTTTGGTCTACAAGGGATTTATCTTCTCAGGATGCAAAAAAAATTTGACAGGATTTACCTTTATGAGTATTCTTCTACATCTTCTATTTATTTGAACTCCTTCTCTTTCATCAATTGCTCTCCTTGAATCTCCCTTCACCCTATTGTCTCTTACCCCCCGGGTAGACTTTTGACCCAAACGCTCCAACACCATGTGAAAATCAGAGTGATGGAGAGTGAAAAAATGATGGAACCGATGCCCAAGAGGAGGAGGATAATCATGACAGTTGCAAAAATAGCATTTTTTTAATGGAAGGAAGGGGTCCCAAAAAAAACATGCCCCCCCTTCCCCCAACCCCCAAATATTGTATGAAATTTTGAGTTTTTGTGTGGCCTTAAGCAAGGTTTAAAACATAACCCCCTCCAACTAATTAGTTCAATTTTCGACTTTTCGCACTTGACTCAAAGTGGTTTTGACCTAGACAAAGAGCTAAACAACCTCAAAATCACAATTTGACTGGACATGCAGCTTTCTAGCATCAAAATCTACGACGATAGGTTCTATCGCCTACTTTTTGGCTTTCAAATCTAGTAGTTGCTTCATAATGCCAACCCTTGCGGCCCATTAAATGGGGGATCAAACGAACTCCAATCAACAAACGGACACATGCATTGGATAAATGCATCTAAGAAAACTCTACCTCCTTGATCCATGCTTGTTTCATTTTTCACCAAAAATGCCTCTTTTATAGCTCTCTCAGGGTCCTTTTGCACTTGAATTCCGACTTTAAAATCCGCTCTCAAGATCCCCTGCCTCTGCATGATGTGGATCTAGGACCTGCACAATGCAAGGGGAGAGGTTAGAGATTTTTGAAGACCCCCTCTTACATTATGCAAGCCTTGAATCCAAATAATGTGAGGGGAGGGTGTGTACGGCTACATAATGCGAGTGGGGTCCTCATGAATTTCGAAGGACCCTCCTTTGCATGTTGTGTGGATCCACTATCCACACAATGTAAGAGGAGGATGTGGAGGTTTTCAAAGACTCCTCCTCACATCATGTGTGTCTAAGACCCCACAAATGCAAGGGGGGGACTTGAAGACCTATGTAAGTCCTAGAGTTGCACAACGTGGGGGGGAGGGGTAAAAGATGCAGTCAAAGCCCTACCCTCACATTGTGTTGGCCCAAGTGAATGTATGGGAGGAGAGAAAAAGAATTGAATTGAGGGTTGCACCTTAGGATAGAAAGAGCTTTAATGCTCTTGTGTAATACGAGAGAGAGAGAGAGAGAGAGAGAGAGAGAGAGAGAGAGAGAGAGAGAGAGAGAGAGAGAGAGAGAGAGAGAGAGAGAGAGAGAGAGAGAGAGAGAGAGAGAGAGAGAGAGAGAGAGAGAGAGAGAGAGAGAGAGAGAGAGAGAGAGAGAGAGAGAGAGAGAGAGTGTGTGTGTGTGTGTGTGACTGAAAAAATGGAACATCGATTTGACAATAGCTAAGGTATTTATATCCTCGAGGATTGCACACATTGTAGGAACATGGCCCACCCTTGCATTGTAAGAGACCTAGAACATCATAACATGAGGGGGATAGTCAAAAATCTTGAGAACTTGCCTTGCATTGTGTGGGTTGTGGATTAGCACAATGTGAAGGGGGGGGGCATTGCAAAATTTGAAGGCCCCACCCTTGCATTTCATGGGTGGCACAACAAAAGGGGGGCCAATGCAAGATCTAAAGGTCTCCCCTTCACCTTGTGAGAGTCCTGGACTAGTACAACATGAGGGGAAGCCATTGCAAAATCTAAAGGACTAGCCTTCTTGTTGTGCAAAACCTAGACCAATACAACATGAGGAGGGGTGGTGCAAAATCTCAAGGCCATACTCTCACAATGTATGGATCCTAGACTAGCACAATGTGAGGGGGCCCATTACAAAGCCTAAAGGCCTCACCCTTGCATTTTGTGAAACCTACACTATCATAATGTGTGGGGGCGCCAATGTAAAATCTCAAGGCATCAACCTTATATTATGAGGAATCTAGATCAGCACAACACAAGGGAGCGTCTCAAGATTTTACACTAGTTCCCCTCACATTGTGCCAATCCAAGACCCATGCAATGTGAAGTTGGGTGTCACACCAAAAATGAGCCCGACACTGGCTCTAAGGGTCTAGCCAGGCCTTTATGCTCAACCAAAACACCCCACGACCTCACAGCTAGGAGCATCTAGAGAGGCTATAACACACACTGATCTAGGTTAAACCCACATTTGTAAGGTTCACAGTCCAATGGATTCCTTTCCAACTCCTCACATGGAGTACCCAAATAGATCGATGTCTAGCACCTCATAGCACATACATAAGGAGCACCCCTTGGCTGACTACCACAGCCCCACTACGACTCTCCTACACCTCAGGGATTGGCCCCAAGATGTGTCATGCAACCATATAATGCATACAACACATAGTCCTCTCTTTATAAAAATCATCATAGGAGATGAAGTATAATCCTCACTGAATCAATCCTCAAAGAGACGAATGTACTAAACCTACAGCCTGGGACTTCTCACACTCTCAACATGGGTCATTGTTTAGGAAACCAAGTGCTATGCAATCCAAGAGCTGATACTCATTTGATACCATATATATGGGATGCAATGCAAAGGTGAATGCCTATGAGTGCACAAATAATTTATTAAATCAAATCAACAAAGTGGATGTGCATAACCAATTCTTTTCATGATTTTCATATTCGTAGCGTACTTAAAACATTGCATAAGGAGAGCACTGAGTATTCTCGTGCTATTGAACCCTTTAACTTTTAAAATAAACATGTCCTATATGTAAAGTGTATCATAAAAAATAAATTTCAGCCTATATTTAGCACTCATAACCCCTCCCCTTCCTACCGTTTAATGCTATGCTTGTAGTGGGGCGGCATCACACTGCTATATGTATAGAAGGACTCACTCTGCAGCCCTTTGCCCATGCATCCCATGGTGGCCATACATGCCTTGCTGTCCATACATTCCATGTGGTGTATTTATCCCATGTTGTCCATTATAGCTAGGCTGTCTATGATTGCCAAGCTGGCCATTGGTACCATATTGTCCATGATGGGGCTGATTCATATAGAGTGCATGGGGGCTTCGAGGGGGAGCAGGGGAATTTCGACCAAGGGTGGGGGAGGGCCTTAGTGGGATGTTGGTTACATGGTTGACGAGGGAATTCAACAGGGGCTCATCCTGTGCATGAGAGGGTTCACCAATCTTGTAGGTAGAGGGGAAAACTCCCTTAGCACCAAGTTTTACAAAAATACTAAAGATGACATTACATTCGCATATAAGGGAGAAAAGAAAATGTTCCCTCCACAAGCTTCACATAGAGACATTTGATACCCTCTCTTATTCGTTCAAGAGGCTCAATCTACAAAGTATGGTAGTTATCTCTCACCTAGCCTCTCGCATGTCCTATGAACACAATGATTCATTTATAGTGAGCTTGATAGGCACTCCATCAAAGCATGATGGTTGCACATGGTAAAATCCATGATCCAAGCTAAAGCCCTTTAATTCTCGATCCTCTTTTGCCTCCACATATATGAGAGGAGCATGATTTTGGCAAGAGAGAGTGTGGAGAGGAGATGAATAGTTTCACTCACTTAGCCGCTCACGCTCACTCTCTCCCAATCTCTTATTCTCTTCCTCACACACTCTCTCACAATGGAAATAAGAAATCAAGTACACCAAATTGGCACACACATGAATAGCTAATGGCCAGGGAAGGTTCATCATATGGTCAGATAAGCCGACTAGACTACCCTCCTGGTTAAAAAAGGAAGACCCCTCTAAATCCAACATTAACCTATATTTTCCCCAGTTAGAGTTCTTCTAGTTAGCCTTAATATCTTTGCCTATTATCATCCATTTGGATTGTCATCTAAGCTTCATAGTGGAAGCACACAGGTGGATAGTGCCATCTTTGTATAAGTTCATTTGGAATTAAAGTGATTTTCTATTCTTCTTATTCTATCCATTGCACCATATAATTTTTAATGGTATCAAGGCCTAAGGGAATCTAAGGAGTGAAGATAATATAAGAGGCAAGGACTTGAATAGAAAACACAAGAAATATTGTCCTTAGCAGTACTGGCACATCATGTGGTGTTGCTATTGTATCGATAATTCAAACACTTAGGATTCATCCACCAACCTTCAGCAAAGGCAAGTTAGATGGTATAAACTACACTTTGTGGAAGTTTAAAGTTATAACTATCCTTGATTCTTATGAGCTTTTGGAGATGGTGCTGTGGAGACCAATCTATAACCACAATCCACCCTTGACCCATCAAATTTGAGTGCTATAGGTACTTCAAATCCAAATCTTCTACGAGCTTGGAAATGAAGGAACGCATATACATTGTATGCCTTAATAGAATTTTATACATTACTAACGGAGGAGTTATGGCTTAAAGATCGAGAATGTAGCGGAAATGCTACATTCTTTGCCAATACTAAAGGCAAAGGTGGAAATGCTACATTTTACTACAAGAAGAAAGGACATGCAATTTCAGATTGTTGTGTTAAGAAGGAAAATGAAAAGAATTTCACTATGAAGACTAAAGGAAAGGAGACAACCAATATGACAGAACCTGAATTGGACTTATTCATGGCAACATTGAGAAAGTGTGTTTCTCAATGCAAGAAATGTCTACCACTTAGTCATGGGTATTGAATAGTGGTGCCTCTTGTCACATGACCAATAAGCAAGGTCTATATAGTTCTATGCAGTTGCTGCAAGAATCCATCATTGTGATATTTGGAAATGATGTAAAATTCCATGTTGAGGGTGCATGCAATATTTTCTTTGTTCCTGCAAATGGTGAACTTAAAAATGTTTCGAATATGTTGTATGTTGTAGAGATTAAGAGAGATATGCTATTAGTTGCTTCTATAATTAATCTTGGCCACCATGAGGTGAGGTTCACCAAGACAGATGCGGAAATTATCAATAGTGCTAGTAGAGTTGTTGGTAAAGGAGAAAGAAGGAATAACAGGTACGAGCTAAATGCTCTTACAACTACCACTAGTGTAAACACAAGTAAACTTTGGCATGAAAGATTTGGTTACATAAGCAAGGTATGGCTACTCACCTACTTGCAATAATTGAAATAAAGAAACCATGTGAAGCTTGCATGATAGCAAGCAACATAAAAATGCATTTTCACAAGAAAGTAAAAACAATGCAAAGGCTTCTCTAGAGTTGGTGTATGTTGACTTGTGTCGTAAAATGTCTTCATAGGCCTTAGGGGAGTCTTCTTAATTTATTTTGGTCATCGATGACTATAGTAGGAAGATGTGGGTGTACTTTCTCTGTGATAAGACTCAAGATTTTGTTAAGTTTAAAGAATGGATAAAACTTGTTGAGAATGAAATAAGGCAAAATATGAAGAAGTTTAGAATAGATGGTGATGGTGAGTTCAACTCAAAGGAGTTTGAAGACTTTTGCAAGAGCAAAGAGATTAATCATCGATTGACCACACCTTATACACCCCAGCAAAATGGCATTGTTGAATGCCAAAATCACACCATTATGGAAATGGCAAGGCACATGCTTAAGGGCAATTGATTTTGGGTAGAGCTATTAGTACTACAATTTACATTCTCAATTGGAGTTATGCAAAGGCTTTTAAGGGAAAAACTCCTCATGAGGCCTATTTAGGTAAGAAACATCTATCTTGCACTTTAGAACTTTTAGATTTGAATGCTCTGCACATGTTCCAAAGGATAATATAAAAAAGTTAAAATCAAAAAGCATATGATGCATCTTCTTGGGTTATAGTGATGAGAAAAAGGCTTAAAATTGTATGACAAAGAGGCAAAGAAGATCACAGGGAGCCATAATGTGGTATTCAAGGAGTAGTCACATATATAGTGGAGGAGGAGAATACAAGTTCTTCCACTTTATCATCTAGTGAAGAAATAGTCCATCATGAACCTATCCCAAGAGCTCTTCCTACTCTCAAGGAGGAGAACGCATCATCTTCAAATGATAAGGAGAAGTTTCATCAACCTGCAATCATGCCACCAAGAAATCCATTGTTGTGATGGATAAAGTAGCCCTATGATTAAAATCATCCTGTGGCTATCATTATTGAGAAAAATGTAGATGGACCAAGGAGGTCTTAGAGAATAGAGGAGCAAAGAAATGCCTCTACTCACATAGTCAATATGGTCTAAATGATTGAGATTGTGAGAGAAGTAAAGGAGCCAACAGACTTAGAAGAAGCACTTACCGATCCAACATGGAGAGTAGTTATGCAAGCTGACTATGATAGTATAATGAAGAATGATACTTGGAAGCTAGTGGATTGACAAAAAAAGAGGAAGATTATTGGCACCAAGTGCATGTGTGGAAGGTAAAGTACAAGACTGATGGAAGCTTAGAAAAGTACAAAGCTAGATTGGTTGCATAGGGATTTTCACAAGTTGAAATATTTGCTTTTCAAGAATCATAGGCCCCAATTGCATGAATGACCACTATTTACACACTACTTGCAGTGGCCGCACATAAGAAATGGCAAGTTTACCAAATTGATATTAAAGCAGCATTCTTAAATAGTGATCTCAAGAAGGCAATACAAGTGTCTTAGCCACTAGGGTTTGAGGCTCCCTATTTTGAGAACAAAGTTTATAAGCTAAAGAAGGCATTGTATGGGTTGAACCAAGTCCCAAGGGCATGGTACTAACAAACAGATAAATTTCATTTAGGCTTAAATTTCAAAAGATATACCTCAAGTGCTAACTTGTATGTTTACATGGATGGTGAAAATTTTGTAGTGATTGTCCTATTTGTGGACGATCTTATTACACCCTTATTATTACAGGTGACTATGAAGATATGATCCATCAAACTTGAAAGGCTTTGAGATCTAAGTTTGAAATGATAGACTTGGACTTGTTGCACTATTGTTTGAGGATTGAAGTCTACTGGGCAAAATCTTCATCTCTCAAAAGAAGTATGCATGGGAGATCTTGAAAGCATTTGGAATGACTAAGGGTAAGGAGATAGCTACACCTATGGAGATCAATGTGAAGTTAAAGGATACATCAATACTAGTAGACATTGAAAAGTATAGGAGGTTGGACAGTAATCTCATCTACTTGTGTAACACCAGGTCAGATATCAATTTTACAGATGGTGTTTTGAGCAAGTTCTCAAACAAACCACAAGATATTCATTGAAAAGTTGAGATGTAGGTGCTCAAATACTTGAAGGGAACTCTTGACTATGGTATCGCATACAATTTTGAAAGTGCTCTTGTGGAAAATTGTGACTGCAATGGGTAGGTGATAGTGATTGCAAGAAATCTGTTTCTAGATATTATTTCCCTTTGGGTTTAGGAATCTCATCTTGGATTAGTAAGAAACAACCAACAATGACACTTTCTTCTAGTACATGATGAAGGTCCAATAGTGCTAAGATGTGGCAATCATAGTTGCATTGCCATTGCCAAAAATCTAGATTTTAATGCACACACCAAATACATTCAAATCCAGTATCACTATGTGCATGACTAGATCGATGATGGGATGGTAGAGCTTGTCTTCTATCCAATGGAGGATAATGGAGAAGATATTTTCACCAAAGCTCTTATACAAAGCATTTGCTTTGAGTTTGTTTTCATACACTTGCAAGGATGTAGTTTCTTGTGAATGGAAATTGAGGGGGGTATTAGATATTTTGTGAATCTAGCATTTGGGCTAGATAGACTTGTTATCTTGGTAGCAACTTGAGGCACAATGCATTGAATTGTAGGATGTGGGAGCTATCAAGGACCCCTATTTTTGGGTTTGGGGGTGGCAGAAGTGGCCCCTAGCTGGGGGGTCTCAAGGGGCTAGTGGCTTCCCTAATAGGAGTTTGAGGGTGGAACCCTTGGCTTGATGGTAAAGGGAATATTTCCTAGTCAATTAGGGAAGGATCATCATATGGTTAGACAACCCGACTAGACTACCTTCCTAGGCTATAAAAGGAAGACCCCTCCAAAGCCATTTTCAATCCATCTTTCACCTACTCAGAGTTCTTCTAGCTAGCCTTAAGCTCTTTGTTTATCATCTGTCTAGATTGCCATCTAAGATTTATAATGGAAGTATATGGGTGGACACAAATATCTTTGTATCAATGCATTTGAAATTAAAGTAGTTTTTGTTTTTCTCATATTTGAGGTGTATTCTCTACCCCTTGCTTAGATTCTATTCACTACACTATGTAATTTTTACACATTTTGATATTGCCAATATAATAATTTGAACAAGATTGGTAGTTGGAAAGGACAATTGGTACGAGAGGGAGCCTGGCTCTCATGAAATAATAGCACCAAGTATCACAAAATTAACTAATGTCTTTCAAATTTTATATCAAAATTTATACATCCTAATTTTCTTTGTCTTTCTTCTTTCCATCTTTCTCTTAATATTTATTCCCCCTTCTAGGCGAGTGCCAATCCCATCAAACAATTGTATGGTGTTTGCTGGTGAGAGGCTCTAAGATGTTTGATGAGGGAAATATCAAGGGAAGATGGAGTGATGTGGAAAATAGAGATGTTAGTGGCATGGTAAAAGGAACTGAGAGCACTAGAGTTAGCTTGAAGAGGTAACAAGTGATGAGAAGGTGTCATGATGGGTGTAGGCCACATATGTTAGTAGCATTTGAGGAGCTTCATGGTGCTTATTTATCACTTGTGATCTCCCTAGGGGATGTATTTTGTGAGATGATTCCCTTAGGGTAACAAGTCATCCAAGGAAACTTGGAATGTTCCACCCTTGATGTGGCCTGAGATTGCGATATGAGGAAGGGACCAGGGGATTGCCCTAGGTACAGTGAATGTGCACACATTTTTCTTTTCTTTTCTTCTTCTTTTCTTCTTTCTTATTTTTCTTAAAAACTTGAATAAATAAATTTAAATAATTGATAAGGTATCACAAAGTAAAAGGTCGGTCAAATATGGGAATATGGGTCTATGTGCTCGAGATAACCCTTGCTAAAAGAAGATACTCATTAACATGCTCCCATAGCTACAATGACGTCTCTACAAAAAATGGGCGTGAACACATGATGCCCTCTAATAACTAAATACAATAGGTTGGAAATAATAGGGCCCAAAGGTGAAGATGAGAAATTGCCATGTAATTAATTCCAATGTTGATGTTGAAAAAGAGTGGGGGTAGCCCATATTCATAAGGAGTTACTAATTGATGGAGGAGCTTGATAGGGAGGTGGAGGTAGTTGCAGGTGGTGACGAAGGAGGGATCCGAACAATTAGCAAACTCTTTCACAAAATACGTAAAGGAGGGGATTAGATCAATAGGATGGAACATGTAAGTTTAGTCAACATGGGTTGCTTTAATATTGCATATCCTTGGAAAATTGTACCTACCATGCTCCTTTTCTTGATAACCTTAGCCATGCTTTATTGGATAGAGACAAGAAAAGTAAATATACATTCTCCTCCTTTTGAGAATAGATAAAGGCTTCGCATATAATCTTATTTCCTTCTTGCAGAAGAGGATATCCCCATGCCAGTAGCCCCCTCGGCCATACTTCTTGGGCTTCAATTTTAGGTACCTCACCTTGTTTCCCTAAATCCTGCAAGGCTTTTAATAAGCTTTTACATCTAGAGGATGGAGCCACATTGTAGTGTAATAAAGGAGGTTAGGATGAGAGAGAAGGTGGAGAAGAGAAGGAAATGAGGAGAGAGGAAAACTACAAAGAAATATGAGAAAAATATAGGGAAAATAAGGAAAATCAAATAGTTGAAGAGCCTAGTAAGCTCTAATACCACTTGTAATGAAGGAGATTAGGGATGAGAAAGAAGATACATAATAGAGAGAAAAGAGGAGAGAGAAATACTAGAAAGACATATGAGAAGAGAGAGAAATATTAGATATGCTCAATGCTCCACCCTCATAATTTACCACCAATGGTCCATGGTACTCTAAGTTGTAAGGTCCCCTTTGTGAGGAGAAGCCATGTGTGAGCATGGGGACATTGGATGGGTCCTAACTTATATGTCAAATGAGATCTATGTGACTGGATGAAAAAGATGTGACCTTTTTGGATCCAGCCTTTGGGTTAGATAGAGTAGTTATCCTGGTAGCAACTTGCGGTACAATGCATTGAGTTGGGGGGTGTGGGAGTTATCAATGATCCCTATTTTGGGGTCCAGTGGCCGCTTTTCACAGCCCCTAACTAGGGGGTCTCAAGAGGGCTACCGACTCCTTGACAGGGGTTCGAGGGGCAAAACCTCGGCTTTGAGGTAAAGGGAATATTTCTTGGCTGACTGGGAAAGATTCATAATATGGTCGAATAAGCCAACTAGACTACTATAAAAGGAAGACCCCTCCAAAGCCATAATCAAATCTATCTTTTACCAAATCATTGTTCTTCTAGCTTAGATTGCAATATGCAAAGTGTATGGCACTCTGTACTCAAACAACTTAACTAAAAACCAACCACCAACATGAAGTACACAAATGTTCTTTTTATGATTTCTTTCTACTAATGCCGTGCTGCATTGCTAAGGAACATCACTAGGTTAACCCATGGTATTCAACCCCTTAAAACTTATATAAACCACGGTCTATAAGCTAAGATATGAAAATAAATTAACAATTTAATCAAATGTCTTTCCATCTCAGCCCCACACCCCATATCATTTATATTTAGATTGCATCCAAAATGTAGGGAGATTTCGTGATAATTTTTCATAAAAATGAGCTCTAACATGTACTTTAACATATAAATAAAGGAAAACTAAGGCAAACCCTTATACTTTACCTTTATTACATAATCACAAATATTTTTTATTTTTTTTGTAATTTTTAATGCTCAAAAACTATTTTTTCTTAAATTTGTTTCCTTATTTGAGTATTTTAAATGCATTTTTCCATTTATTTGAACATAAATTATTACTTTTTTTGAGTTTTTTTATTTGTATGACTTATTCAATCATTAGCACACTCATTTTCGTGCCATATGAATATCATTTGGAACCCAAAATCCAAGAACAATCCCATTTTCCATTAGATCCCATGTTTTGAATTTTATAGTTTTATTATTTTTAATATATATAACAGAGAATGAATGAATTTTTAAAATTTTAGACATCAACAAACATATTTCAACTATTTGTAGCCATTTATTCATCATATGCACTAATGATTCATCATAAAATTAAATAAGAGTCACTTACTCTAAAAATCTGCATACGTATGTCTTGTATGTCGAGGAAATGGAGCTGTTGGGTGTAATTTTTGAGCGGCTGATGCATCCAAATCAACCGATCTACTTAACATTACACTTTCGAACCATAATCCATCATCGATTCGTCAAATCTTCCCTCCCTCTTTCTCTCTCTCTCACGCAGCCATATGAACAAGGAACAAAGATGAGAGAGAAATACTACATCATTTTGTGTGAGAATCAAAGCAATGGAGAGTGAAAAAATGATGGATCTGATGCCCAAGAGGAGGAGGATGATCATGATAGGTGCAAAAATGGCATTTTTTAATGAAAGGAAGGGGCATTAAAAAAAACACGTCCCCCTCCCTCCCCTCCCCCCCCCTCCAACATGTCATGTGAAATTTTGAGTTTTTGTGGCCTTAAGGAAGGTAACTAGTTCAACTTTGCCTTTTTGCACTTGACCCAAAGTAGCTTTGACCTAGATGGAGGGGCAAACGGTCTCAAAACCGCGATTCGATTATATGGGCAACTTTCTGATATTGAAATCTCTCATCTTGGTCTTCCTCACCTACTTTTTGGCTTCCCAATCTAGTTGCTTCTTCATAACACCGAACCTTGCACCATTAAATAGGGGGTCAAATAGATTTCGATCAACAAACTGACACTTGCATTGGATTCCTGGCATCAAAATGCACTTAGGAAAACTCCAACTCCTTGATTCATGGTAATTTTATTTTGCATCAAAAATATCTCATTTACGGCTCTTGGGGTCCTTTTGCACTTGAATTTGAGCTTTGAAATCTACTCTCATTGGCAACCATAGGATAGGGTGACTCAGTTCGTTGAATCCATGAACTGATTTGTACAAATAACAACCATAAAGAGCATCAACCTACTACAAATAAAATACATAACATAGCTCTCACCCATGAAGTCCACAAGGGATAAGCCAAGCACAGTCTAACAAAGATCTAGAGCTAGTCACTAACCAACTACTCTAATACAAATCGGCTTAAAAAAACTCTCAAAGGAATCATCTCAAGTGGTGGTCTAACCTGTCTACTTGAACTGGACTAGGAACTCCTACTAGGCGAGGACTCCTATAGCCTAGTCTATAAAAAGTCTCATATTTTTTCCATTTTACCACATTCTTCCTTTACTTGGATGTGTAAAAAGGAGAGAGCTGAGAATATTGTGATCCAAGGAGAATAGGAAATTGGTCTCATGTCTTGTCTCAATACCCAAGAATCTACCAAGCTCTTGCACAAGGGGATACTAAATCCTTTTTTTGTTTCGCTCACTTTTATTTTCACTCCAACCATTGTTATTTATTTTTCAGCTAAATGCCACCCATAAGAATGAAACGCATTGGCCATGGGTTTTAACTCATTCCCAAGGACCTACCAGGCCTTCTCGAGGCAATGATTATCTGCTCCTTGAATTTTTCTTTCTTTATTTTCTTATTTTAAGCGTTAGAACCCATTTTTACACACATCCATATATTATAGTTTTCATATATATTCATTGGTTCTTCTCTTTTATTTGGTGGGATTCCCTAACTACTTCACAACTAACAATGAGTCCTAGAAACAATTGCCTAGCAGGCCAACAAAATAGGTTCTCACTAGAACTGCTCTTAAAAATAGCTCTTAGAGTGCCCGACAATATCCTTATAGGAGAGGTGGAGAACTACTCAAACCTCTCTAGACACACCTAACCTAACCCTAGGACTTCATGTGTTGAATGCCGGTCCCCAATAAAATAAAAATACCCGACATACATATGCATAAAAAACATAAAGGGAAAGACCTCACAAAGGAAGGACATCACCTAGACTTGGCCATAAGAAGCTTCTACCCAACAAGACACTCCCTCTAGGTGCTCCGTCAAATTTGTTTAATGCAGCAGTAAAACAAAGTCCCATTAACCGCACTTGCACCAAACAAAAAAATGGCCCTCTTGGCCTAACAAAATCAACCAACTCTCTACAAGAATAAAGGGCCCTCTTGGTCTAACAAAATTAACCAATAAAGCATACCATTCAACATCCTACTGCTGAAAATAAACCCTTGGTCCCCACAAAAATCCTATTGAAGTACAAAACTAGGCCAAGGGTATGGGCTGCTCTAGCTCTATACTAAATGCATTAAGTTATTAGCTAAGCCCTTGCATAAATGGTAAGGGGTTTCCTACAAATATACCATTGAGTGATCTGATGTGTCCATGATAGAATAGGATGATGGTCGATCACTACCTAGCTTATGTAAAAATTACACGGCGCAACGAACAGAATCTGAGAAAGAGATAGAGAGTACACAACAGATCAGAGGAGAATCAGTAAATTCTTTAGCTCCAAACAACTGATACAAAGATGGCTCTGTCCACCTGTGCACTTCCACTGTGTGAAGCTTAGATGGCGATCTAGACAGAAGATAGGTGAAGAGCTTAAGGCTAGCTGGAACAACAACTCTGACTGGGTGAAAGATTAGTGATCGATGGCTGTGAAGGGGTTTAGCTTTTTAAGCCTGCGAAGGCCGTGAGGTTGGCCTGACCGACCTACCATATAAGCCTCCACTAGTCGGCCAGGGAATATTCCAAGGAATATTCCCTTTACCATCGGGCCGGGGGCGCTGCCCCCAGACCCCCGCCAGGGGGGCCGCTGGCCCCCCTAGGACCCCCCAACTAGGGGCCGCTTCTGCGGCCCCCGGATCCCACAATAGGGGCCCCTTTTAACTCCCTTACACCACAACTCGATGCAATGCACCTCGAGTTGCTACCAACTTAACCACTCTGTCTAACCCAAAGATTAGACCCACAACAATCACCTTTTTGCCATCCGATCACATATACCTCATCTGATATACAAGCCAAGACTCAACCAATGTCCGGGCTCACATTTGGCTTCTCCTCATAATGGGGGCCTTACAACTTTGAGCACCATGGATCATTGGTAGCAGCTAATGAGGGTGGGGCATTGATCATATCTAACACCCCCCCTCAATGTCCACCCATAGGTGAACTATCTCCTCGGCCCAATGCCGAGTCTCTGAAGATGAACTTGAAGCAGATCCTTCGTAAGTGCTTTGGTGAAGATATCTGCTCCATTCTCCTCTGTTGGATAGTAGACCAGTTCCACTATCCCATCCTCCATCAAATCACGCACATAGTGATATTGGATCTCTATATGTTTGGTGCGTGCATGAAACACTGGATTTTTGGCAATGGCAATGCAACTCTGATTGTCACATCTCAGCACAGTTGGTTCTTCATCCTGCACTCCCATATGCCATAGAATCCTTCTCAACCATACTGCTTCACATGCAGCAAAACAAGCTGCGTTGTACTCTGCTTCGGTAGAAGACAATGCCATTGTTGGCTCCTTCTTACTAATCCAAGAGAAAATTCCTGAACCCAAAGAGAAACAATAACCAGAAACTGACTTTCTGGAATCACTGTCTCCTGCCCAATCTGAGTCACAGTTCCCCACAAGAGAAGTTCCGAAACTGTATGTGATACCATAGTCAAGAGTTTTCTTCAAGTATCCGAGCACCCGCATCCCAGCCTTCCAATGACTCTCATGAGGTTTGTTTGAGAACCTGCTCAAAACACCAATAGCAAAACTGATATCTGGTCTAGTGTTACACAAGTAGATCAGACTGCCAACCAACCTCCTATACCTCCCAATGTGTGCTAGTGCTGATGTATCCTCGATGGATAACTTTGCATTCACCTCCATAGGTGTAGCTATCTCCTTGCACTCGGTCATGCCAAATGCCTTTAAGATCTCCCATGCATACTTCTTCATCCACATATAGGAAAATCACTACAGACTTTTTACCATCCCTGTAAACATATAAGTTAGCATCTGAGGCACATCTTTTGAAGTTTAGGTTTAAAAAGAACTTATCTATCCGCTGGTACCATGCTCTGGGAGCTTGTTTTAGCCCATATAATGCATTCTTCAGCTTACACACTTTGTTCTCAGAATGGGAGGCCTCAAACCCTGGTGGCTGAGCCACGTACACCTCCTCCTTGAGCTCACCATTTAAGAACGCTGACTTAACATCCATTTGGTACACTGGCCACTTCTTGTGGGCAGCCACTGCAAGTACCGTGCGAATAGTGGTCATTCTGGCAGTTGGGGCAAATGACTCTTGAAAATCAAACCCTTCAACTTGTAAAAATCCTTGGGCAACCAGTCTAGCTTTGTACTTTTCTAAGGTACCATCAGCCTTATACTTTACCTTCCAGATCCACTTGGTGACAATAACCTTCCACTTTGCTGGTCAATCCACTAGCTCCCAAGTGTCATTCTTCATTATGCTGTCATACTCCGCCTGCATAGCAGCCTTCCATGATGGATTTGCAAAAGTGCTTCTTCTAAGTCAGTTGGCTCCTTTACTTCTCTCATAATCTCAACTATTAAGGCCATATTGACTATGTGAGCAGAAGCCCTCCTTTGCTCCTCTATTCTCTGAGACCTCCTTGGTCCGTCTGCCTTCTCCTCAATAGATGCAGGCATAGGATTATTGTGGTCATAGAGCTGCTTCACCCAGCGCGGCAATGGCTTTTCCGGTGGGGTGATGTCAGGTTGGTGAACTTTTTTCTCATCATCTGAAGATGATGCTTCCTCCTCCTTAAGGATAGGGATAGCTCTCGGGACAGGTTCATAGTGGACTACTTCTTCGCTTGATGATAAAGTGGAAGAACTTGCCTTCTCTTCCTCCACTGTATGCGGCTCCGAGCACACACATAAGCAAGATGAAGAGAAGAAGAGAAGAAGAGAGGACTCTTGTTAGCCACACACCAAAGAATGAGCTTCCATTCATTTTTTGAACTTTATATATACAAACACTAAAACCCCCATGGGCGCCCATCCCTTTTTACATGACTGGCCATTGTGGCAAGGTCCCTTTTTCTAATTCCCTCTTCTTGCTTCATGCCCTAAGCCTATACCTGTCTATTTGAGAGCAGAATTTTGATACCGAGAAGTGCTTAAAAATAGCTAAAAATTACGAACATCAAGGGAAAAATATTCAACGTCGAAGGCGGCAGCTCGATCTAGGACAATTTTAAGCGGCAAAGTGCTTTAAAGACGCCCGAGAGACACTTGTTGATTTTTCATAATTTTTTAGACTGTCGTGCAGGTTGACAAGAGTTACCGGCCAATGCGGGATGCCGAGCCGGATGCCCAGGATTTTTCAGAGCTCAATTCGGAGTCCGGACAGGAAAATGGCCACAAAATGGTCAAGATATGAAAATGTGGACACTTGGGAGGCCAAAAATTTTATGCATCTTATGAAGCAAAAAACGTGGAGAGAGAATGAGGGATGAAAAAACGTGGAGGAAGATGGCACTCGAAATTTGCACTTCATGGCATGGAGAGGGTGATGTGGTTGGCTGTGAATAACCCCCCCAATTGATTATGGGGCTTGAATCCCTCCTGGATGCTGACTCTATCGCCGTGCTTCGCTCCTCCAATGGTGGTCTCTGTGAAGAATTCTGATTTCAGTCTTTCTCTCGCCTCACTCTCTCTCCCCTAAAGGCAGATTCATGTGGTGAAGAAGAAGAAGAACAATGGATGATGGATGCTTGTCCAATGAAGACCGGATTGCTCCGTGGTGTCTTCCAAAATGAATGGCACCTCGTCAGGCATCACACATCGGCGATAGATGTCATCAACCCCTTGCCGATATAATGTACCTACGATCAGGGCAAACTTTAACGCTTGCTGCTTAATTTTCCTTCTCTCAGCTTTAGATAATTCGAATCCCGCCTCTCCCGTCGATAAATAATGCGTTATTGCAGCATACCAGGAGGGAATAGATGCCGTATCTATTCTAAATAACAACTCCATGTCACTACCTTCAGCCACAGATTCTTTCGGCTCCCCAAAGTCCACAAGACATTCCACGATGCCTTGCAACCTTGGTGGCTTACTACGGATTTCATAATCAAATTCATGCAAAGTGATCAACCACTTTGCTAGACGATCAGGCGGTTGTAGCTTATTCATCAATAGTCGAAGTCCCTCCGCCTTCGTATAAAGCACGACTTTCTCATAGAGAATATAATGCCTGAATTTCTTGGTCCCAAAGACCATCGCTAGACACAACTTCTCCATGTAGGCATAATTGATCTCGGATGCCCCCAGCTTCTGGCTAGCAAAAGCAATCGGGTGGTACCACTTCTCTTCCCAAATTTGGGCTAAACAGCAACTGATACTATACATGGTGGCTGCCGAGAATACATAGAACACCTCACCTCTTTTAGGTGCTTTTAAAACGGGAGCTCTTGCTAGCTTCTGTTTCACATCCTCGAATGCTACCCTACAAGGGTCACCCCATACAAACGAACAGCTAAAGGACAATAAATTTGTAAGCGACAACGTTCTTTCTGCCAAGGCGTTTATGAATCTACGGTAATAACCAACCGAAGACAGAAAGCTATGAACTTCCTTCGGAGTGCGTGGTGGACCCATGGCAACTATAACTTTGACCTTCTCGGGGTCTGTCGCAATTTCTACCGAACTGACCACATGACCCAGCAATAGCCCATAAGGTACTCCAAAAACACACTTCCGTGGGTTTAGGGTGATGCAAAATTGTCTACAGCGCTCAAAACATTTTCTTAAAATGATCAACTGCCTTTCTCTCACGGTGGCAGCCCCTAAGTCATCAATAAACACCTTCAACTCTTCAGGGGATATGTCACCGAATGTCTTATCTGCTGTTCGTTGCCACGAACTAGGCGCATTGCATAAACCAAAGGCCATCACATGGTACGCAAAAGTACCAAATACAGTGATAAAAGTTATTTTCAACTTGTCCTCTTCTGCGATTGCCATCTGGTTATATCTTGCAAAGCAATCCATAAACGAATATATCTCCTTACCCGCTAATTGATCCAAAATCTGGTCAATAAATGGCAACGAGTAGTAGTCCTTAGCTGTCTGCTTATTTAGCTCTCTAAAGTCTACACATAATCGGATTTGATTATTCTTCTTCTTTCTGATCACAACTGGCGAACACCATTCCGTGTGTTGCATAGGAAAAATCAAACCCGCTTTCCGAAGCTTCTGTAACTCTTCAAACAGCCCGTCCCTCAGTTCGAAAGGCATATGCCTTACTTTCTGTCGTACAGGACGACTGCCCTCTTTCAACGGAATTGTATGAACAGCCAGACTAGGAGGAATGCCTCTCAGCTCATCATAACTCCAGGCAAAGATATCCCGGAATTCCTGGATCAAGGCCACATAGTCCTCCCTTTCTGCTGTGCTGACCATAGAACCTAATTTGATTGGCCATGAATCATCAGGCGTACCAAGGTCTAGCTTGATGACATCTGCATCTCTTATATGATCTTGGCCCTCTATCGGCTCGTTCAAAGTGATCTGATAGATGTCCTCCGTGGTGGATCCCTCTTTGGACTCATCACTCGATGATGTCTCACTGGCAGATAAATCTTCTAATGTCTCCAATTCTGTAGAAGATAGAGGAGCTCTCTCACTTTGCGGGGACTCAGGATAAGCATCAATCACCACACGCTGGGCACCTCTGCCGAATATTAGTCGACCGGCGGGTATATCTACTTGGCAGTCTGCTTGCAAGATCCAAGGTCGTCCGAGTAATACTTGGTAACTTGGACGGCCTGCAAAACGAATCACCCTAAAGTCCAACAGGCATTCTACATTTGCAACAGTGACATGGACCTTAGTAATGCAGCCTTCCGGCTGTCTCAAACTATCATCTGCCATTTTGAGAATTGTGGAGGTATCTTTCTGGATCGCAAGACCCAACCTTTCCATCAGTTCAGAACTCATAATGTTAACAGATGATCCCGTGTCGACAATGGCATAATCTACTAATATCCCATCGACATAGGCTGCAACCCTTGGGCAATGCTTCTCAGCATGCTCGAACCAGTCATCACCAACTCGTGCAATACCCAAAGGTTCTACGATATACCCGATACGTAGGATCTTTCTAAATTCCTTGTGTACTCCTGGGGAAAGTTTAATAAGCTGTAAAAGATTCACATCCGGCTTGACTTCGCAAAGGGAGCTTGCCAAATCGAATTCATGATAGTTCGATAGAGCTCGCTTTTCATGCCAAACCATCCGCTCTTTAGGTCGCTGAACTGGCTTTATTGCCTCTTTCTTAACTTTCACCTTCTTCTTTGGTGGTTCTTTATCGGCTTTACTTTCCACGGGCTTCAAAGGGCCCCCTTCCATGGCAGGATCCAAAACTTGCATTCCTTTGTCGCCTTGTTTAGGGTTTCCATCGACAGGCTTATCCTTGTCGGCTTCTCTACCCTTTTGACCTCTTGTAAGAACAGCTCGCAAATTAGAGGTTTCAGCATCATTAATGCGTACAGCCTCAATCAAACTAACCCCACTACCACTAGGTAGCTCCTCCACTGTAGTCTTTGGTCGTTGAAGTATTTGTTTAGGCCCATCTTCTCGCTGGGAATCATTTCCTTGCACACGATGATTAACAGGCCCTGGTTGCCGACTTCCTCGCTGGAGGGTACTGATCTTACTCCAGTAAGTAGCTGCTAAATGGCCGGATTTTCCACAGATGTCGCACTTAACATTTGGGCAATTTCTTGGATAGTGTTTCCCACCACACCATTTGCAACTAAACCTCGACGGTGCACCCTCCTCTGGGTATCTACTTCCTATCAAATTTTGTTGTTTTTTAAGGAAGTTGACATCAATGGCTATTTGTCGATACTGCTCCGTAATCATGTCGGTATAATGCTTCATCATGTCCTTAACCTCGCCAAGAACATTGGAAGCACTCGACTCATAGCCTTGGTCATTACCATGTCGTTCCATCGGTCTAACAATTCGATTAGGCACTGGTTGTTGAGCCACAGGCATGGTATTAGAATTGACCGCCTGGCCTCCACCACTTGGAGCCATTTGACTGCCCGTAGGCATCGACATGCTAGGGGGAGCTGGTAATAAAGGGACATTATGCATCATGCTCCCTCTCCCATTAGGGTTAGCCATCGCTATCCCTTGGCCACTACTGCCATTGGCCATCGCCACATTGTTTCCCAATACTAAACCCATATTCGAATTACCTCGAGAAGCATAGGCTGCTTGTAGTCGGGATTCCACCTCTTGTGCTCGCGTAATGGCAGTATCTATATCCCCCAAGGGGACACTACTCAACTGCAATTGGATATTAAAGTCCAAACCATGTAGGAAATATTGCAATTGGGCAGCTGTGGGGATAGGAATAGAGGTGTCCAACTTACGAAAAACCTCTTTTATTTTCTTTGCATAAGCACGAATATCCTCGTGTGGTTCTTGTTGGGTCACGTTGAGTACACGCAACCAATATTGCCCACCCCTTTCAGGGGCAAACTCCCTTCGAAAAGCTCCATAAAATGACTCAATATTCAATATGGTTCCGGCTTCTAAACCATGATACCATATAGCGGCTCTTCCTTTGAGAGTCATGTTGAAGAACATCATTAAATGTCCTTCTTCTTGGATGCGATAGTTAAACATCAGCTTTTGAAACTCCCTAATGTGGAGTTCCGCATCTTCCTCAACTAGCCCATTAAAAATGGGTAGCGGGTGACCTAGAGCCGGCAAATCCGTCGTTCCTGCTGGAATTGCAATAGGCTGCGCCATGACAAGGATTGGATTTGCACTAGGAATAGGGGACGGTGGGGTTACACCTCCCGCACTTGATATAGACTGGCTTATGGAAGAAAGGGGAGCACTAGAGCTTCCACCTTCTCTTGACTTACTGCTTGTGGCCCCAAGACCACTAGATCCACTCCCTCGTAAGGGTTCAGCACCGCTACGCTTAGGGGAATATCTCCTAAAAATTTCAGCACGTCGCCTAGCTCTTTCGTTTCTCTCCTGCTTTTGGATTTCTGCTAGACGATGCTTATCGCTAAATAACGGATCAATCACAGTGTCCTTTCGCATAAACTGCTAGTTGGTCCCTAGACAACCACGATTCGAGGACCGCCACTTTTAAGCGGCTCCTGGTAAATGCACCACTGATGGAACCTAGAACGGGCCGGCACTGGCTCGTGCACTAGCCGGACCTCTATCTCACGCGCTCAACAATCCCACGGCCTCGCGGCCAGGAGCGTTGATGACTCATACATTGCCTTCCTAAATGTCTTGCGTTTGTATTACGTCGCTTGTAGTCCACTCTTCTCTCACCCACTACTCCTCAGAGGGAGCCTTACACATTGCCTAATGGCACGAAGCACACACATAGGGGGTCCTCCAACGGCTGAGTGCCGCCACCCCTCTGCGACTCTCCTACACCTTGGGGATTGGCCCCTCGATGCGTCGCTCAACATATAAACATTTCGCACAAAATCCACTCAAGGTACCTTTTAATCATACACAGGAATGTACCATTCTCCTTACTTCTCTTTTCCCTAGACCCCACGACTAGCCTATGGCTTAGGGTGTCCTGTCTCTCACTCGACATGGGTCAAGGTCCTAATGAAAGCAATTGCTGTGCATCCAGGATTTCTGATACCTTTAAATATTTCTATGATTTATGCATATTGTGGATGCTAAGTGCTCAAACAGTTATGAAATCAATATTGTGCACATGTGCAAAACATCCTTTTAATGATTTCCAACTACCGTTCTTATGCGGCGTTGCACGAACCTAGCACCGAGGAAACCGTCGTGCTACTAGTCTCTTATTTTATAATTATTCACCGACCTATATGGCATGCAAACAAAACAACAATCTTTTCATCATTTGACTCCACATTTAGACACATTTTAACTACTCTACCCTCCCATCGATCAAATGTTGCATTGTGGTATGGATTTATAGGGCATTTTGCCATCATTTTATGTGTAAAAAGCGGGAGAAACACACTAGAACAAGAAGGTGGGGTTGAACTGAGGCAAATCCTCATGCTTCAGTTCCCACAAACATTCACAAACATTGTTCTTAATTTTCATAAATTTTTCGCACCCAAAATGCATTTTTCCCCTATTTTTAGTGATTTTCCTCTATTTTCCTTGTATTTTCCCTTATTTTTTGCATTATTTAATTACTGAAAATTCAAAATAGGTTATGGGCAGTGGCCCTTAGTTCCTTCTTGCAGCAAAAATGAAAATTTAGTTGGTGTTCCTATTGATTCTTCCATTTTTATACCCAAAAACATCATTTTCCCTTGATTTTCCATATTTTACGTGTTTTAGTGTGTTATTTTGAGTCGCAAGATGCATATTTTTCTGATTTTCTGATTATGATCAACAAGTACTCATGGAAAACAGCAACATAAACAATTTTTAGCCCACATGGACAACATTTTATCAATCAAAAGCCATGAAATCTCAAATTTCCTTTGAAAAAATTAAATTACCACTTATTTGCGTGTTTCGGGTTTCATGTCCATGGCTGCAAATCTGAAAATCAGCAACACTTCATGCTCATAACGATCACAAATCACCATTTCCAGCCCGGGAAGCAATCCGATCCATGCCGGACAAGCCTCCACCATTCTTTCTTCTTCCTTCTTCTTCCCACATGAACTCCCCCTTAGAAGAGAGAGAGGGAGGAGAGAGAAAGACTGATTTTCTCTCTCCCTCTACAGGCTGCCATTCCTCGCGTGGACCGGAGCGATGCGGAGCGAAGATCGAATGTAGTTGGCCTCTGCAATTGGATTCATGGCTTACATTGAAGCTCTCTCCTTGATTTGTGGGGGGGGAGCGCCGTTTTTTTCGGCGGCTTGAACAGCCGCCGCCCCCCCTCCATCACGATTTTTTTAGAAGGGGGGTGCCCCTTCACAAAGGCACCCCCTCATTCCTCAATTTTTGGGCACCCTCCCATTCTTGACCGGCCTTTTGGCCTTTTCACTGCCTCTCACGCATACGATGTCCAAATTGCAGTCTGAAAATTTCTGTGAGCTCGTCTCGGCATCCCCACTGACTGATAGCTCCACTGACCGCCACAGGCGCATGGAAAAATTACTAAAAATAGGCAAGTGTTGCCCGGGCGTCCTTAGAGCACTTTGACGCTTAAAATCGTCCTAGGTCGAGCTGCCGCCTTGGACATTGGATATTTTTCCCTTGATATTCATATTTTTTAGCTATTTTTAAGCAATAGCTGGCACGAAAATTCCACTCCCACCTTCGGATGCCCTAAGCGTGAAGTGGGGGCAAAAAAAAGCTAGGGGGTTAGGAACGTGGCTGGCCAATCAAGATCACTAGATACGCCTAACTTAAGGATCCCTAGGTGGAGGGATTGTGAGCCATGTGCCGCGACCTACATGCGGATCGTTTTTTTTATAAAAAAGGTTTAGTAGTGGGGAATTGTTAGTCCTAGTCCTCTTAGGAGGGGGTGGTGAAGGAGATTTAATGGAATGGCTTGAAAAATCTCCAGCTTTGCATGAAATTCTTAAGGTTCAAGCAAACCTGGAGGGGAGTGGTGGAGAGGAAAGGATGGCTGCAGTGAGTGAACTGGCTGTCGCTCATGTCTTCAAGAACAACGAGGTAGAAAGAAGGGAGGAGGCTGTCTCACATCATCAAGCGGGCCATCGCGCAGTTATCGATTGCATTAGGATCAAAAAAGAGCGGGGGAAGGCCGCATTCGGCCAGGGTGGGGTCTTGCCTAAGTAGGATTTTTAGGAGCCTAAGATAATTAGAAGTGGTGATGAAGGCGGGATCCGGGCAGGAGGAGAAATCAGTGATAAAGCGTGTCATGGTGGCATCTAAGCTGTTGGATGTGAAGGTGAGGGCATGGGCTAAAGTGGTGGTATAGGGGTTGTATATTACAGGGAATTCATAACGGCCATGAGCGTTTTCATCGAAGTCTACTCCTATTCGTCGAGGGTACACCATGTAGGTAGGGTCATTCCTCTCCGAAGGGAGAGTGTTGTAGAAGGCCATCCATGCGAATACGTTGTCATCGCAGATGCACCTTTGCCATAGTGGTTGGCACTCGTATCCAGGCACAGACCGAGGCACTTCAAAAACTTTATTCTGCCAGTATTTTGTATCCTCGGTGCCCCAAAGCTTCTGATGTTGATCACCCCATCCACTATTTTAGTGGAAAGGACTCTGTGTAGGGCATTGGGGATGAGGAAGCTGAAGGTGAAGGGCTGCTTCTCTTATTCCTGTCTCTCCCAGAGTATGAGCTACACATGAAAATTGGGAGGCATGTCATTTGGGCATGGCAGGAGGGGTACAGAGGGTTGGGCCATAGGGTTAGCTCTTAATCTTTGTCTGGCTTCTTCTACCAATTTTCTCCTGTTCATCCTCAGGGTGGTTTTCCTCTCCGCAGACGTGCTTGCTGGCTGCCCTTGCCCTTCAAGATGGGGTGAAGGGGGTTGTGGAACCACTTCTTCTTCGAATACACCTAGGTCGATGTGCAGTTCTATCTCACTTCCTGGGCGCTCTTGCTGTTGCATCCCTTCTACGAACCCCAGGGCATCAATTTCCTAGGGGTTTAGGCCGGCCGATAGCAGATACCTATGTTGTTCTCCTAGGCTTAGCCCCACTGTAATGGGTTGGGAGGGCATGTGTAGCCCTACTCATAGGGCTCTGCACGCTATGCTTAGTTTATTTTTTACTATCTCCAAGGACTCCCCTTCCGCCTCATGAGTGGCATCCATCAAGGTGTTCAAGAAGATTTGTTGTTGAGTGTGGAAGGCCACTTGGGCTACCTCTACTTTGCATTCTGCTAGGATTTTTTCTTTCTCCACCAGAGCCAAGAGATGCATCAAAGTCTTTACTCTTTGCTCATTCTGGCTTGCCCACTCTTCAGCCTTCTTTTTCATTTCTTCCATGCCTTCTCCTTGTCTTTGTACCAAGACTGTGAGCCTTCGTTCTCTGTTGATCTTCCAATTCTCTGCTCATTCGCTCCTGCTCTTCTCTTTCGAGGCTCAGCCTTTCAATCATTGTTTCCATTTCTTAGTGGTGGTGCTCCTATTCTTGTTTTCTCCCTTCCTCCCCTGTGGTAAATTTCTTCATGCCCTATTTGATCCACCCTATTTTTGCTGCTAGATCCTCGTGTTGCATGATCAGCAAGTCATATTCTTTTTGCATATTCTCGAGCTCTTCATTTTCATCTATGAGCTGTCATCGCCAGCTTTGCTCATTTTCTTCTTTGATCTTTAGTTCCCTCTTCAAGTCGAGAATTTCCTTTTGTTGCGTAGCCATTTGCTTTGTCTTTTCGAGCTGCAAGGCCGCTACCGCTTCCCTTTCTCCCTCCAACTCGGCCACCATGATCCTCCTTTCCTCCCTTGCCTTTTCTAATTGGGAGAGCAATTCATCAATGTATTCTTCACGATTTGTGTGTGGCATCATAGTGGTGGGGATTGGGGTGGTCGAGGCTTCCATTTTTTGGCATTTTGGCTCTTGCCTAGATTCAGCATCTATAGTTGGCCTTTTGTACCCGATGGCTGTGGCCTCTTGGCTCCTTCCTTGTGCTAGTTCCTTATTGATAAAGTATTGCATCCACGCCACAAAATTGTTCACATTGATGCTAGCCGAGATGCTTGGGGTGGCAATGGTGGCTTCGTTGGCAGGTACCAAGGGGGGCGGAATGGGATGAATGGGGGCTTACCCTTGCCCTCGATGCCATGGACAGCATGGCTTCAGATACTTGTGCACTTGAACCGGTTCTATCTTCCCTAGGCAGACATAAGGTCCCTAGGCCATCGAGTCGGCTCTGTTGTTCTATAGACCGACGAATTGCTTCGGCCATGTCTTCCTCCTCCTGTCTTCTCAACTCTGCCTCCTCTTTCATAACTCTTCTTTCTCTCTCTTCTTCTGTTTTCCTTGCTTCCTTAGCCAACCTTTCAGCTTCTTCCTTCTCCTTCTTTTTCCACTCCGTCGCCTCTCTTAGGGATTCCTTTTTTGCTCTTTCAAGATCTTCTTCTTCCTTTTTCCTGCCCACCTTCTATTTTTTCTTCTGAGTTGCCTTCCCAACGAATTCCTTTGTTTTTCTTCATCCGGATTGAGCCTCCCATTCCTCCTTTGTCTTGGTTTCCGTCTGGTCGCTCGATTACTCCTCCTTTTGATGGGTCAGCGACCTATCTAGGGTCTCATATGCTCCTTTGCTTCCCTGTTGGGCCTCTTTCACAGCCTCCTGGATGATGGCTGTCAGTATGCTTCCATACCCGATGAATGAGGCTTTCGAGAAAGGTTTCTTCCTCTCCGTATTCTTCGATGCGAGGGATTCTCCACTTGCCTGTTTGTTGTCCAGGGCTATTTCTTTGGCTGCTTGGTCTATTGTTTTGCGCACATAGCCATTCCAATCCACCTCGTCCAAGGTGCGGGCTGCCATATTCTCTAGCACAGGTACACTGATCCGGCGCATGAGGGAATTGTAGCATTGGCTAGAGAAAAGGGCATGCACCAACTTTGTCTATATGCGAATCTCAACATCGGGAATGTCTTGTAAGCTGATGCCATCATTTGTCAAGACTTCTTCCCTATTCATCTTCAGTAGGGCATACACATCCCTCTTACGTTTTTCTCCACCCTAGGTTCCAGCCCCGGTGCTTTCTCCACCAAGGCTTGGTTTAGTGGTACTTGCACTTGTCGGGCATTGTCCCCCCTTCCCACCATCACCATCCCGCATTCTCGGTTGGGGTTGTACGTTCTCAAGAACTCTACACACTTCGCGTGGTCAGGTTCCTGTGCAAACTTCTCTAGGTACTTGTGAAGGTTGCACTGTTTCACTATTCTCCTTGCGGCCTGCTCCTTGGCCACCATCTTCTCAAGGTTGTGAATGCTGTGGAATTTTAGCTGACTATAAGCTCGATTTTCCAGGCTGATGCCATACTGTGCTCTCTCTTCCTCCGTGAAAAGGGGAGTCAGTGGGTACGGTCTTATTGCAATATCTTTTGTTCCTGTCATGAACCATACTTCCCATTAGTGATATAATTAATATATATACAATAATTTGTTGAAAAGAAAGATTTTATGTTTGTTGAAATGAACACATTAAGATCCAATACAGATTCTTCCCTTTAGACTTTTTGTTTTTTATTTCAAAGTTTTTGTGACATTCCTCCTACATTACCAGTTTCTTATGTGTTTATTGCGTTTACTTGATCTTGATTGGTTTTAATTTGATTCACCTTCACTCTACCCTCGTACCCTCTCCCCTTCTAGATTGAGAAGAATCCTTCCTAGAATTGAAGGTTAGGAGATCAAGGGCATTCAGCGTTTGGATATAAGGGTTACTTGCGCATGAGCCAAGTATAGAATTCTAGGTTATATTCCAACTGAGCCTTGGGGTCTAGAGCAAAGGGTCGGGTACTTACATGTGTGATGTAAGTGAGGACATCTGTTAGGAAATCGTTGGAATCGACACGGCTAGCGATATGGAGCTCTTCCTTGATCACGAGACGATCAAGATATGGGTGTCCCTTGACGTGCTCTTCCATGGGTCGGCCACAAAGAGTGGTTAACACTCTATATGAGGTAGGTGCGACATAGGTTGGGTTGTACTTCGATGTCTTGATTACACGGCGCTACTCACAGCGTTGGTCATGATTTGACATCCTTCGAGTTCCCACTGCAATCGCAAAGTGTACTAGCTTCGTAAAAATGGGGAGTCAGTGTCAGTTAACACTTTCAACTCCTTGACTTCTTTGTTAGTGACGGAAGAAGTCACACGATTATCGTAAGATGTAATGAGGCGTTGTTTGATGGCTTGTTCTCTTGATATCTCAGTGCGTAGAAACTCGGCAGCTGAGTGGGGTGTTTTGAAAAATGTGAATTCGAATGTTTCCCAAGAATAAGGCATCGTGTGAACTTCCATCGTTAAAGGCTCTTGCAGCAGGCCTAAGTCCAAGCGGTCATAACATAGAGCTAGTGGCATGAACGTGGAATCTAAGTGTCTAAGACAAGCAATAATGTCATCCCTAGTGTCTTTGGCTAGGTCTGTGGCTAGAGTTAAGAATGATTTCCACTCATAAGATGGTTTAAGGCCCGCAGGTGGCTGGGGTTTGATGGGGCTAGTAAGCTCGGCAGATGGTGGTAGTTGCCCATGAAGAGGTGATTGAGTCTCGTGGATAAGCGTACATTTGCCTATAAGTGGAAGGCTGTTGCGGTTTTTAAAGGCACCTATGCCTAGCTACTCATGTATTAGTTACACTAACAATACCCACACACCTATACACTACAAGTGGAAGGCACCCATCACTATCACTTCCTTCTTTATTCTTTCAATGATATTTGAATAAAGGGAATGCCACTCACACATTGTGATTGTTGGAGTTTCCACATCTTGTGTGCCTTTCTCTAACTCTTGCTCCTTCCACCATAACTCTTGCTTCCACTCTGTGCTTCCACTTCCAAGCTCACTTCCTTCATGGTGGAAATAGGTGAAATTAGCTTCAATATCTACAAGGCAAGTGTTGATTGATCATTGCTTATACAATCATGTAGACTTACTAAGTTTGCATCTGCTTGCAATTCCCATGGCTTTCAAGAGATAAAGTTAGAATAATCTTGTGCTCAAGTTGTGAGATACACAAAAATATCATATAAAACTTGTGTGACATATGTGTTTGAGCTAGCAGACTAATTCTACTATAGGGTACTTAGCAACCTTAAAAGTGATAATATATTGCAGCACTATAGTCGCAATAGAGAAACTTGAGATATTCAAAAAAATAACAACACATCATTCAGAAGTAGCACAATATGAGCAGAATTCATTCAAAATAACATCGTATCGATAGCACTAATTCAAAAAAGGAAGCTTAGATTGTACATGTATTAAAAGATAACTTCAAGTTCAAGTCATAAACATATCAATTCATAAGATTGAGCCTACTGTAACGATTTGATGTGCGCACTATTCTACATCAACAGAATGCTATCTAGAATCCTTTTGCAAACACATACAATAAGTTTGGAAGGTAATTAGATTGCATGTGAACATCTTTACATCAATAACTTTGAAATAGGATGCATATAGTTCTTCAAAATTTTTGGAACCAAGTAGGATATGTCAATCAAGAAGAAAGATGCTACAAGACATGAAGTTTCTCTATTTTCTAGGCAAGCAAAACAATGTAATTTTTCATTGAACAAGATGAGTTATTTGCTTCTAGACAAAGACAGCTTATGATCAAGCACTACATCAAGCATGCCTTGATTGCTGCAAGCTAATAACTCCTTATTTTGTGTCATTTTAACACTATTTTTTGGCAAAACTGAAGAGTTTCGGCTCTGTATTATGTATTATTTTTCATAAATTTTAATTAAAAATAGGGATGTAAAGCCGTATTTGAGCAGTGTCGGGGGAGGATTTAGAAGTTGAGTTAGGATTTTTAAAAGTGGAAAATTTAGGGAACAAAAAAATATTAAGTGGTAGTAGAAGGCGGATGCATGAAATTTTTAAGTGGAAAGCATAGACAAATTGGAGTCGGGTAGAAAGACGGGTATAATTTGGCATGCATACACAAGTTTCGGGTTAAGAAGCTGTGGGCAGGGGACAAATTAGGTCCAAAGATGTGAAGAGATGCAAAAAGAAATCGGTTCAAGTGGGAAATGGTCAATTTTTTTGAAAAGAGATTGATCAAGAAGTTATGTGGAGAGTGTCTTTGAAGAGAGAGGTTGAAGGAAGGGAGAACAAGACACAAAAAAAATGGGCGCCATCATGCAAGAGTATGTTGATGATTTCTCTGATTTCTCTACCTCATTTCTAGCAATGGAAGGCTGCATTTGATCCCCTCTTGCATTTCCTTTAGCCTCATTCCATTCTTGGCAGCCATTCTTAGGTATTGAGAGAGAGAATTTCTACAAGATTTAGAGAGGATTAGTGAATATTAGTGAGAAGAGTGGAAGATTAAGAAGTTTGTTGATTTTCGAAAGTGAAGGGATTGGAGGAGCAAGTACCAGCACTCTCGAATACAGTGGAATGACTCTAATTACTTGGTTAATCGTGTATATTGATTTTCATTGAAATTTGATGAAGAAATGGAAATAATTGATGTTTTGTGATTATATGCATTCAGTTTATGATTTCTGAAGGTGAAATGGAACAAAAGAAACAAAGTTCTTGCATTAGATGTATTAAAATGATAAAGGAATGGCTCAAATTAGGATAAAAATTGTATTTTTTATTATAATTAGTGAAAATTAAGAATTTTGCATGATTTTAATGAGAGATGAGCAAAAAAAGAGTAAGAAAAAATTAATAAGAACCTAAAGAGAAAATTTCATAACCTGGAAATGAGTTTAATGAGAGATATATACATTTTAGTGCTAAAAGTGGTTATTTTTGGCCCAATTAGTGGTAATTAAGAGTATTAATGGAATATTAGGGATAAAAACCAAAAATAGAGTTGAGTTATGTGGTAATGCATTCACTCATGAAATCTTAGGTAAAATGGATATCTGGAATTTAAGTTGTTGAATTCTTAAGTGTGGAAATGGTAGTTTTTGGGTATTTTTTAGTGATGATTAATGAATATTAAGAGAAAATGGAAGAATGTATGGTTCTAAGCTAGTATATCAACTACATGTATCATGAATGATGTATGGTTGATTGGGTTTGATGATTTATGGTCAGATAACATTTTTATGAATATTTTTATTTTTTTGGATTGTAATAAGAGAAAATTAATAACTCTTGATAATGAAAAAATTAAGAGATGAAGTAAAAAGATACTATAGTTTATTTTATTTATAGAACATTCTCCTAGACTTTTATTAATAATGGATTCCGTTTATAGGTACTTCATTTGTAAAATGATGTTCAAGGCTGAAATGATAATTAGTGGATATTAGGGTTTATATTAAATGATTAACAAATATTATGGATGAAATAAGAGTTTTAAAATAATATATTTATTTTATTTAATTCTTTAGCTTATTGAAGTTTATAATCTATGAGTTGTAGTTCAAATTGAGAGGTTAGATGGTAATGATAAAAGGATAGTAAACAAGTAAAGAAAGTTATTATTGGCTAATAGTTGGACCACATAGATAAATGAAATGATACTTTTATGTGGGTAATTCAGAAGTAAAGAAAACATAACTATCCATCCTAAAACCTTAATTAATACAATGGCTTTAAAGATAGTCATTTTGCCCACGTATCTAGGGGCTTCTTAGGGGGGCGTCATTTTTTGTGCATTTGCTGGGAGGGGCAAGCGTGTTAATTAAGGAGAAGAGGGAGTGGCTATTTGTTAATTTGAAATATAAGAAAAAAGGAAATAAAATTTAAGTCGAAGATGAGGCAATAAAAAAGAAACAAGAACAGAGGGGAAGATCTAGAAGATTATTTAATCATTTGAAACCATGCTCTCTTTAAAGTTTAACATCCCAAAAGCGGCAAATAACAAACTACCACAAGTTTGGCAGGAGCAACATATAAAGAGTCTCCTCTTAACAGATGGGGAGAAGATATACAGCCTAGGATTAGAATCTTACACCTATTTGACCCTGCTGTAGCATTTGACTAGTTATTTTGAATTTTACTCAACAAAGTATTGATCTAAGCATTAGGAAAAAAATAAACTCACAAATGGGCCCTGAAAAATAATATAGTTTAAGATGTGGGCCTTTTGGATTGTCCAATAGGAAGGCTAGATGTTGGCATCCATGGAGGGTGAATCTTCTCTCTCTAAATCTTGGGTTTTCTATTAAAAAAAGGGGTAGTGGGGGATTAAAAAAGGAAGAATGAATAGTACACAAAATTTGAGTTTCTCTCACCTCGTATTTTCCTCCATTTTTTAGAGAATTTTCAATTTCAGTTTTTTTCCCTCTCACGAAATCAGTTTGACACAAAAGTTGAGCAACAAACCACTTTCCCTCTCTTCTCTATACTCGTGAATTTTTGTCTCCATTGAAGCTCCCTGCTGAGAGTAATTAGGATTTTCAGCGTTCTGCTTACCTCTGCACTTTCTTCTCCACATAGCTCCAGATTTTGGGCAAAACACAGATGCCCATCTCTCTTTGCATTTTCTCTTGTTTGCTATTTTTTCAATAGGGTTTGATGTCGTTTCTTACTGTTGTTGTTGTTTTATTTTAGAGGTTGTTTAGGGCAGGAGACAGAGGTGCTCATGTCTCTCTCATTTCTTTCCCCCTCTCTCTATGTGTTGTTTCTCTTTTATACAGTTTTTTCAATAGAATTTGATGTTGGTTCTAATTGTTGTTTTCTTGCATAGTTTATTTGGAGCAAGAGGCAAATGTATTAATCTCTCTCTCTCTGTTTGGCTTTTTTCTTGCTGATATCTTTTCAATATAACATAATGTTAGTTCTAACCCTTGTTGTTGTTTTATTGAAGAGATCATTTTGGGTGACATTGCATAAGTGCTTATCTCTCTCTCCCTCTCTCTTTCTCTCTCTCTATGTTTCCTCTTTTCTACTGTTTTTTCAGCATGCCTTCATGTAAATACTAACTCTTGCAAAATTGCCTTTTGCAGAGATCAATTTGGGCAAGATTGGATAGGTGCTCATTTCTTTCTCTATCCCGCATACTCACACACACTCTCTTTCTTCCTCTTTGCATTATCCCTTTTCTTGCCATGTTGATTTGTATGGCATATTGGTGATTACTGGACAGACTTAAAATGCTTATTGTTTAGGGGTTAATACATATTTCTTTACATCTAATGCGTAGGTTATAATGCCTGAGAGAAGAACAAGCATTCTCTTGATAGAAGTACGTAACAAAAAAGATGAAGAAGGGAATTGGATCACTGATACGTATCATTGCTCGTCTTGGGTACATATGCGTCCAAGTATGAAGGGAGATTTCAGGGTGAAAGCATTTGCAATTGCAGATGTATCAAAGCACTGGCAGGGTACAATTTTAGCTCTTAGACAAAGGAATGTTGATTCTCACCTTGTAACAGAGGCGTTTGTACAACATGTATTTATGCAAAAACAAATACATATCGCGCCCATTGTGCCCTTTCAACGAAACATTGCAAACAGTAAGTATTTGCAACTCAGTTGAGAGTTTCATTGGTTCTTTTAAGTGTTACCACCTCGAAATTGGTAGATTGCTCTTTGAGGGGCATACAGCTAAGCAGCTCACAGAGGACCTTGTTTTTTTCTATGACTCCAAGTACATATTGCCCAAGGGGAGTCGAGAATATGGAACCCTTGAGTCTATGCACATATCGAATCTCAATAGCATAGAATGGCCATTGTGTAGTAGCGACATTTTGCACGTGTAGCACAAAAATTTCACAAGACATATTGAATTCTATGAAGCCAAGCACCGGCTCAAAGAATGTACATCTAAGCTGGTTCATATTGATTGTAATTTTTTCACACATGTTCAAGGAATGTAAGGGTTTGAGACGTACCAAAAGCACGTACGTTATAAAAAATACATTAGAGGATTATGTAACAAGGATTTTAGGCAAAACTTGGACATAAAAAATAACTCACAATCCTGACACAATGGAGTGTTGAGTCACAACAAGGGACATGGCTTTCAGGTAAAAATTTTCTCTCTTAGTTGATTATTATCTTACTTTGGGATGAATCGGCTAACTTTTCTTTCCAATTATAGGTACTTTGTCGCACAACAAACTTTATGCTTAGTGTTCAAGTATCATAGATGGAGGATGCTCAAAGGTAAATGGTTGTGCCTTGATCAAGACATGCGTGAAAATGCAACTATGGATGTTACTGTCATTTGTGAGGGCCGCGAGCCCCAAGTGTTGCAAATGGAGGATGATTGGCCCTTGCATATAATGCGCCACGAAATTACAATGTTAATGAAAAATCCACATGTTAGCTTCTATTTTAAACTAGATGGTAGGAAAATTCAAAGCCGAGTTGAGGATATTGTTATCAGCGGAAAGTGTGTGGCTCCACATATTTTAGAAATTGTAGAGTCTCCCTAAAAATCCTAACACCACAAGTTGTAATATCCAACACCTATAAATTTTTGATTTTTTTTGGCCAATAGAATATTGTCACTTACAAACTTGAAATATTTAAAAATTGTGGTATTTATGCAAAAGCATACACTTGTTATACACTTTCCACATCAACACATTTATATATGCATGTAAACTTTACAAAGATGTAAGTAAAGCCATAACTAAATATCGTATGCGAATAACCCTTAATGGTTTAAAACTTAAGGTTTTTAAGATAGAACTGGTTTAGTTATTGTTTCATTGTTTCGTTTCACACTTTCTCTCTTCATCTCTTTATATACAACACATCCCTCCTACCTGCTACGACCGATGCTCGCGCACACTTTGATGAGTGGATCCACAAGACTATCTTTGCCAACCAGGGTGATGAGATATTCCAGGTTTTCTCTAAGAACTTCAACCTTGAAATCGTGCTCTCATCGCTAGATTCCCCCCTTCAGGTTTTGGAAGACTTTATGAGCACCATTGCTACATGCACATACTCCATCGAGGGATTCGACATGACTTGGGTGCCTCTGGAATAGCTCATGGTATTTCAGGCAGGGAAGAATCACCAAAAAGTGGTGAATAGGTGTCTGGCCCATGTGGATCCTTCGTATAGAGTATGCAATGTTCCCATGGAAAGTGCACCAGGTACATCACCTTTGGATCTCATGGAGTGTGATTGCGCATTGGCAATTTACCTCCTTGCATTGGATACACCCCTAGAGGAGGAGAGCGATGAAGATACAACTCCACAGGTTGTTTCTATCACATACACGGGAGAAGAACCGATTGAAGAGCTCATAAATGTTGAAGAGGAACGTCGAGTGGTGGCAGAGCAAGGGTTGGCTCTCATGGTGCCATCTTCTTTAGAACAGCCACAAGTCGACAAACCCAACCTTGCCTCCTTGACACCCATTGAAGTAGATGGTGTACAATACTTGCTTCTATCAGATGTACTGCAATACTTGGAAATGAAGGAAGAAGAGTTATTTTCTATCCGAGTCAAGGATTTAATGGAAGACCTGATCGATTATGATTATATGGATGTGCATCCAACAATGGCAGAGATTGGAAGATATGATGGCACAAGCTTAGATACAGTGAGTGTGATCATAGCAGCACATGAGCATATTACCTCGGTTGAAGAAGATTACCTTGTGCTAGATGCTGAATTTGAAGCTCTACAGTATGATTTGTTCGGACCAAGGCCCCAGCTTCCTACCAAGGACTTTGTAGATCCCTCTGCCCAAAGAGGTGCCTCCTTGACACACGAGAAAATGAAAATACTAGATGAACTAGAGAAGGTGAGATTTCTAACTACCATATATTTTTATGCAATGAAACTTGACTGTAATATGAGTCGGGTCCCCCAAAATCCACTGCCCAGAAAGTGGCTCCAGATGCCAGAGGGCAGCTGCATGCATCATTTTTTGCCAAGATTTCACCCAATCGCCAGACTTCGGACAGGGCAGTGTAGGCATCATTTTTTGCCAAGATTTCACTGGTGAACTCTGGGGGACCCGACACACCCTACCGTCAAGTTTCATCACTTTCTGATAACTCTAGGTTAGTCGCTAAATATATTGTTTGATTTGACTTTTTCATTCAGGACATACTGTATATAGATGAGTTTGCATCAAGGCAAGGAGGAGCTCAACATGCAGATCGACGGAAGGATTTAGCTTTGAAGGAGTATATTGGTAACCTTGTTGCAGATTTGGTGGTCTTCCATAAGAAGTGCTCACCAGGAGGGCAAGAAATAATCATGAAAATTTGAGCTTTGACCAAGTTTGGACCTTTTCAGCGATACCTGTGACATCTAGCTTGGAGAGGTGGTGCTAATCAAGCGGTCAAAGCTTCTTTACTTGTTTGACCAAATGTGTGGTGGAGCAAAGTGTGTGCTTGCTACATTAGGCGACCTCGCTAAAGTGTCAGATCCGCTTCTCCTGCAGAAAGAGTTGAAGGGGGAGCGCATCATTTTTGAAGCAAAGAAGGAACTTATATTTTCATCGGAAGCTGGCCCCTCCTCTCCACCGATGAAAAAGCCAAGGAACAATTGAACGGTTCTTGTTGGTTATCGGCTTTTTGTATCTACCATCACTAACAGCCATCACATGTATTTTTCTTGATGAATATAAGATACTTTACTTTGTTTCTACAAATAAATATTTATTAAATAAATGTGTAGCTCGTATAAGTGTGACGATAATGTGTGGTATGTGAATGACGCATTCGCATATGTTAACATAATTCAACACGTAGTACTACACTTGTGATTGTGTAAGTCTGACGATAATGTTTGGTATGTGAATGATGCATCTGCATATATTAACATAATTCAACATGTAGTACTGCAATTGCGATTGTGCATAAGCAATAACGTAACTTGTATCCATACATATTACTACTTTTGATGCATTCGTACGTTAAACAAAAATTAAGAGTCATGCATTTCAAGAAACAAAACGAAACAACTTTACTCAGGCCACTGTACCTGGCTTCCACTTTCTTTTCTTGTGGGGATGCTAAGGAGGACCCTTGTGAGGGCGGCTTGAGGAAGGTGGATTAGGTTGAGAAGGGGGTGCATCTGAGCTAGTAGATGCTCCAAGGGGTTGAACACGATATGGGGCTCTGAGCGGAAGCTTATTTGTAACTACCTTAGACCTAGCCATCTTTCCTACACAGAGATGTGAGAACTCAATGAATAAGATAGAAAGTGAAACCCTCTTTTATTTAACCCTAAACTGAGAGACTCATTCACATAGATGCACACTCTCTCTTTCTCTCTTAAACTATGAATTGCATTCACACTGACTCACATTGTTCATCTTACTATCTTAGCTCTCTTCGAACCCATTTGCTGCCTTGTTGAAGCCTTGTTTCTAGCCACTTGGCATGGTTTTCTTTGGCACTTGAGGCTTCATAACGCACTCTTTTAGTGACACGACGTGATTCCATCATGTCTGCAGTCGATTCATCAGCACTTTCATTTGCTCTCTTTTGCGAGAGTTTAGCTTCATCCGCTACTATAATCCTATATCACCAAGACAGCAATTGATCAATTTTTCTTTGGTATACACCACACGCTATCCAATGTGAAATTTCCATCCCTTGTGTGGACCAAATTTCGATGCTTCCCTTTTCTGCAAAGTATGGCCCATGTGCCTCAAGGATATCCTACAAAGACAATATCACACATGAGTAAAACTATGCTCAATAGTTTATACAATTCATACAATTTTAAAATATTAACTTAGTACGCACCATGTAATGTGTGATGGAGATTTTTTCCCATGCTTCCACCATGTTTTCGTAGAAGCTATGCACATCATTGATAAATTCTTGCTTATCTTCATTGTTAAATACCATCTTGCAAAGTAAGGGAGCCAATTTGTTAAGACTTATCCAATGCCAATTTGGAAGTTGGAGCTTTTGGGTGTCAAAGCGCCAAGCATCGGCTCAAGGTTGTTAAGGTACGAGAATGTATTTCACTTGGTTTGTTTTCAAATTGTTGGATTTTTTTTGTTGAGTTGTGGTTGTGTGATGCTCTACCCGAATTAGGGCTTTAGTTGTTTGAGCTGCAAGAGGCAGTTCTTTATTGTTTTGTTTTTCGTGGTGTATTGTCAAATATTTGAAATTTTTTAAGTTGTGTTGTGCATTCAACAAAGTCAATTATCCCAACTAGCACTCCTTAACGTCTCGTTATCGGGTTGTGAGAGAGGCTTGTTCTCGATCACCGGTCGCATAACAACGTATACATTAGAGGTAGACCTCTCTTAATTTCCTATATTGAACTTAATTTTAAGGAGGGGATAGAGGGAAAAAAGAAGGGGAGGGATACATTTCATCACCTCTCTCCATAGATTGGTTTCTCCATGGCATACAAGAGACCTTGACAAGTGAGGTTAAAACCCAAAACCCTCACATAGTAGGGTTATTGAATTAATCATAGTGTGGGAGGGGAGGAGTTGGCACTCTCCCATGGTTTTGGTAGAGAGATTCAACTCCCCTTCTTCCAAAGAGAGCTTGGTATCTGCTTGGTGTAGTCACTTTAAATATAAAGGGGTTCGATTCCCCTTCTCTCTCTCCTCATGTGGTAAGGGAGCACATGCACTCAAAAATATTGCAACACATATTTTGATGGTATCCAAGTGTCACTACATAAATCACTTTGTGATATGACCATTTTGATACTTTTAATTGCTTAGGATAATTCCCACTTTTAAAAAGAAAGTTAGTAAGTGTTCTATGAAGACTTACATTTAAGAAAGGGGATACAGGAAAAGTCATATATGTATATATCTTATAAGCTTAAATAGGGGGATATATTGGTCTTATAAGCTTCATTAATAGGGGGTTTTTTAGAAGTCCTTGCACGTAGGTGACATGTCTTCTTTACTATGAGTGAACCCCCCATGACTACAGATAGATAAAGCGGATGCAGAATGCAAGGCACTAAAAAACAAGAAGTTGGTTCAATCCTTATAGTCTTATTATGATGAAGAAATGAATCATTTAGAAGATATTGTGTTTCAAATCGAGAATTTTACTGAGCAAATATTGCAAGAAAAGTAAAACCTGGAGCAAGTACAATCTCAATTAATGGATGAACTAACTATGCAGACTACTATGATTAGTGCTCTGTAGGGGGAATGAATTCAATATTAAAACATGAAAGAGTTGTGATACCCACTAATAGGGGGCAGGGGGTTACTAATGTCCCTTGGCTTGATTGCCAACTCCGTCAAGTAAATTACTTTGATAGAAGCATGTCTTTACAATCAACAGTGGACGTTCATCTGCGCAAGTAAATGGTGTGTGTAGTATAAAAAGGGTTTTACCTCATCCTGGTGAAAAGATTATGGATTTCACAATTTATGGAGATGGGATTGAACCGCCTCTTTTAGGGCATGAACCAGTGGCTCCAACTTATTTATTGAGCTTAAGAGGATTATTCATTATTTAGGTTGTCATATACAGGGTGAAGTAAATGCAAATCTTCATTTGTTGATACTCAAGTTGAAACGAAAGAAATGGAGGTGGACTTATCAAGATCAACAGTGTCTTGAACATCATAATCAGATTTTACGATGTTATCATCAAAAGTTGCATGATAAAAATAAAAATAAGCATACAAGTATACAATATGGATCTAAGGATCGGTAGTTATCCATCGGGGATCATGATGTGTTAGACCATTATATGGTTGAGATTACTGAGTTTTCACAATGGGAAAAGTCTTCCAAAGCACTAGTTGTGTGTCAAACATCTTTTAAACCTCCACCTCAAAACTTATCATCTGATATTAATGATGGAAAACCTATGGGAGTCAGTAATCCCAAGATCAACAGTGTCTTGAACATCATAATCAAACTTTACGATGTTATCATCAAAAGTTGCATGATAAAAATAAAAATAAGCATACAAGTATATAATATGGATCTAAGGATCGACAGTTATCCATGGGGGATCACGATGTGTTAGACTATTATATGGTTGAGATTACTGAGTTTTCACAATGGCAAGAGTCTTCCAAAGCACTAGTTGTGTATTATACATCTTTTAAACCTCCATCTCTGAACATATCATCTGATATTAATGATGGAAAACCTATGGGAGTGAGTAATCGATTAGGTCATGTATCTATGAAGAAATCCACTGAGGTACCACTCATTAAACCTAACAAGGTTCAAACAGCTTATGTGCGCAATTTTGAAATTGAAACAACCCATTTTGAAGTGGCACCAAATAAGTTTCTCTTATTGGGTAGTCAATTTGCAAGGTGTTGCTTTCAAGAAATTACAGAATGTTCTTAAGAAATATGCACATGTGTTTGCTTGGAGCTACGCGGATTTGAAAGGTATGAAACCTGAACTGTGTCAACATTATATTGATATTGAACCAGTTGTCAGACCTATACGTTAGCATCAACAGCGCACAAATCCTAACTATGCAGATAATGTGCATGCTGAAATTTCTAAATTATTAGATATGGGTTTTATCTATCATGTTGCATACAGTGATTGGGTTTCACCTATAGTCATTGTCCCCAAAAAGAATTCTAATAAAATTTGCATCTGTGTGGATTATCATGCATTGAATAAACACACTCGTAAGGATCATTTTCCTTTACCTTTCTTTGATCAATTATTAGATAGAGTGGCAGGACATCAACTATACTCTTTTATGGATGGGTTTAGTGGTTATAATCAAATTTTGATTAACCCTAAAGATCAGCCCAATACTACTTTAACTACTGAGTGGGGAACTTTTGCCTATAAAGTAATGCCATTTGGTTTGTGTAATGCACCTGCTACTTTTTAGAGAGCAACAATGGAAAATTTTCAAGATTTTCTAATTAAGTGGATGGAAGTCTTTTTGGATGACTTCTGTGTGCATGGCAATGACAAAAATATGGCTGATCGATTGGAAGAGGTATTCCAACGTTGTGAAAATACACGAGTTTCCTTAAATCCAGAAAAGTGTGTTTTTGGAGTATCACGAGGTATATTATTAGGTCACATAGTTTCGAGTGATGGTATTGTGATGGATATGGCTAAAGTATAGAAAATTGCTGATTTACCTGCACCCCAAAATTTGAAACAATTACGTGGGTTTCTGGGTCATTTAAATTTTTATCGGCACTTTATTGAATCATTTATAGTGGTGGCTTCTCCCTTGACTGCTTTACTTAAGAAAAATCAACCTTATGATTGGGATTCAGTATGCCAAGATGCATTTGAGAAATTAAAACTTCGGTTGGTGGAAGGACCAATTTTGGTTTCACCAGATTGCTCTAAAGAGTTTCATTTTCATACCGATGCTTCTATGGATACAGTGGGAGTGGAGCAGATGATAAGAACATTGATAATCCAATTTATTATGCTAGTCATAATTTAAGTGACTCCGAGAAAAACTATACCACAACTGAGAAAGAGTGTTTATCAATGGTGTTTGCTATTACCAAGTTTAGGCATTATCTGTCGGGCAATAAGTTTATTTTTTATGTGGATCATGAGGCACTAAATTAGTTATTGAATAAACTCAAGCTTAGTGGTCGAGTTACTTGGTGGATGTTGCTTTTTCGAGAATTTGATTTTGAATTTATTACTCGTGCGGGCCAATCCCATGTTCTTGCAGAGCATATGTCTCGATTAATTACAGATGATACGGAGAAAGGTGTAGATGATGACTTGCCCAATGCTCAATTATTTGACATCTCTACTACATTACCTTGGTATGCGGATATTGCTAATTTTCTTAGTATGGCTAAGTATCCACCAATTGCACCTAAGCATGAATGTCATCGTATTTTGTTGCAGTCATGCTCTTATGTTTTAATGTCAAGTTATTTATATAAATATTTTCGTCGTGAGGAGATTTATCGAAGGTGTGTTCGCGAAGATGAGGTACACAAATTTTAATTGCATTACATGATGAACTCTATGGGGGTCATTTTGCAGGAGATCTGATAGCATGGAAAGTCTTATTTGTTGGTTATTGGTGGCCTACCTTATACAAAGATGCATATGAACATTATCTCAAGTGTGATAAATGCCAACGTACTGGGTGTCCAACTAAGTGCTCTGCCATGCCATTGACTCCTGTATTGTCCTTGGCACCTTTTGAAAAATGGGGTATAGATTTTGTTGGTCCCATTGATCCACCTACACGATATCATTGTGATCATTATATTTTGGTGTGTATGAACTATGTCACCAAATGGGTGGAGGCGAAAGCACTCAAAATTGATCGAGGCAAGGATGTTGCTCTCTTTCTTTATGAGAACATTATTACTCATTTTGGCTACCCACTAGAATTAGTTAGTGATCGTGGATCTCATTTTTTGAATAATTTAATTTTAAAATTGATGGATCTTTATAAGATCTTATAAGCATTGTAAGTCTACCCCATATTATCCACGTGATAATGGTGTTGTAGAGGTTACCAATCGTGTTGTGATTGCAATTTTAACCAAAACAGTCCCCAATAATAGACATGATTGGGATGAGGGCTTACCAGAAGCACTCTGGGCGTATCGGGCTGCTTATAAAGTCACAACTAATACCACACGTTTTAGTTTGGTTTATGGGACTGAAGTTATATTTCCTATCGAATTGGAGGTTCCTACTTTACATGTGGCATTGTCTAATCATCTTGGTGAGCGGGAAACTCTTACTAACCGTTTGTGCAAGTTAGTTAAATTGAACGAGAATCGTATGTTCACTTTACAACGTGTTGAAGCTCGTTATAAACGAAGGAAAGGCTAGCATGATAGACGTTTAAAGATTAAGGATTTTGAGTAGAATGATTTAGTTCTATTGTATGATAGTCGTTATTATAAATTTCCAAGGAAACTTTATATACGATGGTTAGGTACCTTTCAAGTCAAAGAAGTGTATGATAATGGTTCAGTGGATATTCAGGATTTAAAGGCAATTCATGCACCTTTTTGTGTTAATGGTCTTCATTTGAAACCTTTACCTTTTCTGACTTAGTTGAATCATTTGAGTATGGGTAGATGGTTTCTTAAATTGCTTTCTTGCTTATTTTGTTTTGTTTTGTTTTGTTTGGGTGGAGGGAAATAAAATTTTATGGCATACAGGTATGGAGATTTTATGGATGGATGCTCTATGTCCTCGTCTTCATGATGATAGTCTTGATCCTGCTCATGCAGGCCCTTATAGTATTCCATGATTTCAGACATATAACAGGTTCTTATATGCTCCACGAGGTGCGGCTTGTTGTGGTACATCTTTTGTAGTTGTCTTTTTCTTGCAGTGTCATTCGTCATTTGGGTGTAGGTCTTGTCAAAGGCATTTGTTTATGTGTGCTCAGTTACTGTGTTGGCAGTGTCACACATATATATTTTCGACGCTATGGTACCACTACCAGGAGAGATATGATAGGTTACACTTACCAGTGTCATGATTTTACTAGTGTCTTTTCTCCTGAGCGTGGCGTTGGTCAGTCCAGGGTGGGTAGAGAGCAGCAAGAATTTGCTCGATATCAATCTACTGTCTACCACCTTACTCCATCTTACCATGATCTGCAAACTAGTGTTCCATGTCCATGTTGAGATTATATTTGTTGGTATATGGATGCAACCAAGGGGCATTCATTAGATGCTTTACCAATGGCACTTATGCCTTACTATGATGATGATGCCTCAGTTCCACTCCATGACATATTGGATACTTTTAGTGATGCGCCTGACACAATGATTCTATGATCTCTGATGTTCCTATATTAGAGGCCATTCAGGAGCATACTATAGATGGTAGTTTAGGTGATTTGTTTAATTTTGATAGTGTTACTAATTTTGGATTAGAGTTACTGTTTGCATTAGAGGATCTTAGGGAGTTTGAGGATTTCGGTTTAGGGTTGTTGTTTTCTTAGAATTTTTTGTGTTTTTATCTTCTTTTCCCTTTTGATAAAAATAATAAATAAATAAACTAAAAATATCCACATTTGAAAAATCAAAATTTCTAATGTTTTTGGGGCTCTAATTCTTAGCACACTTTAGATTAGTTAGTATTCATGACATTAGGTAGTTAGTTGCATGCACGGTTGGGGACATTCCTTCAGTGTTTCAAGTTTACGTTTTGGTTATTTGGCTAAGTGCTTGGTCTAAAATGCACGGTTTTATTAATTTTTTGATTGAGCTAATTTGTTAACGGGTTAGTAGTTAATGCTGGAGTTTTGTGCAGGTTGAGTCACCACCTACTTATGTTAGCTATCTTTTGGCGCTTCATTGTTTGATTGTTATGCCAGGTGGTTTTGTTACATTTTTTTAATTTATCTTCTTCTGTAACACATTGCTTTGTTGAGTTATATCTTTTGAATGGCAGGATTTCTTGTTTTGAACTAATTAAAGTAGGACTAGGAAAATTAAAAACCAAGGTATTCGTATTCAAAGTGTTTTAATAAGGGGAGTGATGTTTGTGCATAACTTAGTGAATTTCATAATATATGGTGGACTGATTAGGAATCTACTAGAGTATGTTCCCTTTCTTTATCGCTCTGTAGCGATGTGGGGTAACTGAGTAGAGTAGTGTGGAAGAGAGATACTGAGCTGGTGAGTCTCTTTGCTTATAATTTGCCCCAGCAATGTGACTAGTATTATGCACTAGATTAGATTCCTCGAGCGAAGTTGTTGAGCTAAACTATTTGACCGTTCAATTGAATGATGTATTCCTAGTTGATCCTTACTGAAAAAAAAAACACCTTTTGATTTGATTAGTGGAAGTTTGGGAGAGTCTATATTTTTATTCTTTTGAAAAGAAAATGAAAAAAAAACAAAAAAACACACTCTAAGACTGTAGGGTTCACGGAAAAAAAAACACCAAAAGAAGATAACCATCGTCTCTGCGGTCCTGGTAGGCTATAGGGATTTCCTTGATGGGTGTCCTACATCCGATGCCTTGCATCTCTTTGGGGAGGGACCTTTTGGGCTAGAGAATCAATCTATATCCTCTTCTGACTTCGAGAGAGAAAAAAAAAAGATTTTTAAAAAAAAAACCACAAACCACAAACACTTAGGACACTTCGAAGTTAGGGACCATTGGTTGGTTGTTCTAGTAAATAATGGAGGATTAGCAGCTAAACCCTAGGAGTCCTATTTGGCGTTGTAGTATTAGTTTGCCTTGTTTGCCAGGTTCTTTGTTAGGCCTAGACCTTATCTTTGAGGCTATTTCTGAAGCCACATTTTTAGTAGGAAAGTAGTGTTTCGAGGGATTATTGTTGCTTAGCGGCTCTAGCCTTCTTCTTAGTTGGTTTGGTATATGTTTTGGATGCAGCTCTGTTATGCACTTTAATGAGATACATGAGTTAGTGGGGGATGGTTCCATTATTTGTCATTTTTATCTCTTTAACTGGCATATTTTATTCTATTTTCGATGTCTACTTATATTTTTGTCTATTTTGTAGAGTTTTTACCAGTGTTCGTGGTCGCAAATGTTCATGATCCTTGTTATAGCTGTGCTCGCGGGGACGTTCACCACTTGGAGGGGGAGAGTATTTATTTTTTTCATGAGCTGTTATTGCTAAAGCTATTATTGAATACTAGAGTAGTTCACAGGAGCTCACTGAAGCTAGTGAGGGAGGAATGATAACTCCTTATTTTGTGCCATTTTTACACTATTTTTTGGCAAAACCGAAGAGTTTTGGCTCTGTATTATGTATTATTTTTCATAAATTTTAATTAAAAATAGGGATGTAAAGCCGTATTTGAGCAGTGTTGGGGGAGGATTTAAAAGTTGAGTTAGGATTTTTTTTAGTGGAAAATTTAGGGAACGGAAAAATATTAAGTGGTAGAAGGTGGATGCATGAAATTGTTAAGTGGAAAGTGTAGACAAATTGGAGACGGGTAGAAAGACAGGTATAATTTAGCATGCATACATAAATTTCGGGTTAAGAAGCTGTGGGCGGGGTCCAAATTAGGTCCACAGATGTGAAGAGATGCAAAAAGAAACCAGTTCAAGTGGGAAATGGTCAATTTTTTGAAAAGAGATTGATCGAGAAGTTATGTGGAGAGTATCTTTGAAGAGAGAGGTTGAAGGAAGGGAGAACAAGACACAAAAAAAATGGGCGCCATCATGCAAGAGTATGTTGATGATTTCTCTGATTTCTCTACCTCATTTCTAGCAATGGAAGGCTGCATTTGATCCCCTCTTGCATTTCCTTCAGCGTCATCCCATTCTTGGTAGCCATTCTTGGGTATCGAGAGAGAGAATTTCTACAAGATTTAGAGAGGATTAATGAATATTAGTGAGAAGAGTGGAAGATTAAGAAGCTAATTTCTAAAAGTGAAGGGAGTGGAGGAGCAAGCACTAGCACTCTCGAATATGGTGGAACGACTCTAATTACTTGGTTAATCATGTATATTGATTTTCATTGAAATTTGATGAAGAAATGGAAAGAATTGATGTTTTGTGATCATATGCATTCAACTTATGATCTTTGAATGTGAAATGGAACAAAAGAAACAAAGTTCTTGCATTAGATGCATTAAAATAATAAAGAAATGGTTGAAATTAGGGTAATAAATGTATTTTTATTATAGTTAGTGAAAATTAAGAATTCTGCATGATTTTAATGAGAGATGAGAAAAAATAGAGTAAGAAAACATTAATTAGGACCTAAAGAGGAAATTTCATAACCTGGAAATGAGTTTAATGAGAGAGATATACATTTTAGTGCTAAAAGATATTGTTTTTGGCCCTAATTAGTGATAATTAAGAGTATTAATGGAATATTAGGGATAAAAACTAAAAACAAAGTTGAGTTATGTGGTAATGCATTCACTTATGAAATCTTAGGTGAAATGGATGTCTGAAATTTAAGTTATTAAATTTTTAAGTTTGGAGATGACAGTTTTTGGGTATTTTATAGTGATGATTAGTGAATATTAAGAGAAAATAGAGGAATTTATGGTTGTAAACTGGTATATCAACTACATGTATCATGATGGATGTATGGTTAATTGGGTTTGATGATTTATGGTCAGATATAATTTTAATGAATATATTTTTTTGGAGTGTAATAATAGAAATTTAATAACTCTTGATAATGAAGGAATTAAGAGATGAAGTAAAAAGATACTATAGTTTATTTTCTGTGTAGAACATGCTCCTAGACTTTTATTAAGAATGGATTTCATTTGTAGGTACTTTTGTTCAGGGTTGAAATGATAATCAGTGGATATTAGGGTTTATATTAAAGGATTAACAGAGATTATGGATGAAATAAGAGTTTTAAAATAATATCTTTCTCTGATTTAATTCTTGAGTTTATTGAATTTTATAATCTATGGGTTGTAGTTCAAATTCAGAGTTAGATGATAACGATAAAAGGATAGTAAATAAGTAAAGAAAGTTATTATTGGCTGATAGTTGGACTATAGAGATAAATAAAATGATACTTTTATTTGGGTAATTCTCGATAGGAATCTGCAATATCTTTTAGGAAAATGGCGACTTCATACTACTTCAAGAAACTTCATAGCTTTAAGCATACAAGTTTTATGACAAAGGCATAGGACCAGGGCCACCAAGGCCTGCAATGGTGTTTATGAAATAGAAATGGAAACAAGAAGGTAGTTGGAAGACAGAATAGGACGGCTTAGCATAAAGCTTGTTTCTTGTTTTTCAAATTAAAATACTTGTGAACATTGAGAAGTATACTAATTACAAGTTCTGCCGAAACCATATGGTATTCTTTCAAATGTATAGGTTTTATTTAAGTGTATTTTTTTCCTTTTTTTTTGGGCCCCTCCCTCTTGCATGTTGGGGGTAAAGATGCCTTCGCCTAGCCGCTCGTGTATTGCTACACTGACAGTCACCGCCACTACACACTGCAGGTGGCGGGCGCCCGTCGCCGTCACTTTATTCTTTATTCTTTTAGTGACAGGGTGAATAAAGGAAGGCCCGGTCACACATTGTGACTGTTGGAGTTCCCATTTCTTGCCTCTCTCTTTCTTGCTCTTGCTCTCCCGCCATAGCTCTCGAGTGCAAGATTCGATCCTTCTCACCTTTCAACTGGTATCAGAGCTCAGCTTCCCAACTCTTGAGCTTGGTTCGTGGCATTCTCAGCTTCCCATCGACTCCCCACTCGCATTGGGTCTCCTTCCCGGCAGCCATATCCGACTCCTTCGAGCTCCCGTCACTCCCCGGCTTCCCGAGCACCTTCCTGGCCCCTTTGGGCGCATTCACACAGAGGTATTGCTTCACTCTTTACAGGGTTTACCTCAGTTTTTAGCCCTCTTGAAACAGGGAAGCCATTACACTCCCAGCTCTCATTTCATATGTGGGCTGCTCTCCCCTTGTTGGAGCTTGTTTGAGGCCTTCCTTGGCTTTAACCGGACCCCTTCGAAGCTTGGCCACCATTTTTTGCAGCCCCAGGACTAGCATTTACAGTTAGCACAATCACGCAGCCCTTCCATATGTGTCTTTAGCATTGACAGTCACAGCAGCAGCTCTCCCCCTCCATTCGCACTTGGAAAGGCTCCATTTCGGGCATATGAACATGCTTTGATGCTTGGTTTTGATGGTTGATGTGTTGGCATAGCATTTGGACTGATTTAACACTGTTTTGGGACTGTCATAATAGTCCACAGGCAATTTATGACAGTGTTACACTGATATTTGATGCTACAGCTTGTTTGGCATTGTCATTTGATGCTCGATTGGTCCTATTTGATGCCCGGATGTTAGGGGAATGTATGCCTATTGTTTGGCAACCATTTGGAGCTGATTTTGGTGCTGAAATTCTCAGTTTTGAACAGTAAATCAGTGCTGTACACAATTGGGCTGAAGTCATTTTACTCATGTATGCTTATGCCTATACTTTTCGGGCATATATGGTGATGTATTGACACTTGGGGCTCGACATAGAGCTTGGTTTTGATTCGGGATCGTTGGTTGAGCTTGAGCTCACTTTGCAAAGCATTTGGATGCTCCGTCTTGGATGTACTTATGGCATGTATGTTGCTTATGTCTGACCGGTCTTGACATGCTTAGCCTATGCCATTACTACATGCTAGTTACATTGTTTGGAGCCTATTGCTACTGGAGCTCGGTCTTGGCTTGACCTTGGATTCACGGAGCTTACTTGAGCTATTTATTGGCTTGCCAGAGTTGTATCTTGGGATGTACTTGATGTCTTACATGCTTATGGATGCTACATATGGATGCTCTACCGCCTACATGTCCGGGATGTACCATTGATGCTTGATCTTGGACACTTGTCCACTGGTGCTTGTACATGCTTTGTTCGAGCTTTGTTGCTTGATATTTACGGCTTTTGTGCCAGTGGGAGAGTCTTTGGATGCTTGACAGCCATTGAGCAGGCGGTCTATGCTCTTTGAGCTTTTGAGACTATTTGGGATCTTTTACCCTTCAGGATGATGCATGGTTCATATGTCTTGGTTCCTCTCATGCTTATGAGCTGACTCTTTGCTTTGGGTCCCTCTCTTTGTGACCTAACACCTACTTGTGTCAAGTCTTGGTAGTGGTAGGAACACTTTGCCCCGTTGACTGGGGGGTGTGCCTACTCACTGGCAGATGTTGTTATGACATGTTTGGGTGTTGGATTCATGCTTATCGACTGTCATATGCCTATGTTATGCCCACATGATGCCAACTTTGGTCTTGGTAGTATTTGATTGACTTGAGATCTGATTTTGGGACTGTTAGCTCTCATTTACTAGAATCTGTAATTTATTACAGCAAGCATCTATGTATGGGCTGACATGGATTTTTCATGCTGAAATATTTTGAAATGACGTACTTTCACTAGTATTTGGTGGGAAGCAACTTTGGTTACACTTTTCTCGCCATTTTCTCTCGATTTTGGTGATTTTTTTGTCATTTTCTGCAGTAAACAGCAAGCAGTTTTGAACTGTCTACAGTCTTCCAGCCTGCATTATGGCGAGTTCGTCCACTGAGCATGCTATTTTCAACATCACTAAGCTTGATGGTACGAATTACTCTTATTGGAAGAGCCAGATTTGGCAGGTATTGGTGCAAAAATTGCAAATCAAACCTTTGAGGTTGAGCGGGCATCCGTCTGCAACTATGCCAAATGAGGAATGGCTTGATCTTGATGAGTTATGCAAGTCCACTATTGTATTATCTCTCACAAAACAGGTTCACTACAATGTATTTGAGGAAGAATAGAGTCCATGGCAGTTGTGGGATAAAATCAAGAATCTCTATGAAAAGAAAAGTCTAGCGAGTCAGATGTATTGGCTGAAGCAGCTTATGGATCTGCGTATGAAGGAGAATGTGACCATGTCTGCTTACTTGAGCCAGTTCCATGCTATACTCAAGAACTTGACTTCGCAGGACATCACTTTTGCAGAGGATGTCACTCCTCTTTTCTTGCTTGGTACTCTTAATGAATCATGGGATGTATTCCGCACTGCATTATGTGCCTCTACTGCTACATTGAAATTATCTGATGTTGAGAGTGCTCTTCTACATGAAGAGGTTAACTGTAAGAATTTGGATGCCTCTCGTGTGTCGCATGCTATGATAGTTAGAGGCAGGAATGATGGATATGGAAAGCATGGCAATGGTAGTGGCAGTGGCCGTGGACAGGATTCTCAGAAATCTTAGTCCAAGTCTCGTGGAAAGTCACGTAGCAAATCCCGTGGTAGGAATGCAGATGTTACTTGTCACCATTGTGGGAAAAAGGGCCATATTAGGCCACAATGCCATGAACTACGCAATGAAAGGTGCAAAGATAAGGGGAAAGATAAAGTGCAGGATAAGTCTTCTAATCGCAGCATAGTGCCTGCAAAGTCCAGTGTTAAAGTTGAAGAGATCAATGTTATGCAGCCTAAGGATGTTGATGATGATGATTATATCCTTGCAGCTTCTTCTAGTTCTTCGCAGATGACATAGATACACTTTATGTATACACAGTGTTGGCTCTTGGACTCAGGTGCGTCCTTTCATGTGACACCTTGCCGAGAGTGGTTTCATTCATACCGTACTGTTTCGGGTTATGTGCGCTTGGGTGATGACAACTCTCTTGATATTGGGCATTGGTGATGTTAGGTTGTAGTTTCCTTCTGGCAGCAATTTTGTTATGCAGGATGTACGTCATGTACCTGCTTTGACACGCAATCTCATGTCAGCTGGATAGCTTGATGATGCAGGATATCATGTATGTTTTGGAGACTCTGCATGGAAGATCAGTCGTGGAAGACTTGTGATTGCGAGAGGTACCAAGGCTGGTAGCCTCTATCCCTTGATTGTATCTGCTTCTTCCCTTGATCATGTTTTGTCTGTGGGTTCTATCCCACATGTATGTCTTTGGCATGCCCATTTGGGCCATATGTCTTTGAAGGGAATGAAAATGCTTTCTAGTTTGTAGTACTTACCACCCCTTGATTATGCATGTTTTGATTCATGTGAGCATTGTCTTTATGGCAGGCAGACTAGGTCTACACATAAAAAGTCTGGTAGGCCACGCATGAGTGAGCCCTTGGCATTGGTACATTCGAATGTCTGTGGGCCCATGCCTTATCAGTCTATGGGTGGTGCCAAGTATTTTATTACTTTCATAGATGATTTTTCACGGAAAGTTTGGGCTTATCCCATTAAGCTGAAATCCGATGTCTTGGCTATGTTTTAGAGATGGCTTGTATTGGTTGAGAACTAGTCTGGGTATAGGCTAAAATGCCTAAGGACAGATAATGGTGTGAGTATGTCTCACGTGCTTTTGAGCAGTTATGTGATGAGAGGGGTATTAAGCATCAGTTGACCGCCCCCTACATCCCCCCCCAGAATGGTTTGGATGAGCGGATGAATCAAACCATCCAGGAGCGTGTACGTAGTATGCTTAGCCACGCAAGCCTACCGCAGAGCTTTTGGGCTGAGGCAGTTAGTACAGCTGTGCATATAATAAATAGATCACCTTTTAGTGGTTTGGATTTCCACGTTGCCGAGGAGGTATGGACTGGAAAACCTCCCTCTTATACGCATCTCTATGTCTTTGGATGTGAGGCATTTTGCCATGTGCCCATGGACAAGAGAAGTAAGCTGGATCCTAAGAGTGCCAAATGCATATTTTCCTTGGTTATGGGGATGCAGGCGAGATGGGTTACCGTCTCTAGGATCCGCAGGCGCGGAAAGTCATCCGGAGTCATGATGTAGTCTTCCATGAAGACAAGATGCATAGGCAGCCTGAGAGAGTTGTTGAGATCCGCAGGGTCATATTTCAGGAGGAGCCGAGAGCTCCCGCACAGCCAGTTGGATAGCCTACAGCTACAGCAGATGCTCATGGTCACGGTGTTGGACAGGCAGCTGGGCAGGAAGTAGAGCCTACTGTGAGACGGTCTACTAGAGATAGACATCCACTTGATAGATTTCAGCCCTCGATGCATTATGTCTTGGTTACAGATGCAGGAGAGCCTTTCACTTATGATGAGGCTATGCGCAGGGGTGACAATCACTCTTGGGAGAGGGCTATGCAGTCTGAGATAGACTCTTTGCATAAGATTGAGACTTGGGATTTGGTTTCCTTGCCTAAGGGCAAGAAGGCTTTGCCATGCAAGTGGGTGTACAAGCTGAAAAGTTCCCCTAGACACCCCAAGCTGGCATACAAGGCTAGATTGGTAGCAAAGGGTTTTAAGTAGGAGCATGGTGTGGACTTTGATAAGGTATTTTCTCCTGTGGTTAAGATGACCACCATGCGCTTAGTCTTGGCTTTGGTTGCTTAGCTTGACTTGGATTTATACCAGATGGATGTCAAGATGGCTTTCTTACATGGGGACTTGCATGATGAGATTTATATGGAGCAGCCTAAGGGCTTTGCAGAACCTGGCAAGGAGCACCTAGTGTGCAAATTGAAGAAAAGTATTTATGGCTTGAAACAGGCACCTAGGGAGTGGTATCATAAGTTTGATGCCTTTATGTAGTCACAGGGCTATAGCAGGAGTGCTATGGATCCATGTCTTTACACGAAGAAAGCCCATGATGGTTCTTTATTGATTTTGGTACTCTATGTGGATGATATGCTGATAGCAGGGAAAGCTCATGATGAGCTAGATGCTCTTAAGGCTCAGCTCAAGAAGAGCTTTGAGATGAAAGATCTGGGATAGGCTGCTCACATACTTGGTATGCGCATTAGACCAGACAGGCATCAAGGACTCCTCTACTTTTCACAGAGGGAGTACATTCATAAAGTCCTTGAGTACTTCCGCATGCAGGACGTAAAGCCTATTGGCTGTCCATTGCCTTCTTATGTGAAGGTATCACATAAAGTCCTTGAGCACTTCCGCATGCAGGACGTAAAGCCTATTGGCTGTCCATTGCCTTCTTATGTGAAGGTATCACAGGCTGATTGTCCGCAAATAGATGAGCAGAGGGCCGAGATGGCCAAGATTCCCTATGCATCCACAGTGGGCAGTCTTATGTATGCCATGATAGCCACTCGTCCAAATATTGCCTTTGCAGTTGGTGTTGTGACACGCTATATGGCTACACCTGGCAAGAAGCATTGGGATGCCGTGAAGGGTATCACGAGGTACTTGAAGGACACTGTAGATATGTGCATATGCTATGGCAGCCAGGATACAAGAGTCATGGGGTACACTTACTCTGATTATGCAGGACATGCAGATAGTAGGAAGTCCACTTCCGGCTATGTATTCACATATACTAGAGGTGCTGTTTCTTGGATGTCCAGGGTGCAGAAATGCATTGCCCTTTTTACTACAGAGGCTGAGTATGTTGCAGCCATTGAGGCTTGCAAGGAGGCCATTTGGTTGGGTCATTTTTTTGCTGACCTTGGTATTGATGCTATCCCTACACTGCATTCGGATTCTATGAGTGCTATTCAATTAGCCAAGAATCCGGTCTTCCATGCGAAGACGAAACACATTGAGGTGAGGTATCACTTCATATGTGGGGCCATTGAGGACAAGTCTGTTGATCTTGTCAAGATCTCAATTGACCAAAATCCTGCAGATTTGCTCACGAAAAATCTCTCTACAGAGCGCTTTGCCTTCCTCAAGATGTTGATGGGCGTGGGATGAGATGACGTCTTTCCTCATCCTGTTGTACATGTGTACATGTTGTACTGTCTTTTCCTTTATCTTTTCACTCCTCACTAGGGCAGATTCGCCTTTAAGTGGGAGGTTGTTAGGGGTAAATGTGGCTCCGCCTAGCCGCCCGTGTATTACTACACTGACAGTCACCGCCACTGCACACTGCAGGTGGTGGGCGCCCATCACTGTCACTTTATTCTTTATTCTTTTAGTGACAGTTTGAATAAAGGAAGGCCCGGTCACACATTGTGACTGTTGGAGTTCCCATTTCTTGTCTCTCTCTTTCTTGCTTTTGCTCTCCCGCCATAACTCTCGAGTGCAAGCTTCGATCCTTCTCACCTTTCATTGCATCATGTGGGAGATAAAATTTTGGGATGCTTTTTTTCCTCTATTTTTTGGCCCCCTGCTAAAACTCAGTGGTGGGAAGGGGCTCATAGAATATATTTTATATACATATAGACAATAAAAGATGTTTCCAAGAGAGATAATGTTTTCCTTGGTTCTTTCTAGTAGAGCCCAAGGTTGGAACTAGCTCTATGAAATGGAACTATTTCCAAAAATGGACACTTGGTAATGGCCCTCATATCCAGTTCCATTAGGGGGATACAGGTTCCCCCTAACGAAATTAGGATAGCTCCCCATGTAGTTGCAATGTAAGAAGGCTCAATCCCCAACACTTGACAAGATGACAGCCAAATAGGTGTCACTTCTCACCCTTCTTCTTCTAACATGCAGATTTTTGCACAAGAACAACTCCTTGAACTCCCTCCAATAGGCACAGCCCTCACCTTTATCTCATTATTGCCTCCCATGATGGTAAGTTGTGGTGGTTCACTTCCATCCACTCTTCCAATAAATAATAACATGGATATGTTGCACACTAGTTATTTTGCAATCCTCTCTAATCTTATGTATCAGGATCTTCCACCCAAGGTGCTCTAGAATTGTTGCACCCATGGATGAGTATAAGGATAAGGAAAAGGCTACCTTTCTAGTACGGAGGTTAATCCATTGTTGCACCTCCACATGGCTCAAGGAAATGGAGTTCTATCCTATACAAGAGGAAACCTTCAAGTCCCTCCCATCCTGGGTCCTTATGGAGCTAGTGGGTGCACTCACCAAGGAGCTGATGGCAAAAGACAAGAAAGGACTTGCTTCCTCCCCAAGAGGAAATAGACCCCTAGGGGATGGTGACCCTAAAAGAAGCCAAGGAAAAGTAGTTGAAAACCCCCAACTGCAAAATGCTAACACAAGCATCCCTGTCAATAATAAGGTCGATAAACAAGGAGCATACTGGAAAGGTAAGAAACATGTTGCCCTTGATAGAGATGGCTTGTTACATTGGAAATGTGTCTTTGGGAATAGAGCTCTCATAGGGCTTTAACATGGTCCATGGCCACCTATTGAACCTTTTAGAGGTTGGCTAATTGGGAGGTACTAGGTGGTCAAGTTCCTTCTACACAATACCTACCTAATAATTACTTTATATTTATTTTCAACTCTTAAGAGCTAGCCCTCAATGCATTGAGCCAAGGTCAATACATGGTGAGTAACTCACCTTTGTCCCTATACAAATGGACTCCCAACTTCATCCCCCATGCCCCAAAACCCACCAAAGTCCTAATGTGGGTTGAACTGCCTAATTTTCCTATGTGGCTTTATCCATCACTTAAACAAATACCTGCTCCACTAAGCCACATATTAGGTCAAAGACTAGTCAAGGTATTGAGCCAAGGTCAATGGATGGTTAGAAACACTATTTCTCACCTTTATCCCTAAATAATGGACTCCCAACTTCAACCACCATGCCCCAAAACCCACCAGAGTCCCAATGTGGGTTGAACTGCCTAACCTTGCTATGTGGCTTCTGTTAGAATGACGGATCTAGAGGGAGTATTTTATGGGAGCTCATGTAGCGGTAGAGACTGATTATCTAGCTCTATTGCTCAACTCCTGATATTGCCATGTTATGATGGATTGCATATATAAAGTCACTTAACCCTAATTTTTAGCATATTGTATGTAGAGAAAACCCCGTGGTGGCTGACATGCTTTCATGAGCAAGGTTTGAAGATGAAGAGGAGCTGATGGAAGATGAAGAGGACGATGTGATAGGTGCTGAAAATGACTTTATGACAGCAGGGAATGAGTATGCAACCGTTGTTACTACAGATATAGATTTGAAAACAAGTACATTTGTCAGTAATGCAAGTACAACTATCATAACAACAAATATAGCAGGTACAACTATTGTAATAGGGATTTCAACAGTAAAAAAAGAGCTTACAGCCATGGAGAAGAGATGGGCAGTAGAGAGAAAGCATCATCGGTGCTATGCTTTACTGAGAACACAATTTTTGGAATAGTTGTATGAGGATGATTGACTGAAAATAGGCCAATATCTCAGCCTCATGAACAAAGAAGGATGAGTGGTATGAAGCTGAATTCAAAAGGATTAAAAGAAAAGCTTATGGGTTTTTCTTGAAAGTTGGATATTTATGGAAGCATGCAAAGAAAAAGAGAGGAGCTCCAGTACATGTATTGGGACATAGGGCTTCTCAACAATAGGTGATGCAGGAGTTTCATGAAAGCTTATGGGTTGGATATAGAGGAGTTTGATGCACATTTGCTAAGATCAAAGAGAAGTATTGGTGTCAAAACATGTATAAAGATGTGAAGCATTATGTGGAATCATGTAGTGTATGTCAGATATATTCCATGGTAAAGCATAGGGATGGGTTGCAACTTATCCATTGTCTATGCATTACAAATGGGTAGTTGATTTGGTTACTATGCCTACAGATTTATTGAATATGAGATATCTTGTGCTTGCACGAGAAGACTTGACAAATCAAGTGGAAGGTCAAGCCCTTAGGACAAAGACTACTTGAGCAATTTGCAGGCTATTATTGGAAGAAGTCTTTTGCAAGTATGGTTGTGTTGGTAAAGTGGTTTGCTAATAGAGGAGAATTGGATGCAAATGAGGCTCATGACTTCTTTTCACGATTGGATATCAAGCTGGCTTTAACTTCAGCCTATAATCCTAAAGCAAATGGCAAAAGTGAAAGGGGTCATCAGCTTATCATTAAGGCATTAGCAAAGTCATGCAAGGAGGACAGGACGAAAGAGTGGCCAAGAATGTTAAGGCTGTCACTACACCCCAAAGCTCTCTTTTGACTTGAGAATACCGATGTTGTTGTTCATTGAGGACCTTTGCTCCAAATCGAGTGGCATACCTATTCCCATCAGCATCATCCTACCCAACCAATGCCAATTGGGCTTGTATCCATGGTGAGAATAATAGGCTGCCCAATTTCATAATTTTCTCTCTTTAGTGTTGGGGCTGAAATCAATAAGCTCTTTAACTTCTGAACTGCCTTTGCATGTTGTTTACCCCACCAAAACTTTTGCCCTTTTCTCAAGAGTTGATATAAACTTTCAGCCACATGAGAAAAATAAGGAATCCATATCAAGTAAAAGACACATGTATTGAGATTCAAGCTCATAGTCTTCTATTAGTGTTCTACCTTAGTTGAATAAGATTAAGTCATAATGACTTAACCATGGTCAATACTAGGTTACTTGCTTTGTGTATGTGTGTTGTACACACAGTTGACTTAACTGTCTGTTGATGGAATGAACTGAGAAGGGAGCTTGTCTGCTACCCTTCCTGCCTGTGCCTTTGTCCATCTCTTTCTCTCTGAATTCTAATATGGTATCAGAGTAGATACTATCAAGTTGGATTGAGGATTGAAGTTGATACAAAACACAAAATTTATATGGCTCCTCAAGGTCTTCACATACTCTCCTGTCAGAACGTCCCAAATACGCAAGGTCCCATCATTAGAAGCCGTGTAAATGTGCCATGAATTAGATGAACAGGAAAAGTCTGAAATGCCTTTGTTATGGCCCTCAAGTTCTTTCAGATTGGCGCCACCAGTGGCACTCCATATCGGGACTATCTTATTGGCAAATGAGCTTCCAAGCAGCTTGCCGTCTGGAGAGAATTTCACACTAGAGATAGCATTCATGTGCCCTGTTAATATATGCTCCAACTTATAAGGTTTGTAAGCATTCCCTTCCATGGTCTTGAATCTAATACTTCCAGAAATGCGATTCGAATGTCTCCTCTCATGCTATAGACATTCGATTTCCCAGCTCGAATTGCAGTGTATGTTTTCGTGATGGGCTCATGGGAGCTTGTTCCTCACTTGGTTACATTGAGGGTATCTTAACCTATCAAGCTACTTTCAAATGTATTGCCAGTGAACAATATCTGCATTTACGTCCCTTCTCTAATGAATAAGCTCAACATTGGCAAGCCCACTTACATCAAATTGTATCAACAACCATGAAATTTCAACCTCATGTGGTTGTGGCTATTGATTCAAAAGGATTTTGTTCCAAATTTTCAAGTATTTGAAGGTTTGTTGGTGCAGGAAAATGTATACAAAGTCAACAAACATGTTCCTTGAATGTACTTTACGTGGCTCCTTCAGCATGGGCATGGAAGAGACCAGAAGAGAAGCTAAAGAACTGGGTTGGTGTTGTTGACCACATTCTGTGTATTCTACCTTTTGAGAATCCGCTTTGCAAAGAAAATGGCTTTACCCTGGCTCCATGTATAAGCTTCCTCTGTTGTACATTCAAACTGTGATGTTGGATTGGAGAGAGAAAAACTAAGAGGTTTCTCATTGAGGGCTGTTGGAGCATCTAAATTACCAGATGCATTTCAAGGTTGAGCTTGTCTAGTGCGTAGTAGTCTGCTGATCAACATGAGCTGCATGCTTTACTGCTATCTGAGCATGTATGATTGTGTACTTTGGAGAATAACCATCAACATTCAATATGGATAGCAAGAAACAAAAAGTGTCAATTTTTTCTGTGGACTATGAAAACAATTCAACAAGTCATGTTTACCTTGTACAACAGGTCTTGCGCAGTAAATTCAAGGGTAGAATTGGTATCGATGAACACTATTTGAAACTTGTATTTGGCTCATGTTTGCAGAAGTAGTGAATGTATCAAGCAGGCTTGAAGCTCACTAAGTCTATCTTTAAATGTACTTGATTCTCTCTTATGCAATGGCTGATGAATGGCATACTTGTGGAGAGTATGATGATTGAGTAAAGCTCTCATGGATAGGTCAGAAATGCTATGACAAATATGAATGTATCTGAGTAATCAGTCGAAGGAATACTAAGTATCTATTTCCTGCATGTATTGTATCTTATGCAGTCATCGTATCAGATTGGAATGCAAAGTTGTTGATGCATTGTAACTACAGTTGAATGGGAACAGAAGCACATGTACTGTCTGAAAATGCAATAGTGGTTATTGCTGAAGTTTTTATAGTAAAAAATGGTTTCACTACAAGTCACTAAAGTATATTTCCTAGCATTTTGAGAAATTTACTGGTTTTTCAAAGCCAAAGACTTTGAAATGGCAAACACGGGAGAGAAGGATATACTCACTCAGATAGTTGGTGAGAAGCGGACTACAACAATTTTGTTCTATGGAAATTCAAGATGTCTAATTTCTTAATTGGAACCGGCTATTGGGACCTAGTCACAGGTCTTGAAGATGAGCCCAAGCTACCAGAGGATAGACCTCCAACACAGGATTAGTTAAAGGCACACATGACTTGGTTGGAAAAGGCTAGCAACGTCTTGCATTGGTTGTCATTATGTGTGTCAAACACAAAATCTATGCAAATTGCAAATTTTACTTCCCCAAAAGATGCTTGGGACTTATTGATGAAGAATTATGGGCATTTTACTCATGTAAGAAAGACACAACTGAAGCAAAAATTCAACCACATATCCAGAAATGGAAGGTCTATTGAAGACTATGTCAGTGGCCACTACCCTCCATGGACTTAGATAGGAATATAAGCAGTTTGACACTTCCATTTCAATGCGTCAAGAGAAGCCTGACTTTGTTGAACTTGTAACACTTCTATTACATGAAGAAGTGAAACTTGGACTCAATACAAGTTCCAATGGGTCCAAAAACAACAGGGATAGTGTCTTCTACTCCAATCAAAAGGCTAGAGGAAGATCAAACTTTAGAGGAAGAGGTGCTGGAAATGCATATGCAGCCCGTGGGACAGCAAGCTATTGGATGGAAAAATAGGCAGCCTCAAGCAAATGGAGGTGCCTCAAATGCTTGTGGAAGAGGGTGTTATTCAGCTAGAGGAAGAGGCACTTGGCAACAGCCTCAAATGAGTCATGGATAGCAATCAAATGCAAATAAGGATTGTCACTATTGTGGCAAATACGGGCATGTAGCTAAGGATTGCTACAAGAAGAAGAATGATCAGAGAGCAAGAGGAAAGAAACATGGTAATTATGCTTCTTCTAGTGGTATGCAGGAGGATGATAGGTTATTTGCTATGCAACATGTGACGAAAGGGTTACCTACACAAGGCAAAGCATATGATGTATGGTATATAGACTCAGGGGCATCTAACCACATGACTCCTCATGGAGAGTGGTTTGACACATTGGTACAGGGTGCTCATGGATATGTTTGCACAGGGGATGATACGCAGCATGACATTATGCATACATGTATTGTTGCCTTGATGATGCATGGTGACAGGAAAAAGAGTCTCTATAATGTGTTACATGTACCCTCCATAACCAAAAACTTGCTTTCTGTGGGACAAATGGCTGAATAGAATCTACAAGTTAGATTCAATAGAGATGGATGTTACATTGAAGAGTATGGTCAAGGATGCACACTCATTGCTAAAGGCAAAAGAAATGGCAGGATATTTACATTGGATACAAAAAATTCAACATTGAATGATGCTATGTATTCACATGACAATGCTGCAATAGGGGACATTGAGATATGGCATAAAAGGATTGGTCATGTAAATGTTCAAAAGCTGAAGAATATGTAGCATAAGCAAGTTTTACTTGGACTCCCTAAGTTCAAGCATGTGGAATTGGGACATGTATGTCAGTCTTGTCAATTTGGGAAGCAATCAAGGCTTCCATTTATGAGGCATGTAAGCACTACTACTAGACCATTATAGCTTGTACATTCTGATGTATGGGGACCCTCACAGAATGCATCTCTTGGGGGATCATGTTACTATGTGCCATTCATAGATGAATATAGTAGGTACACATGGTTATATGTGCTGAAGCACAAGAGTGATGTCATGGATACTTTTCAGGACTTCAAGGTGGAGAAAGAATTGGCTTGCTACATCTTATGCTTGAGATCTGATAGTGGTGGAGAATATGTTTCTAAAGACTTTCATCACTTCTTGGTAGCTCATGGGATTAAAAGGCAATTGACATGCATGTACACACCATAACAAAATGGTGTGGCAAAACGGAAAAATAGGGTAATCATGGAATTGGCTAGAGCCATGTTGAATGAGAAGATCCTACCAAATGCATATGGGGCAGAGGCTGTAATGACTGCAGTGTATGTCATGAATCATACACCAACAGTAGGTATACATGAGGTGACTCCTCATGAGAGGCTTTATGGGATAAAGCCAGACATTAGCCATCTTAAGGTCTTTGAATGCTTGGCATATGTACAGGTTCTATATGAAAAGAGGAAGAAGCTTGATGCAAAGGCAAAAAATACCATCTTTATTGGGTATGCACAAGATAGGAAAGTGTACAAATGCTACAATCCTTCTACTCATGAGACATTAATCTCAAGAGATGTAGTCTTTGATGAGCTGAAATCACAGTATGAGAAGAAGATCACTTTGATGAATGATGATGATGGTTGTCAGGAGACTTATGTACATGCAGGTACAAATGAAAGTGCAGAAATTGTTAGGTCTTCTAAAGATGCTACTACATCAGTTAGTCCTTGGACAAGTAGATTGAGGACTTCAGCATCTTTGTCCACTGACATTGGTATGTCAGTGAGGGGGAGAAATATGGATTAAGGCAAAGGCAAACTTGATGATGTTATAGGGCCACTCACTTCTGGTTATGATTCACCTGGCACTAACAGCTTGGATAGTGAGTTTGGTATTCCATCAGTTATGACTCCTGGTGTGAGATATAGATATGTACCACCTCATGAGAGAGGAGAGTCTCATATTGCACCTTAGTTGAGGAGATTAGAAAGAGTCATGAAGCCTGTGGATAGGCTTACATACAGTGGTTATACAGTGAGGCACTATGCATGTATGGCAAAAGTCACTAGCTTCAAGGAACCCACAAAGTTTTCTAAAGCTATTTTGGATGATCATTGGTGCAAGGCAATGGATGAGGAATATTCAGCATTGGCTAAAAATGACACTTCGGATTTGGTTGATTTGCCTGAAGGAAAAATGTCTATTGGTTGCAAATGGGTATACAAAGTGAAATGCAAATTAGATGGCACATTGGAAAGATACAAGGCAAGACTTGTGGCAAAAGGGTATGCACAACAATATGGTCTTGATTATGAGGAGACATTCAGTCATGTTGCTAAAATGGAAACTATGAGAACAGTGATTGCATTGGCAGCATCTAGAGGATGGAGTATGTATCAGATGGATGTGAAGAATGCTTTTCTCAATGGTGATTTGGTTGAGGAAGTATACATGGATCAACCCAAGGGCTATGTACATCTAGATTTTCCTACACATGTGTGTAGATTGAAGAAAGCATTGTGTGGGCTAAAGCAAGCACCTAGAGCTTGGAATGCTAAGATAAGTGCATGCTTATAGAAACTTAGTTTCACCATGGGCAAGGCTAATCATAGCCTATTCACAAAGAAGACAAGGGGTGGTTATGTGATATCAGTCATCAATGTGGATGACTTGATCATTATAGGTGATGATGTCACACGAATTGGAGAGATCAAGGAAATGTTACATGCTGAATTTCAAGTCAAAGATTTGGAGCAAAATGTTAAGATACTTGCAGATGTTGGACATGAGATTGAGAATGTCACTATGCATAGACAAATGGTGGGTAGCCTGATTTACCTTACCATTACTAGACCAGATCTTAGCTATTCAATTGGACTAATTAGCCAATTCATGCAGAAGCCTATGAAGCCGCCTTGGATGCAGTGAGGAGGATCTTGAGACATGTGAAGGCTACATTACATTATGGCCTATTCTATGATCATGATAAGCCTTTGGAGCTTACAGGATATACACATGCTGACTGGGCAGGAATAACTATGATAGGAGATCTACTAGTGGGTATGCATTTTCCCTTGGTAGTAGTATGGTCAGCTGGAGCAGTAAGAAGCAACCTATAGGTACACTCTCTAGTACTAAGGCAGAGTATAGAGGTGCTGCATTAGCTGCATGTGAGGTAGCATGACTCATGAAGCTTCTTGATGATTTGGGTATGCAAGAAGTCAGGCATGTCACACTCTATTGTGACAACATGAGTAGTGTGCTCCTAGTCAGCAATCCTGTCTATCATGCTAGGACTAAGAACATTGAAGTACAATATCACTTTATCAGAGAAAAAGTGATTGCAGGTGACATTGATTTGGTCCATGTGAGGATAGAAGACCAAGTTGCAAATATTTTTTACCAAGTCATTGGGTAAAGATAAGTTCATGTATTTCAGAGAGCTACTTGGAGTGAAGTACCCAACTTGAGCTTGAGCGGGAGTGTTGCACCCAAAAATCTTCTTACCTTGAATACATTTGAATATGTCTCCCGCATCCTACTTATGGCATCAATCTTTACTAGTGAGGGCTTTCTTCTATATGGTCCACACATGTGCCCAACAACTAATACTTCCTCCACTCCAAAAACCGACTTTTCTCTTGACAGAGTCAAATGCACTTCTTCAAGATGGCTCAAAATCCTATCACAATCAACAATATGATCAACCACAAACCTTCTATATCCCTGCTCATTCAACTCGTCATTATTCTCATGGATATCACACCCTTTTATTAGCACATTATCAAGAAATGGTAAGGTCAACTGAGGGATATACTCCCTCAAAACTTTATGCATAGCATTCATCATATGTGCCACTGAATTGGTTGCTCAATGTGGAAGCGACACATCCTAACCAATCTAAGTGATATCTTCATGGTAGTGATATCCTGACTTTCTAATGCAAGCTGGAATTGATCATATCCTGAATATAAATCTCCCGTAGAGTAAATTGCCTTGCCTGCAAATGCTTCTGCAAATTCAACCACTATCGGGCATGATCCAACATTCCTTATGGTGACCTTATCAATTGGTTGTAAATCTTGTATAAACCTCAAAGAACCATTCTTCTTTGGAACAGTAAACCACTTATGCGAACAGTGATCTTCTCATTCAAAAGCTCCAGTAGCTTAGGAAAATATGCCTGAGGTATTGGAATAGGCTTTAAATTCCATGGCACATGAGGTACTGTAAACACATCCAATTTTATATGGCTGAAACGCAAAGGCTTTTCCATACCTTGCCAACATATGCAAAAAAAAGCTCTTTTTGTAAACAAAAGAAAGCTTGTATTACCAATTTTCAGCTTTTGTAAAGTTTCAGCTATAAATTTATGTCCTACTCCATGTGGATCCCGCAAACTAGGTTGTTGAGATACTTTTTCAGCCAACCCATCACTTTCATGTGATAAAGGCAAAGCCATAGGCTTAACCTTCTTTGCAACTGTTTTGTACTTTGTATCAACCCTTGCTTTAGCCCTGTTTTGTAGCCCATATTGCAGGCCATAACATTCATGCTCAGCAAACTCTTGAATGACTTCATACATCTCTAAAGTGTCAACATAAATAACCTCTTTTTCTGCCATGTTTTCAATATTAATTGTGCTGTAGAAATTTCAACCACTGTATCGACATCAACCAGCCTTGAAGACATTCCTGAAATTCCTTCATTTGCAGTCAGTAAGCCATATGTCTTCACCCCTTTTTCAACCCATCCTACATATTTCTTTTCAGCCTTGAACATGGCTGAAATATTCTTAAAACTACCAAGACTACATGCTGTCCATTCCTACAATCCAGACACAAACACAATTTTCCCCTTTCTTGGAGGCATAATTATCTTCCTAGAGGCATTGCCATAGCCTCCACTTACAACAATGCTGTCTAAAAACCCTTAAACTCTCGTGCATTAAGTGGCATGGGATTATCTCGTAGCCTATTCTGATTGCGGGGTGATTCACACAAACAGTGAGAAACTATACTACCTTTGTATTATCTTTACTCCGAACCTGAGCATATAAAGAACCATCATCCAAGGCTTTTGTTTCCAGTTTTGATTTCAAAATATAGGGCTGTCCCACAATCACCGAATAACTACATGAATCCTACACAAAAAAAATGACATTCATCCCTAACATCTCCAATAGTCACAAGTACATTTGGACAAGCCGCATAAAGATCTCCTAATGAATTGTTTGCTGCCCGAATGTGCTATCCCGGATCTACATCAATAAGCCAACCTCCATTCTCATACAAGTTGTGTGTCAATAAGCTTGTTGTCTACACTACCATTTAACCCGTTTTCAACATCAACCTGCTCCAAATCAACATTACATGCATCATCATATTCCCTAAGAAGATAGTTCTCTATGTCTTTGTCAACCTGCATCAATGCTTGCAAAATTTCACCATCAAACTATCTTTTTCGTTTCAGCATATCAATGATTGCATCATGAAATTCCTGCTTTGCGATTCCAAGAACTTTACCAAGTGTGAATTCCACTCTATTGCCCAGTATGCAATCTTCCAAGACCTTTTTAAGGTTTGTGACAGTCTCAAAATCTGATTGTAACCTGTAACCGAGCTGCTTGTCTCTTTTCTTTTCTTCTTGTTTCTTCTCTTGAGATGCATCCTCCATAACATACTCAGATAACATACTCAGATATGGCTTTTTCAGCCTCTTTCTGCTGCTCCATTTTACTTCGTGTTATGCGTTTAGATGGGCTTGAAGAGGAAGGACCAGCAGTTCCTTATCTCTTCTTCTCTTTTCTTCCACAAGAGCTTCTTGATTATGAACCTCAGTCAAATAAGCATAGGCTGAAAATGAATCCACTTGTGCACTTCATCATGTTCTCCCATGTATACTTTGACTACATCAAGCCAATTCAGACTTTGTTGTTTTGCATTTTTCTATGTAATCTAATGCATGCATCCAAATGCGAGATTTTGCTTCACCCATGCCTCCTTTGCGAGCTTCTTCGGTTCTTTCAATTCTCAACCCATATGTGGCTACATCTATGGCAACAAATGTTGTCCTTGCTGCCATCTCTTCCAACCTCTTCTACATGCCACCATTTCCAAAATTTGGCTCTATAGGAAGACCAGTTTCTGTTGCATGTATTTTTCCATCTTTCCAAAAGACTAACCTTTTCGCTCCCACTTCATGGTAGGCTGTATAGTCTCGCTTTTCATGCTATAAGCTCATACCAAATGCATCTCATCTTGTATCCTTCTTTGTATGGTCTTTGGGTTGTTGCTCTCGATCCTTCTCTTCTACCTTAACATCCAACATTTCGACCTTTGCATAGATTTCTATCAAATTCAGCCTCAAATCATGCATGTTCCAAGAAAAACTCTTCTCTCAAAGCTTCCTTAAAATCTGCCCAATCAGTATCTCTTCTATGTAACTTATCAATCCGATCATGCAATGTATGTATGGCCAAACGGGAGAAATATCGACTCCATGTATACTGCAGACACTAACACTATACGGCATTGATTCTCTAGATCAATAAGAAAGTAGAATGACTATGCACTCTGGAGTTTTTCACACTGCGTCCGTGTAACGTCATGACAACGCTGGTAAAGGAATTGTCATTAGAGCTCCCAAACAATCGATTATTGTTAAGAAGAAGGTTGAGTGCCATGAGCTTCAAGCAGCAATAGCTAAAAGAGGCCTTGACCTACATTAGCCTAAGCGAGTGTGACTACATTTGGACTTTGAAGTAGCATGTGTCCTAAATGCTATAAAAGACGTTGCTAAGTGCCATTGAAGTGCATATCTCAACCTTCCTTCAATCTATCTACTATGTTACTCTCTCAAACGTCATACTAGCTATTTGCTATGTACATCCCAAGTGTCATGGGATTGGGAATACCCAAAATTCCCATATATGTCCCTAGGTCGTGCCATGAGCAATGGTACACAGAACACATATCATCCACAATCCCTATTTTATCCAACTTTTTTTTTTGGCTACTTCTCAAAGCCAGCAGCATGTGGGTAGTTCTATGATGTAAATAACCTTTTTTGCTGCAATATAACTTTACAACCTATTTTTCCAAAAAAAAAAACTAAAAAATAAAAAATGTTACTCGTGACCGCTGCATCATGCATGTGCCATGAAATATCGATGGATCATGGGTTAGGTTATGAGGGGAAGAAGAGTTTAATGCATATATTAAATGTGCGGTCCACTACAAAGAAGACAAGACATTCGGGGTCGAGAGTCCGAAGACAGAGTCTGTGTCTTGAGAGTCTGATGAAAGGTGGGACTTGGGAGTTTTGTTTTGACCGAGAGGGATGGGGGAGACGGGACCCCCCTTGCCTGCAGCTCTGCATGTGACGCTTGTCTTCTTGGCCGACTGCAACGCCACACTAAAAGGGGAATGTGACGGTTCTAACCTCTCTCTCTCTCTCTCTCTCTCTCAGAGAGACAGAGAGTCAGAAGCTCCACAAAAACCTAAAAGAATCTCATGTAGCTTAGCTACTACACAGGCAGCCACATTATTATTAATAATGGCCATATTCATCATGCAAGGCATGATGGGGCGGATCATGGATCATGAATCATGATAGAAGAGACCGTTACCATGCGTCCCTTCTCACCTCCTGTCCGTAGCCTCTGCCACCCCCATCATTTGCCTCCCATCGACTCACATGCATGCATCATGCATTCGTCTACTTATCCCATCGCATTCAATTTTCTTCAAATTTGAAGGAAACATAACGAAATCCCACAATGACAGAGCGTCGTCAGTCGGCCCGCGGGCCGCGGCCTTCTTTTCCCTATAAAATTATTCAAATTTGCAAATTGCAATCCAAAAGGCGATATTTTTGTTCAGCGTAATAATTAATGACATACAATAATAATCCAAAGGCGCTTGCGCCCACATGCAGCCAGAGGCACGCGTGACGCCCTCCAGACGTACCTCGGTACACGTGTCCTGCATAAATTTCAAAGTTTGACGCTCCACGTCAGAGCATCAAAGTTTTGACCCTCCACGTCAGACATCAAAGTTTTGACCTTCCACGTCAGGCGTGTTAGCTTTGCCCAAATACTAGCAAGATAAACACTACCTCCAGCTTTAGTGCCAAGAATTAATTTGCAAAACATTCCTACGTTTATTTTTTGGAGTAGAGCTTACAATCCATTTTATTTTTATGCGTAGCGGTTCTTGCGAGGGGGGAAGCGAAATCGAAATGTTTAAACTCGTGTGCCCACAATACTTAACCCACACTCAAACCACTAGGCTACGACCCCATTAGCAATCTAGAGTCTACTTTAGTCACACTTTTGTGAATGTTATTCGTGAATCATACCCTTTGAAATAACCTTAAGGTGCACTGAGTGGACCATGGCCACCTCATTTTTAAGCTAGATATTTTTGCATTGTTGTCTGCAACAAGTAGTTATTGCTATACCTTTTACATAGAAAGCTTATAAGCCCCAACTTGCATTGTCCGGTCCAACAGACTCGTGAGTAATCTGTCTCTCAATTTGTTCTCTACGTTTCTCAAAGCCTTTTTCTTTTGGAGGAAACGTTAAAATGTATTGATATTTAAAAAAAGAAGAAATTGTATGGGTGCAAAGTAAAGTTTCAAAATCCCTCATTTATATTCCATAGATCTGGGATTTATAATTAACAACATTTCTTTAGCAACATTCCACATTCACAAGCTTGAAGCTTTGTAATTTAAAGATCTTCCATAATAACGAGTCTTTTTCTTCCTAATTCTAAAAGGCTCATGACATGGTGGAAGCCTAGGGGTCTACGGTGATTTTGGCTTTCAATTCTTCTAATAGGAACAAATGGAGCATAAGGCAGCGTAGGGGAAGCAAAAAGCAAAGAAGTTGCACAACAAATGGATAGAGCCCAGTTCTCAAAGCCATTTTTAACAAGCATTTTCTGCAATGTGAGCTCTTTGTCTCTCATATAAAAAGCTTGTAAGTAGTAAGTGTTGATCCCCATTGTTGGGTCTCCTAAGTAATTGGATTTTGAGTTTGTTTTTCCCATTTCTCACTCGCCCATCATTTATGGGTGCTAGCCAATATTGTGTACGTAATATGGCAATTGTATACTTGGGCCCATCTTCACACTTATAAAGCCCTAACCCAATGTTCATAAAACCTATAATTCTTTGTGGGAATGGAAAGTAAAATGTAGCAACTTGATGTTAATCATGAGTGCAAAGGGATGGTCACATTTAAGGAGCTAAAACTTGTAAAATAAAATCTCAGGTTTTAAGGTCAAATCCCATTTCCATGTCCTAGAATTTACACCTCCAAAGATTATGGGTAAATTTTCAAAAATGAAATTGAACAAGCAGCATCTTTAGGTTGACATATGGACATGTCTATATGGTTGTATGCATATAGTAAACATGTTTGCATGTGCACACATGCACACACACATATACACATAAACATGTACATGTGTGTGTGTGTGTGTGTGTGTGTGTGTGTGTGTGTGTGTGTGTGTGTGTGTGTGTGTGTGTGTGTGTGTGTGTGTGTGTGTGTGTGTGTGTGTGTGTGTGTGTGTGTGTGTGTGTGTGTGTGTGTGTGTGTGTGTGTGTGTGTGTGTGTGTGTGTGTGTGTGTGTGTGTGTGTGTGTGTGTGTGTGTGTGTGTGTGTGTGTGTGTGTGTGTGTGTGTGTGTGTGTGTGTGTGTGTGTGTGTGTGTGTGTGTGTGTGTGTGTGTGTGTGTGTGTGTGTGTGTGTGCGTGCGCGCGCGCGCGTTGTGTCTTGATATGTATACACATTATATGTGTATATATTCTATGACACATATATGTATGTGATTTCCGTTATAACATTTGTGAGTTGCAAAAGTGCTACCATGCATGAAATGGTTTGATGCCACCAACAACCTATAATGTTGATTTTATCATTTGTTAAGTGTGTCCAAATTTGCGCTATTGATCGAAAGGCTCATGCACACTTACCCATGAGAGTAACATTTCTCCTATGAATAAAAAGTTCAAATTATTCAACCTTAAACTTCAAGATATCATTTTTTCAAAAGTTATCATAAGTTACTTGTAATACAACTTTTTTTTACAAAAGTACATTAATCTCTCTTATATTCTTACAACTTCATCATAAAGAGAGATGCATTAGCATTTCTTGTGCCAAAAAATATATTTGCCTCCATATATAAAAGCATTTGTAACATTTAATTGTTGCTCATAATCAAAATACAAAAGTTTTTAGGGCATAAAAGAGCTCTCATAATGCAGTTTGCAATAATAAAGTAAATGTTTTACATCGAATGGAAATTGTCAAACCTAGAGCGAGTTTTAAAGCCTTTTTAACACAATAGTTGTTTGATCATTCTTCACAAACTTAATTAATCTCATGATTTCATTACAAAAGTGATATATTGACATTGCCATAAAAGCATCGATTCCTTTAAATTCTATTCCCCTTTGGAAGAAAAATTAGGTCTAGATTTATTGATCTAACTTGCATGATAATATTGCTTGGAAGCAAGGCGCGTACACTGACACCATACCTTTTAATGTTTCATGCTATTGATTATCCCCCTAGAATAAAATTACTAATACCAAGACCATCTTCACTTTATATTGAGTGGTTAAATTTCAATTAATTGCATGCCAACCATCATGATCATAGCATTCTAAAAATTTGATTGAAACCTTTCTATTGTAATACATGAGTGTTATGTATGGGACTTAGGATGAACTTCTATTGTTTTAGGAGCATTGACTCATTACCATCGTATAGCTACCTCTCACATAACCATGAAGAAGTGCTCCTCTCAATTCTATCTACAATCTACCATTCCCATGCAAGACATAATAAATGCAAATTGATAATGGAGTTGAAGTGAATAAGAATTGACCTCTTTGTTGTATTCATCATCCAAGGCTTGTTGCTTGCTCTATGATCCATGTGATGCTACTTGGTTAGATTAACATCCTCACTTCCATCTTTAAATGAAATATGGAGAGGAGAAGATGGAGAAGATGGAGAAGATGGAGAAGAAGGGGGTAAGTATAGAGAGATGAGCTTCACGACCCATCCCTCACTCTCTCTCAACTCAACCTCACACATGCACCCTCAATCTCATCTCGCACCATGAAGGGATGGATAGGAAGAAAGTAAAATGGCAAGAGCTTCTCTTCACACCGAGTCCTTCACTCACACTCACTTTCTCCTTGTCCTTGACTCTCACGTATGCAAGCAAAAGAATAAAGAGTTCCAAAGTTTTCACAATTCTTTTTCATCCTTTTTATACATGAGGTTTAAGGTTTCCACCCTTCTTGGGCATCCACATCACTTTTAAGGTATCTTGACTGGTCATCTCTTATTTACATGCCTTCCCTAAGGTTTATGAGCCATCCTAAGGTGAAATTAGAAAGATCACATTTCTTTATCCTTAAGAGTCTAGTGATATTAAATCAATTTTCTTGGGAGCGAGACCAGCTCTTGAATTTACATTGCAAATTAATAGTGCAACTATCTCATTGCATATCGCTAATTATGATCTTGCGTCTTTGTAGTACAATTCAAAAAATCCATTTTAATTAATATCTACACATTGGTATGCCATCATCAATTTCCCCTATGTAATCTAAGTACATTTATCTTTCTTTTTTGCCTTGAGCCCAAGATAATGGAGAACTCATCATCTAGTTTGGATAGTTCACTAATACTTTTTCCTTCACTTATTATTTTTGACTTGTCAATAAGATAGCCCATCAAAAATTATCCATTTGAAAGTGGAAAATCCAAATCGAACCTTGTCAATCATTCATTGGACAATTTACATACATGTATACTATGCCATAGTCTTGGAATCTTATGTCCTCTACTTTTGCTTATTAAATTTGCGATTCACTTTTAGACCTTTGACATGTATAACTTTTTATGTGTCAACAAGAATACCTCTTAAGAGATGTAACATACTAGGCCAAAAATGGTTGAATCTCCCTCTCTCAGTTTGCACTCCCTTCCACACACACGAACAAGCCTTGAGGAGGCTCTTTAAAAATGATTTTTTTTCTCTTATTTATTAAGAAAAGCAAAATTTTTTAAATCTCCTCCCCCTTCTCAATGCCAAATAGGTGGCGGGGGGCGAAGAGAAGATAATGATGACAAGGGGGAGGCCACGTGGCCTACCACCCCTTGGCCAACTCATCTAGTCCACGGCCACCTGGGGGGCTGGGGACTCCTCCACTACCATGCACACGTTGATGAGTGGTGGGTGGGTGAGACACCACCACCACCACCATCACCCCATACCACCTCCCCACCCCCCCCCCCAATTATAAAACCCCCTCCCTTCTTCCACCATAAAAAAGGAAGGAGAATACCACGGCACATTGCTGACAAAGAGAGAGAGGGGGAGAGAGAAGGTTCTAGAAGGTTCTTTTTTTTCCCCTCCTTACAGGGAGACCACAAGCACTTTCCCTTTAATTCTACCCCACGAGCTTATTCCCCCATTTTCTCCCGCTGAAGTTCCAGTGAGGGTTTCACCTAAAAGAGAAGAAGATCGAGAATGGCCCCCGAGCGAAGAATGTCGCATGCAGGTGGAAATCCCACAACCAGCAACAATGAAGCTTCAGGTGAGGGTATCAGTGTTAATACAACTACGGTACCGATATAAGTAATACATTTCCAAATTGTTAGATGCTTGCTTTGATTCCCGCATGAGATACATTAGGTCCTATACTATGCCGCATGAGAATAGGTCATTGAAAGGGATAAATTCCATCTTTATAATTGTAGGATGCATATTCAAGTGCAAGAGTTAAAACTATGAAAAAGAAATTGCACTCATCCATGTATGATAAACTCATCTACACCTAAGTGTAATTAGTGTCAATGCAAAATGTATACTTGGTTGTGATTAATTAGAATCATGTGTACTCGATGGGATGGATTGGTTAATTTAAGTCAAAGAAAAGACCAATACTTTTATATTTTTTTTGGGAAGAATGTTGGATTGACGATCAATGTAAGTGATCAATAGAACTTACATCTTGTATAGTTTTATGAGACCTTAACATACGCCTTAGCCAAAGGAAGGGAGTGTTAAGAAAATTTTTGCATAGTATTGCTCTCACATCCCAAGGGGGAGAGCGAACATGAGGGAAAAGTGATATTGCACTTATTCGCGCACCTTTTGAAGAAATGCAATGGTCTTGATAGTTAAACAAACATTTGCCATAATAGTTGTGCTTCCAAACTAATTACTGGTTGCAGTTTTGGACAATCGTTCAAGTGCTTTTGATTAGTTGTATAATTTCATGGAAAAGACTATGACGACAACTTTGCCATAGGGATAAAAGGATGCTTTTTCTAAAAGAAGATATTAGGGTTGAATGCCTTGATTGTGCTTGATTCTTAAATGGATTAATTAAGGAAGGATGTTTTGCACGGGCACTACACGATTCATGGGCCGAAGGTCGAGTGATGAAAAGGGCAACCACGGGAATAATGTTTCACTCCTAGGCAGCTTGTGGGTCAGGGGAGCTCTAGACACCCCTTGCCAAGTCCTGAATGGGGTTGAAGACCTCCATGGCCCCAATGTTTGTGCACGTTGGAAGATCCTATTCTCGATAAAGGATGGAATTTGTGGTGCCATGTGATTTGGACCAGTTACTTCTGCAGGGCAAAAGGGACATATAATTTCTCCTGTATGGGTAGGAGACAATGATTAACTTGAAGATAAGTTAAAGAGCTTGTTTGAACTTGTTTGTCAAAAGGACTACTTGCTCTGTGTTCGTGTCTATGCAATAAATTACGTGAACGAACCCTGTTTCCTAAAAGTCTTAATTAAGGAAGCTGATTTTAAATATCACACATAATTGTGGTAGGACCTAATTAAATAACTAAAGAATGCCTATTGAGGGAAGTGAGTGGACGGAACCCTCGATGGGTCCACCTTACAGCAGGGTGGTCCCAGAGAACTGGGAGGCTTCTTACAAGGTTTTACCAATGTTTTGACCCTTAGAAATTGTTGGTTTAGAACCCCGATTCATGTCATTTTAGGGGACCGGAATAGGACTATGCCTTACGGGTAGAGAGGTTGAGCGACGCATCCCTCTCATTTCCCATTCTCTTTGAACCAAGTGCGGCATGGATCTGCTTCAGCTTGGGTATCTCTGCATAAAGTAGGATATCCAAGACCTGACGCCAGAATGCTGTCTGGAGACCTTGACCACTAGGGACCCAAATTTCAAGTCGATCCTAATGGATTCACAGCTGCGACATTCCATTGCGAGGCAAACTCGAGAAACCCTAGATGACAAACCCCGTAACATTCCATGGGAGTGTTGGGTAGCATCGCTTAGATTTGTCTCTTGATGGACTGCTAAAAATGTGCCTGGATCGCCAATAGGCAGGCACGTTACAGTTGGTATCAGAGCAAAACGTTGTAATGATATGTGATTGATTAATGTATGGTTCGTAGACATATCCGAAACATAATAACCTAGGTGGTATGGCTTGATTGTTAGGTGCCTTCTGCACCCATGAATGCTGACATGCAAGAGAAGAAATTCCTTCTCAAGCAGATTAAGGCACCCGAGTTTGGTGGAAAAGGAATAGACATTGCAGTGGAGGCGGAAATATGGATTGAGTTGATGAATGATTTTCTCTACTACAGAAACTACTTCTGCCAATCAAGCAATGATAGCCAAACTTAAGTTAATTGGCAAGGCTCGGATATGTGGAAGCAATGGTGTAAAGATCGAGGTGTTTCTGAAGTTGCTGTCACTTGGGTTCAGCTGAAAGATGTTGTATGCAAACGATACCTTCTGCCAGCCTACTAAACTTTGAAGATGAATGAATTCTTCAAGTTAAAGTAGCTAGAATTAACCTTGGAAGCTTACTATTCAAAGTTTGTATCTCTACTAAAATACGCATCACCTATGGATATTGCGTAGCAAGTATCCAAGTTTTTCCATAGCCTAAACACTCCTTTGAACCACCATCTTGACACAATGCGTCCAACAAACTTGCAAGATGCATTATTTTGAGCAAAGCCAATCATCCAAGAACTTAAATTGGGCTGGAGGGGAGCTACAAGCTCTACCCTGAGACCTATGGACTGCTTATTGATCAAGCATTTCAAGCCGAGCGGCCATGGCTACATCCGTGGCGATGCCATTCTTTGACACCACGTGTCCTAGGATACATCCGTGTTTCACCCAGAACTGGCACTTCAAGGGGTTCAACGAGAGGTTGTATAACCGACACCGTTCAAAGACAGCTCTCAGTTTCTCTAAGTGTTCCGCCCAACTAGAGTGTACACATAAGTCGTCTACAAACACCTCTAGTTCGCGCCTAAGCATATCTTTGAAGATAGTGCACATTAAGCGTTGGAAAGTCGCAGGTGCATTCATCATCCCAAAGGGCATGACGATGTAGGCGAATACATTCCATTCCGTGGGGCGAAGACAGTCTTGTGCCTGTCATCAGGGTGCACTTGCACTTGATTGTAGCCCGAGAAGCCGTCTAGAAAACTGTAGGCCTCTTTACCTGCTACCCTCTCAAGCATGTGCTCGGTGTATGGTAAAGGGTAGTTATCCCTCTTCGTAGCGGCATTAACTTTCTTGTAATTAATGCACACTCGGATTTTTCCGTTCTTCTTCATCACGATCACAATCGGTGATACCCAGTCCGTGTGCTCAATCTCATATATGAACCCCGCCTTCATGAGCTTATCAATCTCCTCTTTTACTGCATGGGCGTGTTTGGGGATTCATGGGGTAAGGTCGTTGCTTTGTTGGCACTGCATCAGGGACCATTGGGATATTATGAGTCACAACCCTAGGGTCGACCCCTTTAAGCTCTTCCAATGTCCAGGCAAATACATCAATATATTCTTGCAAGTCTGCAACAAGTTTGGCCTCCTCATCCTCGGTCAAATCGTCTGCAATGAATACAGGTCTTGGCTTTTCGCCTTCCCCAGCCAAGTTGACTTCCTTGACTTTGGCGGGTCCTTCGATCGATTCACTAGTTTGGCCCTGCCTCTTTGCACCTAGCAGAATCACTACTCTGTCACCCTTTTTAAATTTTGTAAACTATTTGGGTAGATCATGCGGTTTCTTTTGCCTTAATCTCCTGCACCTTAGGTGGACTGGCAAGTCCCCTTTTGTGCGTTTGACCTTAGAGGGTTGGGGTATCTCGGGGTCACTCTCAATGCTGACTTCCGACTCCGAGTTAAATTCACATCCCTCGCTCGAGGAAGGAGTTTCCCCAGGGGGTCGTAGTTCAGTAGGTGCATCCGTCTTGAGCACTGGGATCACCCATGGTCGTGCTACTTTGGCTTGTCGTAATCCACGGCTCCCATGTGTTCTAGCCAGGATCTACCGCACTCCATCCGCATGACTCCTTTTTCACTCCAATTCGTCCTTTCCTTCCTGGGTCTCGGGTCTGCCTTGATTTGTTCTATCGTTCTCCTTTCTGTGTCATACTCTACTGTATCTATCCCTTCCTCACTTTCATCTCCTGTAGAGCGGCAGTCCTCATATTCCTCGTCGTCAGAGTCTTGCTCTTCAGACCATTCATCATCGCCTAAGCTTTTCTCTCCAGTCTCCTTGTCTCGTTAGTAACTAAAGCCCAATTGTATAACAAATTCATATCGTGGACTTTGGTCCATTTCCATTCTGGCTTAGTCAACAGATCACGTAGAGGCTTTAGGTTGGCAGCCAAGTTGCCCTTCAGTGTGTCTATCAGATACTCTATGATTTCCTGAAGCTCTAGCTTATTGCAGGGGATATGGAAAGAGACAGGTTTCCTTGGGTTGAGTGAGCTTCCTGCCATCATGCAGAGTGGCACAGTTGGCTCCTCTATTGGCATGGTTGCGGCTTTAGCAGCCTGCCGATATAGTTCTTTCTCATCTGAGAATGATAGGTCAATGGTTGCCAAGACATGCATCCAATCCCGCTCATCCTCAGGGCAGGGAATATATTTAGTGAGTGATCCATAGGGTTTGGTCGTTTGAGTATCGCCTTTCAGCATGGCTGAGATGGCATTTAGGTCAACGGGGGTCATTTTTCAAGTGTCCGTCTCTACCCTTACTGCTTCAGTTCTGCTCCCTAGGAAGATCAAACCATTCCCCCAATCTTCAATGACCCGAGCGTTTCTCATCCAAGGTCAGCCTAGCAGTATGTCGTAGTCCACTCCCTTCATGACAATGAAGTTCACGGAAAACTGCACACATGTAATCTTTACTGGCCAATTCTTTAAGACTCCAAATGGCCTTATCTTCATTCCATTTGCTAACGTGACATTGAACATGGCAGTCTCTACAGGAGGGTTTCCCCATGTCTCTAAAACTGCATGGCTTAGTACGCTAACACCGGCGCCTGTGTCTACAATTCCTTTCCGTGTCATGTCTCCTAAGGCTAGAACAGGTAGGACTGCATGCATTTCAGTGCCTTCCCAGAAAGCATTGATGTGCAAGGACTTAGGAGTTGAGTGTAGAGTTAGACTGGGGATTTGCGTAGTTGCATCATGATCTTGCTGATTAGCATCCGTAAGTCCTGTGTGTCCCTCCACCAAATCTTTTAACTCCTGCCACAAAGAAGGATTCTGCCTAAGCAGGTCTTCTATACTTAGAGTTACTGGGGTGGATAGCAAGGTTGCAAGGAGACTGCTAGGCTCTTGTCTTCCCCTAAGGCTAGCACTCATGGGCCATGCATTCTGTCTGCCCTGGTAAGTCCCCTTTGGCCTTGCTACTGAGTAAAGGATGTACTTTTAGTTTGTGGTTTTGTGGGTGAGACTGGTGTGCTCACACTGGAAAAATCATCCATTGGATCCTCTAGTATGGGCTCAGCATCCTTGAGGTGCTCCTGGGCATCCTTGACCCACCCCTTGACTTTGGCTATAGCTTCGAGTTGCCGTTTGGGATGGGGATATTCCCCTACCTTGGCACTCTCTAGCTCAATCGTCTTCGGGGCTGAGGTCTCTGCCTCTGCATCCGAGATCTTCTTTCCAGCAGGCAGAGTCGTAGCACTCTAGGTTTTTAGTGCGACTTTAGCTTCAGATCTCTTCTTCTTCCGCCTATGGCTTTTCTTCCCTATCGAGGCTGCGTCAAGATTGCTAGGTCCTGGCAGAGAGATGCATGTCTGCCTTGTTTAAGCTCGCGTCATAACCTATAATGGGATAGGTGTGTCCTCACTATCAAAGGTTTCCACTCCAAACAGCCCCAGAGGTACTGACAGTACACTGGAAGAGCTAGCTGATGGTTTCCTCCTAGGACAATCAAGAAACAGGTGACTGATCCCACACTCTGTGCATCGGAGATCCGCTTTGTCCTTGTTAGCCTGTTCCTTCTCTGGGCAACGTGATGACATGTGGCCTGGATGACCGTAGGTCCAGCATGTGATCGGATCTTGGCTTGGCCCCCCAAAGCCTCTGCCTCTTCCTCTACCTAATGCCATCACTAGCACTGGTTGATAGTCCATCAGGACTAGGTTGCCCTCCTCGTCATAGGATATGTACGGGTTGACATATGTCTCCTCTTCACTAGGCTCTTCCACATAGTGAACTGGAGCATCGCTCAGTGGGTGGGTTACAAAAGGCCCTGGTGGTCTTGGTATACCTGTTGGGTTCATCTCCAGCCTAGGTATGGCATGTCTTGAGTCATTTGGTGCAAGGAGTGCCAGTTGAGCTCCCCTCCCAAAGAAATTGGGTGGCCTATTACCTAAGTACGGAGGATTGTACTACTGTGTGTATGGGAATCTCCTCGGCATCCTACAATGCAATGCATCATGCCCGAATCTACCACAATTTGAGCATGGCCTAGATCTAGGATCTTGGCATTCAGCTGGGAGGTGATTGCCGCCACAGTATATACACTGTACCTGCGATCGCACATGCTTCCTTATCAGTTCCTACAGTCGTGCAATCTCCATTCTCATCTCCGCCATCTCCTGGCCTTGGTCCATACTCTTCCCCTTTTCCTGCACACTAACGTTTGCTTTTTCTTTTGAAATAGTTGATCTCTCTGGATCCCTCTGATTTGCACTTTCTCGACTGGTAGTCCTCATGCTTCGTTTCCTAAGCTGATCATCTACACGTATTGCCTCTTTGAAAACTCTAGCTAGCACGTCTCGTTGCAAGGCAGAGTTACTAGCCAAAGCCTTGTAGAGCTCCTCACTCCGAATTCCGTTCATGAATACTATAGACACTGTTCATTGGCAGGGATCCTTTTGAAGAGGCTACGCACATGAGTGATGTAGTCCCTAACGTCTTCCTTCTCCCTTTGGCTGATATTCATCAACCGGATGATGAGGTTGTCAGAATACCCTGCCTCCGAGAATCTCTTGATGAAGAGGTCCTTAAGGTGCGCAAAGTTTGTACGTTCTGCATTATCGAGGCTAGAATACCAGATTCTCCCCTTATCGCCTAAGCACAAGCCAAAAGCTTGAGAGCGTTGCGCAAGGTCAGTAAGACCGTTTGCTTCGCATACTTGCTCGAACTGCTCCATGAAGCTGTATGGGTCACTGCTAGGCTCATACTTCGCTAGCTATTTTTCTACGACAGGGATTCTAGCCTGCCCTTTAGCCCCTTGTGTGACTCCCAATCCCGAGAGTAGTGCAGTGGCTAGGGCTGTGGCACTCTGCTCAATGGACGTATTGTCCATGAGTCGCTTTGCTACAAGTTCGCTCAATGTCATGTCAGCCTCTATTGCCCATTCCCTCTCTCCATTTGGTCCAGACTTGGTTGCCCCAGCTAGGTCTAGCACCCTTCTAGCCTCATATATATCTATGTCTTGTTGTAGCTTTCTGGCCCTTTGCTCATGGTTGTAGGCAATTATGCCTTCTAGCGCTCTCTTGATTGCTCTTCTCTCTTCTTCAAGGCTTGCTACCACTTCTTCTACAGGTCTGCCCTGGATCACGGTCCTAGTAAGTAAATCGTAGTCGATCACAGTCCTAGTAAGTAAATCGTAGTCATGGACTAGTTCCTATACTGAGACTGGGAATTCTCCTAGGTCTAGCCGGTCCTCTTCTCGGTCATCTCTTGATCCTGACATTGTTTCTAGCCTCCAATTCCACAAGGCCGTCGATCAGTTTGAGTAGTTCCGGCAGTGCCCGATCCTTGATGGAACCTAGAACGGGCCGGCATTGGCTCGTGCACTAGCCGGACCTCTATCTCACGCACTCAACAATCCCACGGCCTCGTGGCCAGGAGCGTTGATGACACACACATTGCCTTCCTAAATATCTTGTGTTTGTATTACGTCGCTTGTAGTCCACTCTTCTCTCACCCACTACTCCTCAGAGGGAGTCCCTTACATATTGCCTAATGGCATGAAGCATAGACATAGGGGGTCCTCCAATGGCTGAATGCCGCCACCCCTCTATGACTCTCCTACAACTTGGGGATTGGCCCCTCGGTGCATCGCTCAACATATAAACATTTCGCACAAAATCCACTCAAGGTACCATTTAATCGTATACAGGAATGTACCATTGTCCTTACTTCTCTTTCCCCCAGACCCCACGACTAGCCTATGGCTTAGGGCGTCCTGTCTCTCACTCAACGTGGGTCAAGGTCCTAATGAAAGCAATTGCTGTGCATCCAGGATTTCTGATACCTTTAAATATTTCCATGATTTATGCATAGTGTGGATGCTAAGTGCTCAAACAATTATAAAATCAATATTGTGCACATGTGGAAAACATCCTTTTAATTGTTTTCATCTATCGTTCTTATGCAGCGTTGCACGAACCTAGCACCGAGGAAACCCTCGTGCTACTAGGCTCTCATTCTATAATTATTCACCGACCTATATGGCATGCAAACAAAAACCAGAAATCTTTTCATCATTTTACTCTACATTTAGACACATTTTAACCACTCTACCCTCCCATCGATCAAATGTTGCATTGTTGTATAGATTTATAAGGCATTTTGCCATCATTTTATGTGTAAAAAGCGGAAAAAGACACACTAGAACAAGAAGGTGGGGCTGAACTGAGGCAAACCCTCATGCTTCAGTCCCCACAAACATTCACGAACATTGTTCTTAATTTTCATTAATTTTCCGCACCCAAAATGCATTTTGTCCCTATTTTTAGTATTTTTTCTCTATTTTTCTTGTATTTTCCCTTAGTTTCTGCATTATTTTAATTACTGAAAATTCAAAATAGGTTATGGGCTGTGGCCCTTAGTTCCTTCTTGCAACAAAAATGAAAATTTAGTTGGTGTTCCTATTTATTCTTCCTGCACAACCAATGTGGCCTACTATGTGTGCTGGATTGCGGTACTCAAGTGCGATGTCAATGCTACCTTCAGCTCTTGGCCACTGGGTATGAGGTTAGCACATGGTTGCCTGGTTAAAATCTAGGTCTCTGCTGCGTCTCTCAAGTATGTGGGGGTCTGATGTCTGGTTTGCGGTTGCGACTAGGCTGCGTCAACACACTCTGCTAGGTTTCCTAGCCACACGGCCAAATTTTCTATGATTTTCTCGTGCCTACAAGGTCGCCCTAGTGTCGGCAACACGGACTGGGCTTAAATTATTAAAATAATGTCAAGAATACATTCGGCCAAAATTGGCTCGAATGGCAGGGTCCGAATCCCAGAATCGGCATCCGAACCGCCGAAGTCCGAATGTCTCGTTCAGCCGGGGGGGCCGAAGGCCGAATGGCCGTCCGAGGGTCGAAGTCGAGTTGGGCCGAATGGCAGAGTTCGGACGGGCCGATTTGACCGTCCGAACACCGAATGCCCGAATCCCGAATTTGGAGGGGCCGAACTACCGAAGTTCGAATGCTAAGGTCCGAATGGCTAGATGGCCTGAAGGCCGAATTCCGAAGCCTGAAGGCCTTCGTTCGGGCGGGCCAAAGTCCAAAGCCCAAATGGCACGTGGCTAAATGCCCGAAGGCCGAAAGCCAAACCCTAGGTTCGGGGCAGCTAACTGCCTGATTCTGGGGTTCGGGCATCCGAGCACGTCGGGGTCGGCGCACTTCCGACGATGAAAATGGTGTTGAATCTGGTGTTTTGCTTACGATTAGCTATTCTAGGTTGTTAAATACACATAAGGGCATGCCGGGGAAGAGATTTGTATACTTGTAGCACCCTAGGAGTGATCGAAGGGCGTCCGCTCCTCTCTTGTGCCTGTAGCTCTCTCTCACTCTCTCTTGCTCTCTCTCAACTAAGTCAGAATGCAAATGAGCTCTTCTCCCCTTACCCCAACCTTACATAGCATTGCCCAACCACTCTCTAACCTTAGAGCCTTTCCCCGTTGTGATTTTCCCCTCAAAAACACGATTTTTTCCTTCTTTTTCTTATTGCAACCAGATTTTCAGTAGCAAAAACCCTACCCTTTCAGTTTCGAATCTTAATCCTATCCTACCTAATGCTAACAAAAAATCACAAAACCAAGCATAAGTTGTATTTACCTACTCAAGCACTCATCAAAAAACTCAAAATACTTACTTGTTCCAACGATTAAACCTCCTAAATCTCCTATCTATCTCAAGCACCGTTTCGGGCGAAGGCCTTACTCCTATGCTCGATTTGATGCACGCGGTGCTCAAGGCTCGATTCCGTTGGTCCCGGCAACGGAACCAAAATGGAGGGGAGCTACAAGCTCTACCCCGAGACCTACGGACTGCTTATTGATCAAGCGTTTCAAATTGAGTGGCCATGGCTACCTCTCACATAGCCGACGCGCCATGCCTACCTTACGAGTGTAGTGAGCTTACCTTGATGCTCGATCGAGTACCCTCCTCTCTCTTGCACACCGCTAGCTCCACGATCCTTGTGGCAAGCTCAAGCAACCTCAATCCCTCTCCCATGAACTCCATCCTCCATAACCGCGCGCGCAAGAGAAGAGAAGAAAAGAGAAGAGAAGAGAAGAGGAGATGGTGAAGAGCTTCACCCTCTTGATCCCTCACTCCCACACACTCACTCCGTCACACTCTCACACACCCTCTCTCAAGAGCACACACAAGCAAGAAGAAGAAGAGAAGAAGAGAAGAAGAGAAGAAGAGAAGAAGAAGGAAGCCACTTTTTTGCCACACACAAGAATGAGCTTCTCATTCACTTTTGAACTTTATATACATGCCCTCCCTTTTTTGGGCGGTCATCCCCTTTTTTACAAGGCCGGCCATTGGCCTAAGCCCATTTCTCATTTCCCACCATTCTAATGTATCCTATTCCCAACTAATGCATACAATTTGCATAGGAGCGAGCCTGGCACTCTTTTACAAGGATTCGGGAGCGCTTCCACATTTAATGGTGCGCCTTTTACTCTTTTGTTGTCTCGAGGCGACATGAGACTTTCTGGGGGTCGCGCCCGAACATTTAAATTTTTCGAGGTTTGGTTACCGGTCAAGGCGCCTTTTCCTTCTTTTATCCTGCGCCTGTTTTGCTATTTCCTTTTTTTCCATTTTTTCGCTCCTTTGCTCCATTTTTCCACTCCTCTGTGCTGCGGTAAATACAGTAAACATGGGCAATTGGGACAAAGATGATTCTTGAGATCAGGACAAGAGATGCCACACATGAGAAGAGATAGGGCACATCTGTAAGAGATGTCCTAACTGTCGATGCTTCCACTGCAATGAGCTAGGGCACGTCCAAGAAAACTGCCCTGTAAGTCCAAAAGATATTGAGCCTCCAAGAAAACGAAGCTACACAAGTATAGTATTTGGATATATAGAGGAATCAGACGAAGACAAAGACCTAGAACCCACTACACCTCTTCAGGATGATTAAAAACCCTAGAAATTTTATCAACATGTAATACAACTTGTATCGAAATAAACCTTACTCTTGTAACTACAATTAACCTGAGTAATATGAGTTGCATCAATTTTGAGCCTAGAACTTACAACAAGTGATCAGAGATACTTTAGCAAGGAATGATAGTTATAACTTACAATGAATTTCTCTTAAGTTGTTTCTTCTCAACTAACATAGATTGGGTCTTACCAAAATTTCGAAGCCTGGGAGTATTCTTTAGTATTACAAGCAAAGCCGATTGTCCATGGATCTCAGTCCAGATCTAAAAAGAGAACAATTTGGAAAGAGAGTTTGCGAGATAAAGGACCACTTCGATCCGCTAAAAGGATCCCAAAGCAATTTGGTCTAAAGAAGAAAATCCTGCCAAAGACAACCAAGAATCTTGTGACCCAAGTGATAAAGTTGCGCATTGTTTCTATTGTAAGGAGCTAGGTCATTTCAAAGGGAATGTCCAAAGTACCCTAAACACCAATGCTTCTAGTGCCACAACATTGGACATATTCACGAAAATTGTCTCCCAACAAGACTCAAAGAGAACTTGAACTTACAAGAAATGAAGTTGTACAAGCTTCACATCTAGATTGACAGTGATCCAGAACCTACCACGAGATTATCAGATACTTAGAAAAAAAACCTAGAAGATATTCATGAGATGTAACTACAATAAACTTTTCTCTTGTCATCCAAACTCGAATATAGCAAATACAATAAGTTCTTTTTTTAAAAGATTGCATGCTTATGAGTAGTCAGAGTGTCGCAAGGAATGCATGATGGGTTAAGCCCCACAGGCTCCAAAATGAAGCCCCCAGTTCCTTTCGAGATAAGGACATCTTGATTCCTCTAAGGGGGAGAGGATGTAACATACTGGGCAAAAAATGGTTAAATCTACCTCTCAGTTTGCACTCCTTTCCACGCGCACGAACAAGCCTTGAGGAGGCTCTTTAAAAATGATTTTTTTTCTCTTCTTTAAGAAAATAATTTTTTAAAAAATCTCCTCCCCCTTGTCAATGCCGAACAAGTGTGGCGAGGGGGAGAAGAGATGATAATGAAGATAATGATGATGAGGGGGAAGGCCATGTGGCCTACCACCCCTTGGCCACCTCATCTAGTCTGTAGCCACTTTGGGGGCTGAGGACTCCCCCACTGCCATGCACATGCTGACAAGTGGTCGGTGGCGTGAGACACCATCACCCCATACTACCTCCCCCATTATAAAACCCCTTCCCTTCTCCCTCCATCGAAAAGGAAGGAGGATGCCACGGCACGTTGCTAACACAGAGAGAGAGAGAGAGAGAGAGAGAGAGAGAGAGAGAGAGAGAGAGAGAGAGAGAGAGAGAGAGAGAGAAGGTTCTAGAAGGTTCTTTTTTTCCCCTCCTTACAAGGAGACCACACACACCTTCCCTTTTCTTCTACCCCACGAGCTTATTCCCCCATTTTCCCCCTCTACTTGAGCAAAAGGTTGTCAAAGTTCCAGCGAGGGTTGTACCTAAAAGAGAAGAAGATCGAGAATGGCCCCCACGTGAAGAATGTCGCGTGCAGGTGGAAATCACATAACCAACAATGAAGGTTCAGGCGAGGTATCATTGTTAATACAACTATGGTACTTGATATAAGTAATACATTTCTAATTTGTTAGATGCTTGATTCACGTATGAGATACATTAGGTCCCGTACTATGTCTCATGAGAATAGGTCATTGAAAGGGATAAATTCCATCTTTATTATTGTAGGATGCATATTCAAGTGCAAGAGTTAAAACTATGAAAAAGAAATTACACTCATCCATGTATGATAAACGCATCTACACCTAAGTGTAATTAGCGATGCAAAATTTATACTTGGCTATGATTGATTAGAATCATGTGTACCCAATGGGATGGATAGGTTAATTTAAGTCAAAGGAAAGATCGATACTTTTATATTTTTTTTGGGAAGAATGTTGGATTGACGATCAATGTAAGTGATCAACAAAACTTACATCTTGTATAGTTGTATGAGACCTTAACATATGTCTTAGCCGAAGGAAGGGAGTGTTAAGAAAAATTTTGCATAGTATTGCTCTCGCATCCCAAGAGGGAGAGCGAACATGAGGAAAATTTGATATTGTACTTATTTGTGCACCTTTTGAAGAAATGCAATGGTCTTGATAGTTGAACAAACATCTTGCATAATAGTTGTGCTTCCAAACTAATTATTGGTTGTTGTTTTGGACAATCATTCAAGCGCGTGATTAGTTATATAATTTCGTGGCAGAGTCTGTGACAAAAAATTTTCCATAGGGATAAAAGGATGTTTTTTTTAAAAGAAGATATTAGGGCTGAATGCCTTGATTGTGCTTGATTCTTAACTAGATTAATTAAGGAAGGATGTTTTGCAAGTGTGGGCCACCTCCATGATCACACCGTGGATCACCCCAAAAAGGGCATTGCTTGATTCACAGGTTGAAGGTTGAGTGGTGAAAAGGCCAACCATGGGAAGAATGTTTCACTCCTAGGCAGCTTACGGATCAGGGGAGCTCTGGACACCCCTTGCCAAGTCTGGAATGGAGTTGAAGACCTCCATGGCACCCCAACATCTGAGCATGTTGGAAGATCCTATTCTAAGTAAAGGATGAAATTTGTGGTGCCATGTGATTTAGACCAGTTACTTCTATAGGGCAGAAGGGACATATAATTTCTCCTATATGGGTAGGAGATAAGGATTAACTTGAAGATAAGTTAAGGATCTTATTTGAACTTGTTTGTCAAAAGAACTGCTTGCTCTGTATTTGTGTTTGTGCAATAAATTACGTGAACAAACCTTGTTCCCTAAAAGGCTTATTTAAGGAAGTTGATTTTAAATGTCACACATAAGTGTGGTAGGACCTAATTAAATAACTAAAGAATGCCTATTGAAGGAAGCAGGTGGGCGGAACCCCCGACAGGTCCGCCTTACGGCAAGGTGGCCCCAAAGAACTAGGAGGCTTCTCACAAGGTTTTACCAACGTTCAACCCTTAGAAATTGTTGGGTTAGAATCCCAATTCATGCCATTTTAGGGGACCAGAATGGGACTATGCCTTACGGGTAGAGAGGTTGAGCGATGCATCCCTCTTGTTTCCCATTCTCTTTGAACCAGGTGTGGTATGGATCTGCTTTGGCTTGGGTATCTCTGCATAAAGTAGAATATCAAAGACTCGATGCTAGAATGTTGCAGGAAACCTTGACCATTAGGGACCCAAATTTCAAGTCGATCCCAGTGGGCCGTGATGTTCTGTTGTGAGGCAGACTCAAGAAACCCTAGGCAACAAACCCCGTAATATTCCATTGGAGTGCCGGGCAACATCGCTTAGATTCGAACCACTAAAAACGTGCTTGGACAGCCGATAGGCATGCATGCTATAAGAGAGTAATTTCCATGTGTAGTATGTATACTTGGACTTTCTATATTTGAGTTGAAGTTACTCGTAACTCACTCTTTATGAGTAAGGAACATCTTTGCATGCAAAGATCTAGTGTGAAGTTCTTAGGTTGCAACTAATTGGCATGTATATGCATTTGGATTGTTGTAGCATGTACAAGTCTTAATTTATGCTAATTTAATGTTAGCTTGCTCATTGGCTAGGTATGAGGTTAAGAAGTTTTAGGTACAAAATGACCTAGACTTGTTGATTTTATGAGATTTTGTGTGCAAATAATGTTGTACACCTCCCTCAATTTTATTTCTATTGGCACAAGAAGCAATGGCCCAATTTGTTAAGGCTTCAAAGTGAGAGTTGAGAGACCTTGAGTTCAAATCCCACTTGGGGAACTCAAAATGTTGAAATAAGGTGCATTAACTTCTATAGGACCCCCTTGGTGCTCAACACCTTGGTACTTTCGTAGCCATCCTTGCAAATGCTTGCCAAGGTAATGTCAAGGGTTATGCCTGGGTCCTCGCCTTAGGTATTTGTTTTGTTGGTACCTACACTAAGCCAACAATCACATGGGCATCTCAAAAATCACAAATGATGATCTCTTTTTTGCTACACACTTAACTCAACGTGCTTCTATGTGTGAAAATTTGAGGTGCTTATAACTCGATGTAATTCCTATTCCATGTGTGAATACTCAAGGTGCTCCAAACTCAAGATTTTTAGTCTTGGTGTTTTGAGAGTTTTGATGCTTTAGGAACTCCTTGACTCCAAGATAGTGCTTCTATGTGTGGAAAATCAAGGTGCTCCCATGACTTGAGGTATTCACTATGTGGAGACTCAATGTGCTTTAGGCTCAGCATGTCCCTCTTGGTGTCTTGAGAATAGAGGTGTGCTAGGAATTCCTTGCTCCAAGATGATTGGTGCCTCCTTTATGCTCAAGAGAAAATGGCTCTGATTGGACTACCTTGGTCTAATAAATTAGATGGATACTTTGTAAGTCATAGATGTAGACTCAAGGTATTCAAGCTTGAATACCTTAAGTGGATAGAAATAGAAAGCAATAAGTTCTCTAAATTGCCAATGTAGGTCATTTATCAATAGATTAGTAAAGGTAGGGTGTGGGAATTATAAATACTCAAGTTCTCTCTACTAAGTCATGGTCTTGTAACTTCATATTATGTTTGAGGCAACTTAAGATGCTCCTTTCCCAAATACCTCAAGTTGTTGTAATTTGAAAAGAGTTCCCTTTTTTGGGTCAAATAAAACTAGAAGTGCATCTTGATAGGAAAGGCATCAGGTGTAAGTGGAAAATTGAAGGTAGTCTATGGCTAATGCTTCAAGTTAACAAGAATTGGCACAAAATGGTCCTCTCCTAAGGATAAGATCAAAGTGAAGGCCTATTGAGTCAAATTCAAATATTTTCTTCTTGTTCACAAGGGTCTTTCACAAGGTTAGATCTTCTAGGTGATCAAGGCAAGGTTCTCGTAGCTCAAGGTATTCCAACTACAATACCTCAAATTAGGATATATAAGGCAAGAGTAGCTTTAACTCAAGTTAGATCCCACAAGTTTCTTTGAAGCAACATAGAAAATCTTATGGCAGCATAAGCTAGATCCCCAAGGGGTCAACCCTCAAACTTGGTGAAGTTGACACATGCAAGTCTTCTATGTAGACTCAAGGTACTTCAATATCTCCAATATGTGGGATTGGGAAGATGGCTAGTAGAAAGGCACCTAGGTCTCAATGCTCAAATTGATGGCACAAAGCTTAAATTGATAATTGTAGCCTCAAGGAATACTTAGGAATATCTTCAAGCAATCAAACTAGCACAAACAAACCCTTCTCCAAGTCAAAGTTTGAGTTAGAAGCCTCCTAATAAGCTAACTAGACTTAGTTGTGTGCAAGCTCAATGCTTTCATAAAGATTGGGTTATCAAAATGAAGGATTTGGACTAGTTGTGCCAACTCAAGGTATTCAAGGTTGCAAAATGTGTACAAGTGTGGATGTTCTCGATTCAACTTTAAGCTTTCAACCTCAAAACCAAGTAAACTGGCATTTTCAAGTGCAAGAGCAAGGACTTCAAGCACTTACATGTTCAATCTCAATGTATTGATGTGATAGTTTGACATAAGGAAATGGGATCAATGTGTTTTTGGATACCTTGAGTGAATAGAGTTTGAAGTCTCACATATGCTTATGATCCAACTAAGCAATCTAGTGAGCTCTTTTAGGTTTTTAGCTTTGCTATGAAGTTAGAGGAGTTAATGCAAGTATTAGATGTTTTTTGGATGTGGACAGATGTCAAATTTTATTAGCTTGGGATATTACTTAGCCAAATATTTCAAGTGTGCAGAAACTGTGCTCTCAATGATGATTTTGATGTCAAACACTTAAGCAAGGCAAGGCATTGTGCAAAACAATGTAGCAGACATGATTACGAGCCATTTCAAGTTGTCAAATTGAGAAAAAAAGTGATTCTAGTTAAGACTCAAGGAATCTTCCCTTTTGCTACAAATTCATGTCCCTCCACTTCCAAAAATATGCTCATGTGCAATTCCATGGTCAATTACATGCTCTCTAGCTTACATAATAATGAGAATACTAGTAGTACAATACTTTTGAATTGATCCCAAAGCATTATGTATGCAAATATGTGCTCAAAACATAATAATTATAGGCTTTTCGCTTCCTTCCTTAAAGCATATTTGGATGGATGCAAACTACATGCAACAAGATATAGTTGGCCTGGTTTTAGTCATGGTCGTGAAGTTTTGTGGGATCTAATTTTACTACTACCAATAGACATACTTTGATTTCTATTGAAGCCTAATGTAATTGTCAAGGTGTAATGTAGCTACCCTAAGCTAGACTAGAGGGGAAAAATGTTCAGTAGTTGCTTAGAAACCTCTCCACATGTGACATAGTCTATGCACATACTTAGCTAGTCAAACAATTTTCAAGTCTACCTTGTAATGAAATGTTAAGGCATCAAACCAAAAAAGTATCATCCTAAGGGTCAATATACTTCTATGGGAACCATATAGCTGCGTAATGCTTATCTAAGAAGAGCTACTTTGCCACCAATCCAACACGAGAGTCACCAACATTACACTTGGTTCAAAGAAAGTGTGAAACCATGGGATCTAAGCATCAACCCCTTTATTGTATTATAATCACACATTTGGCTTCCTAAAAAAATGCGACCAAACCTAGCACTTAAGCAATTATGATTTATTAGCTCTAGTCCCAAATAACATGTAGAAAACCACCCAACGAATTGGATCCAACATCCTTAGGATAAGGTCATCAGGACTATATCCACCCACTTTTAACCCAAAACACCCAACATCTTTAGCTTTTCTAATTAAATGTCCTACCTTACTATTTGTACGTACGAAAAAAACTTTCTTAATTAACCTATAATATAAGGTTTTCACGTTCCTTTAGGCATACACATGTAGACAATTTAAACAATTGTTTAAAACTTCATGTTTCAATTCCTTTATTATGATCCCCCTCACAAATCCATTCTACTTCTTACCTACAATTTGAGGTCTTCCATCCAAAAACTAGAGATAAGGATCATGAATCCCTCCATACCTACCATAGAATATCAAGGGATTTACTTGATTAGAGCCCCTTTAAGCTCATTTGCCTAAGGTGATGGAGTGATAATGTTATTGACCTTTCACACATGTGACTCAACCCTAGGCATACCTTTCCAAGTTCATCTCACTTTTCTAGAATTTCCCTTGGACCTTAAGCCTAGCTCAACTATTGATAGCATCATTGATCCCATGTATCTAATGGCTATTTACTCATTGAATCTTCTTAGTTTGTCCACAAGCACAATCATTAAAGTAGACATATGAAATACATACACTTCTTTCCAAGAATTCAAACAATGAGTTGCTTCATAACATCTTGAATAACTTGGTAGGTGAAACAACACAACTGGTCCCTAATAGCAACTAGCTCAACACCATAGAAAGTTGAGAATTCCTAGGTCTTGGAAACAACTCAAAACCTACACCCTATCACAACTCGTAGCAAGCTAGATATCCAATCCCAATTCCCACACTCATTTGACTTGAATCAAAACATGTTGTTTTTTTACATTACTAATAGTCTCAAATGTAGTTGTTAATTTTTCTATGTAGATCCAATTGAAAAAATTTCTCCTATAAAGACATCATCTATAAAATATCCTAAGAACACCTAACAAATATCAAATATCCTTAAAAAGCCATATAGAAAACCAAAGAATATCGTGCTCACTATCAGGACCACACTAGATTGTCAACATGTTTGCAATATATTCTCATAAAAAAGAACATGAAAATATCAAGGCTAAGATGAGTTCATTTTCTCTTAGATAGAGTTTCTCAATACTAGAACCCTAAACTTAACTATAAATATATGTGTTATGGTCCACAAAATACAGTCAATAAGAAAAACCAATTGGATACATTTTAGTCAAGATTTTTTGCTTTATCCTACAAGTTTCAAAATCATTATAGATAGTCTTGGAAAACACCATAAGAGAGTGATCTAGATCAAGTACTTGATCATTACATTGAATTAATAAGACTCAAGAGTAGGATAAGCATCCGAGCTTCCAAATAGATAGTCTTGGCCTTAAGACTCCATCCCATGAAAACTTTAGATGTGTTATAAGGAAAGGTAGTATTAAAATTGGAAATAGTAATAGTTAAGATTATCAATAAAATAGTATAGTGATAATAACATGCATAGGTATCAAGGATGATAACTAGTGGGCCTTATTATGATTAAACATGACAAGGAGAGGGTGACATGGTAAGGTGGCATGAACATGATGAGGGGAATGATTATGTCCATAGAAAAAGAGGAGAGTTGACAAATGATGAGGCCACAAAGGAAAAGGGTTAACAAAAGCAACACCACAAACTGGGTAGAGTGAGTGATGGAAGAGGAGCAAATGTGTCAGCACATGCATCACCATTCTCTCTCTCTCTCTCTCTCTCTCTCTCTCTCTCTCTCTCTCTCTCTCTCTCTCTCTCTCTCTCTCTCTCTCTCTCTCTCAACAAGGTAAAAAGTAGGATAGAATTTTAGCCTAAAGGCTATTTCTTGGAGGTTTTCCCACCCAACTAAAGTTTTATGCTAATTTGAATTGTTTTTGTAAATGATCCCCCCACAGCCAACTCCCACTAGGTCCACCATGAAATTCAATGAGAAGAATAAAAACTAGCAAATAGGCCTTATATACAAAATCTTACATTTTTTGGTTTAAAATTTGTCCAAAAATAGCTCAAAAATAGGATCTTCTCTTTATATTCAACCAATTTTCTAAACTCTTTCATTGTTGACCAAGCAAATCAACCACCTATTTACAAACTAAAAATTGTGGGGTCCCTTATTTTTTACCCTAGTCTTTGATGACCAAGGAGGTTGACCATAAACTTTATTTGAGGGGGGGTGTATGTAGTAAGGTGGGGGGGGGATTCGTAGGGGGAATGAGGAAGTGAGGTGGTGGAGAACCATGGGGCCAATGGGGGATGTGTCCAATGGAAAACCATGGAGAGGTGGGGAGAAGACATAGTGGGAGGCGCACAATGGGGGTGGGGAGGAAGGAGCCATGAGGGGGAATATGGGGGGAGAGTCACAGGAGGATTGCAAAATAGAGGGGTAGTGCTACCACATGGGGAGGGGCTAGTGACTTGATGGTTGTTAGCCACCCTCTCTTATGTGTCTTCTTCTTCTTTGTGTTTTATTTATGTTTTTTTGTCTTTTATTGTAGAGTGATGTTTAAACAAGGGGGGATTTTGGGGGGGTTGGGGAGTGAAGTGAATGAGAACCACTAAGAGAGAGGGAGTGGGGGCACATGTCTAGTAGGGAGGCAAAATGGGGGTGGCATGTGTGGAGATGTTGTCAAGCATTTTTACATAAATTGAAAACCCCCTAGAAAACTTTAGGTAGGTAGATTTTTGTAGCTTAGTTGTTGTGTGGTTGTTGATTTGTTTTTTTTTTAAGTTGATTTTTTGTGTGTTTAGATCAGGAATTGTTTGTGTCGTTATTTTGGTTTTTTTAAAGTGTGAAAATTTGATAGCCTTGGTCAAGATTGGTATTTTCTTGGACAGCTTGGAGTGGGATTTTGAAGGTGTTTGCAGGTCATCTTGAAACATGTATTATTTCTTGCTGATACTCTTGCACATCACAAGGATTATGGGTTCACGAGCACTTCATGTTGCACTTGTCAAGTACACTGCACTCTCTTGATATTTTCAATTACTTTCATGCCAAGGATTGGGTTGATGCATGTTTTGCACCATCCTTGAGCACTAGCATGGCATGATGCCTGCTCCAGCTATATGTAGTAAATCTTAGATGCACATGCACTTGAGAGAGTGCCTTCATTGTGCACACACAGTTTCTTGTACTCACGAGAGTTAGGATATTCATCACTAAAATATGAACCATTAGTTGAGTGGGAAAGGTGGTTGCATGAGATTGAGGGTCATGAAGGACGCCTCTAGTTGTGAGATGGGTTGTTTTTGTGGGAAATATTATGAGGACTATATTTTTTAATGATTGTAAGATATTTTGGGAGGGTGGAGCAGAGTACAACATTTCTTCTTTACTGAGTGATGAGAGGTGAGGTTAAGGATTGTAATTGAATTAAGGAACTGTGTTTGCATCCTGTATGACACACATGCACAATATTTTCCAATGCATTCAATTTTTTGTATGAAGCATCGCTTGTTTGATTTCATAGCATGGATCTAACTTGCATTTTTTCTCGAAGACATGTATGATTGGGCACAGAGTTTATTTTCAATAGCATATTTCTACTGGGACACATTGCATGAAACTAAAAGAATGAAAAAAAAAGATTCTATCATCAAAAGAGCAAATATAGGGGCTATGATGAGAACACCTACCTAGTAGAATTTTTTATTTACTTAACTAGGGTGCAAGTGGATGATGATAAATATTATAATATCAAGGAAAAGAAGACGAATATGATGATGAAGATGAGAATTTTGGCTTGTACCTTACAATGTCCTTATTTTAATTGTATCTAGACTTTAAAGGTGAAGCGTAAATGCTTTCTTGACTCAAGATACACAAAAAGAAATGGAAGATCCTTCTATCTCTATCATTTTGCCATCCATTCCTTCATTCTCTTGTGTGAAAAGTGCAGATCTAGAGCACGGCAGGAGCTATGGAGGATGGAAGATGAAGACAAGACTCATGTTGACATAGACAAAGAGAGACCAACTGTTACACAAGTGAATTAGGTTCCAAGATGGAAGCTTGGACTCATAAAGGCAATCTTGTGTAATGGAGTGACAATAACAAAGACACTAAGTGAAAGTACAAAGCATCATGATATTGTATTCATTCCATATGAAAGTGATAGTCAAGTACAATGTTGTATATGTAACGTATCCACTCGTACCTTCAGGACACGTCTTGGCAGTCCATTGGAAAGGATGTCTAGAAAGCTCCGCCCGGCACTCCCATGGAATGTTACGGGGTTTGCGATCTAGGGCTTTCCACGTCTATCCACGTAGCAGAAGTATTTTGGCCATTCCCACTTAGGACAGACCTGAATTAGGGTTTTTCTTATTGGTCATTTCCAAATGGCAACTAGCGTCGAACCCAAGCGAACTACTTTACGCAGAAACGCCAGGTCCGAAGCGGATTCAGGCTGCACTTGGTTCTAGGAGAATGGGAAACGCTGCACTTGGTTCTAGGGATGCGAGGCATAGTCCCATTCTGTTCCCCTAAAATAGCGTAAATCGGGATCAATTATAACTCTAGGTCAATGCTTTTGTTGATCGTGTTCTTTGACGATCTCCTGACTATCCATCGTGATGTCATTATTTTGTCACTTTTATTGATGACTATAGCGGAAAAGTTTGGGTGTATTTTATGAAAAAGAAAAGTAAAGTTTTTGGGCATTTAAGTTCCCGGCCAACCGGGACCACCCATCCATAGGACGGACCTATGGCCACATCCACCGTACTTCCTCGAGTTGTTTTAGTTATTTAATTACCTAACACATTTAGTTGGACATGTATCAATCAGCTTCCTTAATTAACTCGTTAGGCACTGGTTCCTTCACGTAATCATATCACTTGACATAGAAAAGCAATGTTAAACAAGTTCCTTTTTAACAAGTTATCATATTTAAATTTGAAATACATAAAGTCCAGCCCGTAGGCTTATCCATAATCCGCTCGAAGGCTATCCAGCAATCCATAGGGATTACTAATCCAAGTTTCCACCCGTAGACTAGTATGCGGGCCTCGAGATCCAATCCCGAGTCACGTTAGCCTCTTGTGTAGGGCCCGGAAGGCGAGGGATTTACGGCCAGAGCCCCCCCTGGCACCCAAGCGTCCTCTTGCTCCAAGTAGCGCTTAACGGAGACACCTCTCGCGGCGGGTTCGGTCCACCTTCCCGGCGCAGTAAACAACCCCCTTGGTTAGGGTCAGGCAGGTAGTCGGGGGTAACTGAAGCTACCTCTCCCTTCAGGGCTTCAACCTGAAGCATTAGATATCCATTTATCCTTTAATTCATTGATCAAACAAGGCAAAACAGTGCTCTTAAATCTGTAACAAGCACAAACATTTCCATTGGTCATTTATTGTTGGGCCAACTGCTAAGGAGTGAATCCTTCCTTTTGCATGCATCCAGCACTCGATCCGGGATGACTTGCGATTTGGCAAGATCCCCTATATCCTGGGTTAGGGCCGTACCCTATTAACCTGACTTGGTCAATACCTTAAGTTCATATGTTATTCCAATTTATTGGTTTGTCCTTTGCTCCAAGCAATTATCTTTACCCCAGAAAGATGCTATATTAGGACGATTATTCATCCTCTTGCAAGATAACTTGTGTAAGAATCTGCCAACCTCATTCCGAGAATTGGCCATTCCCTTGTGATCCAATCACAAGATCATACGACTCTGCACTTGTTGCACAAGTGTCGCATCGACCTATGGGACTATTCTACTCATCAAATGGAGTCACGAAACAATCTGTTCCTAATTACATTAGGCTGACGTTGTCAGTCCTAGGGTTCCAAGTTCCATCTTTTTAGCGAAAGATTCTTAGGGAGAAACCCTAGATCACTTCTCAAGTATGTTCCGCTGTCCCTACATTCGGTGAATGTGGGCAAGTATTTAGGGTATAGGAGTTTCAGTTTTTGCAATACGTGCGACTAGGTCACGTATTAAATCCTAGTGAGTTCTTTGGAATTGAATTAACTCTTTCTAAAGCGAGTACTCCGTGGGTTTAGGTGTTTAGTTTTATATCGATTCGTTTAATTCGTGAAGATAATTATGTTATCATTTCCATAAACACGTGACTCATTGTCTACGCGTAAATCCATTTTCAACCCTAACTTATTGATTTAAGATCAAGCATAGGTTCGGTTATAACCTAATTCCAATTAATCATCCTATAACTTGCGAACAAGATTCATGCTAAACAAGCAACCTTTTACTAATAATTATGCAGTTGAAAAACAATAATTGATCAATTTATGCAACTTAGGAATCATTTCATGCCTTGCACTTTTCTATGGATTCTTAGCACTTCCCATGATGACTCATTGCGAAGAAGATATGGCCTAATAATGCTACATGATTTTATACTTCCATGCTTAAACGGAGTGCATTATCTTAATTCCATTTTGTAAATATGGATAATAATCTAAGTTCAGTTTATTGAATGCACAAAACTACTTGCTAGGAACGCATATCAATCTTCTGCTCACTTTATTTTGTTCATTTTATTAGAAATACTAATGATTGAATTCCTCCGTCATGAGTTAATTTTTCTAAAGCATTAAGACGAAAAATGCATCCTATTTCCAAAAATCATCTACGCCCAATTGAATTATAACAACGTAAAATAAAAATTAGGAAGAAAAACCTGGACTTGGGGTGAGATGTCCACGTGGATGCTAGGAAACAATCCTCCTACGGTTGCGCCTTGGGCTTTCTTAGGAGCCATCGCGAATGCAGCCTTTCCGTCTTGGATATGGGTTTGCAAACTTCCTTTTTAAATTCCACCGTCCTTTATGAGTTTCTTTTGCTTTCCTTCGTAGAAGCTCTTTGAAGGGATGGGTGTATGGAGGAGGGAGAAACCATGGAAAGGGTTTAAAACCCGGAAAGGGGGTATTTTGAAAACCCTCCGTGAGTAAGGCTCATTAAAGCCACAGGAAAGGGCTTAACGGCCTTTTTAAAGACTCACAAGGAAGGGAAATAAAAGGTGTAGAAGAACCCCTTTGGATATAGGGGATTGCATGTGGGGGAAAAAGAAGGGTTTTTTAAAAAAAACACATGAAAACCCTTCAAGTCAAATGTTGGCGGGGAAAAGGGGGCTTGTGGAGTCCTGATGAGGGAATTCGTGGTATGAAAGGTCTAAAAATGGAATTTTTGCACGGGAAAATGGGCCTAAGGGGGCCCTTAGGGGGGATTTAAGATACAGGAAAAAAAAAGGGCTATAAGGTAAAACCTTTTTTTGGGGGGGAAAGGGGGCTTATAGAGCTCCAAGGTTTGGGGGAAAAGGGGGCTTATAGGGCTCCAAGGTTTGGGGGGAAAAGGGGCTTATAGGGCTCCAAGGGGGAAATTTGAGGGGGGGGGGGGGGGGGGGGGGGGGGGGGGGGGGAAGGCTTTAAATAGGCCCACATGAAGGGGGGCTTATTAAGGCCTTTGGAAGCTTCCCCAAGAAGCTTCCAAAGCTTCTGGGGATTTCTGTGGAGCCATGTGGAGGGAGGTGGCTCCCCTTGCGCAGCGTGGCGACGGCCAGGGTCACTATGGCGGCGTGCAGACAGATGGCAATGGCGGCTGATGCGGCAGCTCACGGCATCGTCGACGGCTTCAATCTCTCTCTTCCTCACGATGCACACAGAGTCTCGGCTCCTTCTTTTTCCTCCCCATGCTCCTCATAGCTACGATTTTTATAGGGAGAGGGAGAGGTTCCTCCCTCCCCTACGCGGCAGCGGCGTGGCCCCCCTCCCTTTGCAAGCTCCAGCAAGGAGCTTGCACATACCTTCTATTCCCCTCCCCCTCCAGCACGACAGTCGACTGGGGGGGATAAGGGAAAATTTTAAAAAAAATATTTTTGCCATTATCTAATTCGAAAAAAATAGTATCCCTATGACCCCTTCCCAAGAGGGAGTTCATGCGAAATGGGTATTTCTATTTCGGAGTTGTTACAGTATAGTAGCTGGGTAGGCAGCATTATGCACCACTATGCTTATCGAATCTAGGACATCTCTTCCTAGAGCATACATCATTTGTCATTTCTCAACACCCCCCCTCAAATCTCAACCTACTCAAGTTAAAGCTTGAAACTTTACATCTTTGGCAAGGGTTTTTACAAAGCAAATCCACTAAGGGAAAAACATATGAAAGATACAATGAAAATTCTTTTAGAACAATCTGTCAGAGTTTTTTATGGCAACGACAGCATCTTCTTCTTTTTCTTTATTCATGAATTGGTTCTAGTGGTGATCATTCTACATCTGATGTGCTCTTTTCTTGTGGAAACATTCACTGAGGCTATATGGCTAGTCTTACCACAATAATGACATGTCATTCAATTTTTTTTGTCGGTGTTGAATCCTCAACCTCTTCCTTTGGGTCCAGCAGCTCCTTTGGTGTATAAGAGATTTTCCCTAGATGATGGGATGCCATCTTTTGCATTCTTGTTCTTCTATTTGTTCTCTTCATCAAGAAGAGAGTGCTCAATATCTCTAAGTGAGAGACTTGGAACATTACTTAGGGTCGACACAAGATTCTCATATGGATCCTTATTTACACTTGCAAGTAGCACGGCTATTGCTTCATCTTCATCAATATTCTTCTTAAGAGTTGTAAGCTGGGTTTTTAGGTTCTTGAACTTGTTAATGTGTATGGTCATGGAAGCACTATCTTTTATATCCAGTTTATAAAATTGCACGAGTAATTTTACCTTTGAATTCTTTGCTTGGGTACCAAACATCCTGTCAAGTTCCTCCCAAAGTAGTTCTAGCATCTCTAATGCTAGAGATATGATGTAGCACATCATCACTTAGTCCCCAAGCAGTGATGCCTAGTGCATTGTTATTCATCTTCTTTCATTCTTTGGTTTTTGGTGGAGCTACTGCAAGGATCCTACTTTCTAAATCTTCTTTCTTTTCATCTGCATCACCTTCATCTTCAAAGAGATCCCAGAGGTCTTTCCTCATGAGGTGGTACATGGTCTTTTCCTTCCAGGTATGGAAACATTCTCCATTGAACTTTGCTATTTTCTCAAGCTTTGCCATGTTGATAAGATTCAATTAACCAGCAAAAGAGTTGTATTTGAATGTCTCAAGAGACATAAATACAAGGTAATGTGAAGACACACTCTGTAGTATCAAGAGATACTATGTCTGGTCATGAGCTTGAATCTTCTTCCTGCTTGATGGTGATTCTTGATGCTTGTCTTGTCCTTCAACTTGAGTCCCCTCCTTACTGGCAAATGACTTGATTTTGGTCTTATCAAATGGATTTGAGAATGGAGTGAGAAGGGAATCTTGAATGTTAATGACTATGGTGTTTATTAGGGTTTGCAGGAACAGGTGACTAGCTTTTTGGCTATAGCAGATCATAAAAGCAATCATTTGGGACAAGAATTGTTGGGGAGGTAGCCTATGAGGTAGGCTTCAAAAGCCCTATACCAACAGGATATATTGCACAGTGTGGAGTAAGATCTGATCGTACATACAGGGATTGGTGCAGTTCAGGGCAGTGACCATGAAATCTGGAAATGCTAGAGCATAGAGTGCTCAATGTCATGAGTTGTTGTGTCAAGAAGTTGCACATGAGTTGTTGAACAACTCCTTAGAATAAATTGTAATGAGATATGGCCTCTACTATGAGATCCAGGAGCTCAAATGGCTCCAGATCTTGTTTGGCTATGGAGGACACATAGAATAGAAGTTGACAATGTTGAGCTATAGATGACCTAATGTTGAGATCTGAGGTGATAGAGAGGAGCTCCAGGAGTAGAAGTAGAGATCTCTAGAAGGAAGCTTGCCAATATCTTATTTGGTTGAAGAGATCTAAGAGCTTAAAGTAGGATAGGTGCAGGGTGGCTATGGCTACCAAGCAGGGCAATGAGAAGGAGTAGGAAGACTTTTTTTGAGCTCAAATTGAGCTAGATGAGAGTGAAACGGAATTGGAGGAGTAGTGCCATGATACCATGTGAAAAGTGTGGATCTAGAGCATGGCGGGAGCTATGGAGGATGGAAGATGAAGACAAGACTCATGTTGACATAGACAAAGAGAGACCAACTGTTACACAAGTGAATTAGGTTTCAAGATGGAAGCTTGGACTCATAAAGACAATCTTGTGTAATGGAGTGACAATGACAAAGACACTAAGCGAAAGTACAAAGCATCATGATATTGTATTCATTCCATATGAATGTGATAGTCAAGTATAATGCTTTATAGTAGCTGGGTAGGTAGCATTCTGCACCACTGTGCTTATGGGATTCAGCACATCTCTTCCTAGAGCATACATCACTTGTCATTTCTCAACATCTTGCAAGTGAAAGAGAAACCATGTCACTTGCTTGAACATTAGGCATATGAAACACCTCAATACATCATTTGTACTTTAGATTCCATGTAAATAAGTTTAAAAGTATGGTGAAATGATGTTGTTTAGTACTTTAGAGAACAAAGAAAAAGAAATTTGCATGCTCATTGAATTGCACCTTGGGATACTCAAGTTAGAGATGCCCAATTGACTCGATCAATTGGCTTTAGCTATAACCCCTATCCCCCTTTCTCTAATATCAACACACTCAAGGCAGCACATCAAGTATAGGACACACCTAAGAAGCTCTTACTTGCCTAGTGTAATGAATGAAGTTGAGAGGAGAGAGGAGAAAGAACTGAAGATAGAGAAAGAGAGCAAGAAGAAGAGAAAGGAGGACTAGAAGAGGATAAAGATAGAAAAGAGGGGACAAAGGAGGAGGAAGCCATGGAAGATAAGAGAGAGAAAGAGAGCAAGAAGAAGAGAAAGGAGGACTAGAAGAGGAGAGAGAAAGACAAAAGAGGGGACAAAGGAGGAGGAAGCCATGGAAGGTGAAGATGAAGATGAAGAAAATGTTCTTGATAATAACTGGTTGCCCTAAACTAGGACTCTTATACCTTATATACCCCAATCAGTGTGACTAGGTGTCTAACCCTTAGTTTCTATGTATCCGCTTGTTACAATCCATCCCCACCCTGAAGGTTTTTTCCCTAAAAAATGAAGAGAACTGGAGGGAAGTGATGGGTGGGCTTAGGGAGTGGGGTGCAGAGTACTACTCTAAGCTACGTTACAATGAAAATGGTTGGTAAAGACTAGGGATGGCATGCTATCCATGATAGACTTGCTGAGATAAAATTGTCATAACTTTTGATAGGCTACTCCAAATGGGGTGTGTTGCATGTTGAAACGAAGCTTATGAGGAGTACTTTTAGCCTAGGTAGGATGCACATTCCTAAGATTTGGGAAAGTACAAAACTATTCTAAAACAATGTGTAGTCTACATGTCAAGGGGTGTTCAAACGGGGACATAATTGGCTAGTCTTCAGCCCATTGGGCCTCTTCCAAGTGAGGAAATTCATTGATGATGGTGGTTGGGCGCCAAGAGGCTTCTTCCAGGGGTAGGCCTTGCCATTTGATGAGGTACACCTTGAAGGATTGAGATCTTTAGTGCTTATTTTGTTGAGCCCAATGATTGCCTCAGGGATATATTGAATGATACCTTCTTCATCTATGGGGGGAAGTTCTTCCACATAGTCCATTGAAGTGCCAATGAAGGGTTTCAACTGGTTGACATGAAACACATTGTGGATTTTGGTGGGAGGGGGAAGCTCTAATCGGTAGGCCAAGTCACCAACTCTCTTCACGATCTGGTAGGGGGCCATAGTAGTGGGCTAGCTTGTTGCTGCTACCCTTTTTGAGAGTGGAGTAGCGGAACTTAGGCACTTTCAAGAGGACAAGTTCCCCTTCTTGGAATTCCAAAATTTGCCTTCTTTTCTCATCAGCATAGAGTTTCATGTCACTTTGCATTGCTAAAGTAAGGCCTGCATGCTATCCAAATTGGCCTGACTCTGAGGGTTGATCTTATAATTGAATAAGACTATAGGGAGGGGACCTTATACCTATATAATGCCTCAAAAGGGGTCATTATAGGAAAACTCTGCCAAGTGGAGCCATGTATCCTAACTGTGTTGTACATCATGGAAAAAGTGCCGCAAATATGTGTTTACTCTTTCAGTCTAGCTATCAATCTGAGGGTGGTATGTAGTGGATGGAGCAAGCTTGGTACCCATAGTTGTGAAAACTATCTGCCAAAAGTTGCTCATAAACTTAGCATCCTAATCATGGACTATGACTTGTGATAAGCCATGCAACTTGAAGACATATTCCATAAACTGAGTGGCCACCTACGAGGTAGTGTATTGGGTCAGTGGGGATTAAGTGGGCAGCTTTGGTCCATGCAATCAACTACCACATATATATTGTTCCAATATTTCTTGATTCATAGGGAGGCCTATGATGAAGCTCATTGTGATATGAATCCATTTCCCTTCAAAAATAGGGAGAGGCTACAAGGCCAGTGGGCCTAAGTGTGATATTCTTATTCTTTTGGCACAGGACACATTTGGTTACAAAGTCCTTGACATCCCTCCATAATCCTTTCTAATGAAAGCTCTTGGAAATTGTGTCATATGTTTTGAAAACACCCAAATGACCAACAGTGGGGCAAGAATGCAACTCTTCCATGATCTTCTGCGTGAAGGGAGAAGTGTGTGGGATTACGATCTTGCCATGGGACCAAATAAGGCCATGCTTGAGCTGATATTGGGAGTTTTTAGCCATGTCCCCATGTTGTAATTTTTGGAAGATGTGGTGGAAGTTATCATATAACTAGTAAGATTCTTGAAGCTCTTCAATCCAATCACTATGCAACTTTGAAATAGAGGATACTCTGCATGCCCACATTTGAGAGAATGAATCAGCCACTATATTATCTTTGCCCTGAGTGTGAAAAATATCAAAGTCATAGTTTTGTAATGTTGTCACCCACCATCGGCTTTTCTTAGGGGTCAAAGAGGATTGAGTCAAGAAGTACTGCAGGACTCGACGGTCACTTTTTGCTTGGCTGCCATACAAATAGTGGTGCCATTTCTTGATAGCATGGAGGATGGCCAACATCTCCTGGTCATACACATTCATCTCCATCTCCTTATCATCAAGCTTACTGCTCTCAAATGTAATCACACCATGCTCTTTTAGCAATACTGCACCAATACCCGTGCCATTGGCATCACAATGAATTGTAAACATCTTAGAGAAGTCAAGGTAGACAAGGATGAGGGCGGAAGTAAGCATTTCCTTCAACTGCTTGAAGCTATGATCAATAGTGGCATCCCAAAAGAATGATTCCTTTTTTAATCAATCAATCAAAGGTGCTGCAATGGTGGCATAGTGCTTAATGAAGCATCTATAGAATGAAGAGAGACCAAGGAAACCACATAATGAAGTGGTGGTGGATGCAGTGGGCTATTCCCTAACACATTGCACCTTCTTCAGGTGAGCCCCTGTGAGAGCGGAATCTAGGTGCCGGGAAGTGCTTAAAAATAGCTAAAAATTATGAATATCAAGGGAAAAATATTCACTGTCAAAGGCGGCGGCTCGATCTAGGACGATTTTAAGCGCCAAAGTGCTTTAAAGGCGCCCGAGCGACACTTGTTGATTTTTCATAATTTTTCAGACAGTCGTGCGGGTTGGCAAGAGTTACTGGCCAATGCGGGACGCTAAGTCGGACGCCCAGGATTTTTCAGAGCTCAATTCGGAGTCCGGACGGGGAAATGGCCAAGGAAACGGTCAAGATATGAAAAGGTGGACACTTGGGAGGCCAAATTTGAGCATGCCTTTTGAGTTTGGACCCCCCCCAAAAAATTTATGCACCTTATGAAGCAAAAAACGTGGAGAGAGAATGAAGAGGCATGAAAAAACGTGATCAACAGAGGGCGCCATTTTTTTTCGCCATGAATGGATGAGAGGCATCATGGCTGCTGCAAACAACCCCCCCAATGGATTATGGGGCTTCATTCCCCTCTGTCTGTGGACTCTATCGCCGCCTCTCGCCCGAGAAATGGTGGTCTCTATGAAGAATTCTGATTTCAGTCTTTCTCTCTCCTCCCTCTCTCTCTTCTAAAGGCAAGTTCATGTGGGAAGAAGAAGGAAGAAGAAAGAATGATGGAGGCTTGTCCGGCATGGATCGGATTGCTCCACGGGCTGGAAATGGTGATTGGTGATTATGCTGGACATGAAGTGCTGCTGATTTCCAAATCTACAACCATGGACATGAAACCCGAAACACGCAAATAAGCGGTAATTTAAAATTTTCAAAGGAAATTTGAGCTTTTATGGCTTTTGATGGATGAAATGTTGTTCATGTGGGATAAAAATTGTTCATGTTACTGTTTTCTATGAGTTCTTGCTGGTCATAATCAAAAAATCAGAGAAATATGCATTTTGTGGTTCAAAATAATATGCTAAAACACGTAAAACATGAAAAAACAAGGAAAAATGAGAGTTTTTGGCATAAAAAAGGGGAAGTAAATAGGAACATTAATTAAACTTTCATTTTTCTGCAAGAAGGAACTAAGGGCCACAGCCCATAACCTGTTCTTAATTTTCAGCAATTAAATAATGCATAAAAATAAGGAAAAATACAAGAAAATGGTGGAAAAACCCTAAAAAATAGGGGAAAAATACATTTTGGGTTCCAAAAAATAAGTATAAATAAGAGCAATGTTTGTGAATGTTTGTGGGGACCGAAGCATGAGGATTTGCCTCAGTTCAACCCCACCTTCTTGTTCTAGTGTGGTTTTCTCCGCTTTCTACACATAAAATGATGTCAAAATACCCTATAAACCTATCCAATGATGCAATACTTAAACGGGGAAGGGTAGAGGAGTTGAAATATGTCTAAATGCCGTGTGAAATGATGGAAAAGTTGCTGATTTCTATGCATAGCATTTAGGACGGAGGATAATTAAACTTAAGAGCTTAGTAGCACGAGGATCACCTCGGTGCTAGGCCCATGCAACGAAGCACGAACGGCAGTTGGAAACCATTAAAAGGATGTTTTTGCACTTGTGCACGACACTGTTTTGTTAAATGTTTGAGCACTAGACATCTACCAAATGCATGGAGCAAAAGAATTTAAAAGTATCAGTGATCAGCTCCTGGATATGCATTGCAATTGGTTTATGAGGACATGACCTACGTTGAGAGGCAGTGAGATACCCATGCGGTAGGTAGACGGGGATCCTAAAGGGGAAATTAAGTAAGGACAACGGTACATTCCTGGATACGTTTATTTGGTACCTTGAGCGACTTGTGTGCGAAATGTCTATATGTTGAGCGATGCATCGAGGGGCCAATCCCCAAGGTGTAGGAGAGTCGCAGAGAGTTGATGGCATTCAGCCGTAGGAGGAACCCCATGTGTATGTGATTCGAGCCTTTTGGCTATGTAAAAGGGACTCCCTTTGAGGAGTAATATTGGGATAGGATCAGTTGGACTACAACGTATTACAAGCGCAATGTTTAGGAAGGCAGAGATTTTGATAGACGCTCCTGGCCGCGAGGCCGAGGGGTTGTCTTGTGCATAGTGACGAGGTCCGGCTAGTGCATGAGCCAGTGCCGGCCCGTTTTTTGGTCCATCAGTGGTGCGTCTACCGGGAGCCGCTTAAAAGTGGCGGTTCTCGAATCCTGGTTGTTTAGGGACCAACTAGCAGTTTATGCCAAAGGATACTGAGATTGATCCGTTATTTATTGATAAGCATCATCTAGCAGAAATCCAAAAGCAAGAAAGAGACGAAAGAGCTAGGCGACGTGCTGAAATTTTTAGGAGATATTCCCCTAAGCGTAGCGGCGCTGAACCCTTACGAGGGAGTGGATCTAGTGGTCTTAGTACCACAAGCAGTAAGTTAGGAGAAGGTGGAAGCTCTAGTGCTTCCCTTCCTTCCATAATCCAGTCTATATCAAGTGCGGGAGGCGTAACCCCACCGTCCCCTATTCCTAGTGCAAATCCAATTCTCGTCATGGTGCAGCCTATTGCAATTCCAGCAGGAACGACGGATTTGCCGGCTCTAGGTTACCCGCTACCCATTTTTAATGGGTTAGTTGAGGAAGATGCGGAACTCCACATTAGGGAGTTTCAAAAGCTGATTTTTAATTGTCGCATCCAAGAAGAAGGACATTTAATGATGTTCTTCAATATGACTCTCAAAGGAAGAGCCGCTATATGGTATCATGGTTTAGAAGCCGGAACCATATTGAACATTGATGCATTTTATGGAGCTTTTCGAAGGGAGTTTGCCCCTGAAAGGGGTGGGCAATATTGGTTGCGTGTACTCAACGTGACCCGCCAAGAACCACACGAGGATATTCGTGCTTATGCGAAGAAGATAAAAGAGGTTTTCCGTAAGTTGGACACCTCTATTCCTATCCCCGCAGCTGCCCAATTGCAATATTTCCTACATGGTTTGGACTTTAATATCCAATTGCAGTTGAGTAGTGTCCCCTTGGGGGATATAGACACTGCCATTACACGAGCACAAGAGGTGGAATCCCGACTACAAGCAGCCTATGCTTCTCGAGGCAATTCGAATATGGGTTTAGTATTGGAAAACAATATGGCAATGGCCAATGGCAGTAGTGGTCAAGGGATAACGATGGCTAACCCTAATGGGAGAGGGAACATGATGCAGAATGTCCCTTTATTACCAGCTCTCCTTAGCATGTCGATGCCTACGGGCAGTCAAATGGCTTCAAGTGGTGGAGGCCAGGCGGTCAATTCTTGTGGAGGAGCTACCAAGTGGTAGTGGGGTTAGTTTGATTGAGGCTGTACGTGTTAACGATGCTGAAACCTCTAATTTACGAGCTGTTCTTACAAGAGGTCAAAAGGGCAGAGGAGCCGACAAGGATAAGCCTGTCGACGGAAACCCTAAACAAGGTGACAAAGGAACGCAAGTTTTGGATCCTGCCCTGGAAGGGGGACCTTTGAAGCCCGTAGAAAGTAAAGCCGATAAGGAACCACCAAAGAAGAAGGTGAAAGTTAAGAAAGAGGCAATAAAGCCGGTTCAGCGACCTAAAGAGCGGATGGTTTGGCGTGAAAAGCGAGCTCTATCAAACTATCATGAATTCGATTTGGCGAGCTCTCTTTGCGAAGTCAAGCCGGATGTGAACCTCTTACAGCTTATTAAGCTTTCCCCAGGAGTACGCAAGGAATTTAGAAAGATCCTACGTACCGGGTATATTGTAGAACCTTTGGGTATTGCGCGAGTTGGTGATGACTGGTTTGAGCATGCTGAGAAGCATTGCCCAAGGGTTGCAGCCTATGTCGATGGGATATTAGTAGATTATGCCATTGTCGACACTGGATCATCTGTTAACATTATGAGTTCTGAACTGATGGAAAGGTTGGGTCTTGCGATTCAGAAAGATACTTCCACAATTCTTAGAATGGCAGATGATAGTTTGAGACAGCCGGAAGGCTGCATTACTAAGGTCCATGTTACTGTTGCAAATGTAGAATGCATGTTGGACTTTAGGGTGATTCGTTTTGCAGGGCGGCCAAGTTACCAAGTATTGCTTGGACGACCTTGGATCTTGCAAGCGGATTGCCAAGTAGATATACCTGCTGGTCGACTGATATTTGGCAGAGGTGCCCAGCGTGTGGTGGTTGATGCTTATCCTGAGTCCCCGCAGAGTGAGAGAGCTCCTCTATCTTCTACAGAATTGGAGACATTAGAAGATTTATCTGCCAGTGAGACATCATCGAGTGATGAGTCAAAAGAGGGATCCATCATGGAGGACATCTATCAGATCACTTTGAATGAGCCGATAGAGGGCCAAGATCGTATAAGAGATGCAGATGTTATCGAGCTAAACCTTGGCACGCTTGATGATTCGCGGCCAATCAAATTAGGGTCCATGCTCAGTACAACAGAAAGGGAGGACTATGTGGCCTTGATCCAGGAATTTCGTGATATCTTTGCCTGGAGTTATGATGAGTTGAGAGGCATCCCTCCTAGTCTTGCTATTCATACAATCCCGTTGAAGGAAGGCAGTCGTCCTGTACGGCAGAAAGTAAGGCGTATGCCTTTCGAATTAAGGGACGGCCTGTTTGAAGAGTTACAGAAGCTGCGAGAAGCGGGTTTGATTTTTCCTGTGCAACACACGGAATGGTGTTCGCCAGTTGTGATTAGAAAAAAGAAGAATAATCAAATCCGTTTATGTGTAGACTTTAGAGAGCTGAATAAGCAGACAGTTAAGGATTACTACCCGTTGCCATTTATTGACCAGATTTTGGATCAATTAGCGGGTAGGGAGATATATTCGTTTATGGATTGCTTTGCAGGATATAACCAAATGGCAATTGCAGAAGAGGATAAGTTGAAAACAACTTTCATTACTGTATTTGGTACTTTTGCGTACCATGTGATGGCCTTTGGTTTATGCAATGCGCCTGGTTCATGGCAACGAACAGCAGATAAGACATTCGGTGACATATCCCCTGAAGAGTTGAGGGTGTTTATTGATGACTTAGGGGCCGCCACCGTGAGAGAAAGGCAGTTAATCATTTTGAGAAAATGCTTTGAGCACTGTAGACAATTTTGCATCGCCCTAAACCCACGGAAGTGTGCTTTTGGAGTACCTTATGGGCTATTGCTGGGTCATGTGGTCAGTTCGGTAGGAATTGCGACAGACCCCGAGAAGGTCAAAGTTATAGTTGCCATGGGTCCACCACGCACTCCGAAAGAAGTTCATAGCTTTCTGTCTTCGGTTGGTTACTACCGTAGATTCATCAACGCCTTGGCAGAAAGAACGTTGCCGCTTACAAATTTATTGTCCTTTAGCTGTTCGTTTGTATGGGGTGACCCTTGTAAGGTAGCATGCGAGGACGTGAAACAAGAGCTAGCAAGAGCACCCATTTTAAAAGCACCTAAAAGAGGTGAGGTGTTCTATATATTTTCAGCAGCCACGATGTATAGTATCAGCTGCTGTTTAGCCCAAATTTGGGAAGAGAAGTGGTACCACCCGATTGCTTTTGCTAGTCGGAAGCTAGGGGTATCCAAAATCAATTATACTTACATGGAGAAATTGTGTCTAGCAATGGTCTTTGGGACCAAGAAATTCAGGCATTACATTCTCTATGAGAAAGTCGTGCTTTATACGAAGGCAGAGGGACTTCGACTATTGATGAATAAGCTACAACCGCCTGATCGTCTAGCAAAGTGGTTGATCACTTTGCAGGAATTTGATTATGAAATCAAGAGTAAGCCACCAAGGTTGCAAGGCATCGTGGAATGTCTTGTGGACTTTGGGGAGCCGAAAGAATCTGTGGTGGCTGAAGGTAGTGACATGGAGTTGTTATTTAAAATAGATACGGCATCTATTCCCTCCTGGTATGCTGCAATAACGCATTATTTATCGACGGGAGAGGCGGGATCCGAATTATCTAAAGCTGAGAGAAGGAAAATTAAGCAGCAAGCGTTAAAGTTTGCCTTGATCGCAGGTACATTATATCGGCAAGGGATTGATGATATCTATCGCCGATGTGTGATGCCTGACGAGGTGCCATTCATTTTGGAAGAGTGCCATGATTCTGCTTGTGGTGGCCATTTTGCTGGACGGCTTACAGCACAAAAGGCTTTAAGAGCAGGTTATTGGTGGCCTGCCATCTTCCAGGATGCGTTTGCGTACGTTAAGCGATGCGATATTTGCCAACGGCATGATAGTCGAGAGAATAGGAAACGACCACTCACCCCTATTATGGCGATACTTCCATTTGAGAAGTGGGGAATAGACTTTGTGGGTCCTATTACTCCGTCGTCGACTACGCAAAAGAGGTACATCATTGTCGCAACTGACTACTTCACAAAGTGGTTAGAAGCACGTGCAACAAGGAAAGATGATGCTAAAGAAACTGCTAGTTTCCTTTTAGAGCAGATAATATGTCGGTTTGGTCCGCCGAAAGAATTAGTGTCGGACCGCGGAACCCATTTCCTGAATAAGGTGATTAAAGGTTTGACAGAGTTGTGGCACATCAAGCATAACAAGACAACCCCATATAATCCGCAAGCCAATGGGCAGGTTGAAAGTACCAACAAGCAGCTTGTGGGCATCCTGTCCAAAATTGTATCAGAAAAGAAACGGGATTGGGATAAAAAGTTATACGTGGCAGTGTGGGCCTATAATACGACCTTCAAACGAGCCACTGGCCATACCCCGTTCAAGTTAGTATATGGGGAGGAGTGTGTCCTGCCTTTAGAGATTGAGCTGCCAACTATTCGGTTTGCCATCAATCATTCTTTGAGCGATAAAGATGCACTTTTTGAGCGTTTGACGATACTGGCACATTTAGATGAGCTTAAGCTGCAGAGCTTATTGCACCAAGAAGTGGCGAAGCGCCGAATGAAGCAGCTACACGACCTCAAAGCCAAGAAATACACCTTCAAGAAAGGACAGCTTGTTCTGTATTATGACGCACGACGTGAATTATTTCCAGGCAAGCTAGAACCCAAATGGGATGGGCCCTATAGGATCGTTAGAATAGGAAAGAATAAATCTACAGTGTTGTTAGCTGACCTTGAGGGGATAGAATTTAAAAATAAGGTTAATCTTAATAAGATTAAACCTTATTACTTCTGATTGCACTAATGCTATGACTGCCTTGCAGGTCTAGGCAAGATCGATCAAACATCTGCAAGGAAATCGTGATAGAGGTTGATGGGTCGTCTGATCCCTTCTTTAGAACACCCATATTTAGAACAGAGGTGTCATCAGGGAAAGCTCATTTGGTGGAGTAAAGGATACGAGGTGGTTGAGCAAGAAGGTGGGACATTTATTTGGGAGATCAAGGTCTTCTGCCATCACTGCCTACAAATTTTGATGAGCATCCCTGTTGAATTCAATGATGATGGAGGGATGGAGCCTACAGTCCACCCGTTGAATATGCTGAATTTCGATTACCATAATTACGAGTAGAATCCAGGATGGCAGGATATGTAAACCCTTTATGGACGTACACCTTGTACTTTGATGGGGCGTCCAGGGGTGTATGCAAAAAAGGAAGTGTAGGAGTTGTCATCCGAGACCCCGACGATGCATTGTCATGAAGTTAGCTGCTTATCTCGGGGAGAATTTTACCAATAACATGGCAGAATACAAAGCCCTGATTATGGGTTTGAATATTGCAAAGAAGGGTGGTATCCGCCAGTTGTTGGTGAAAGGGGACTCTCAGTTGGTTTTAAATCAACTCAATGGGACGTACATGGTACGGAACCCCATCCTTTGTATGTACCATCATACTGCCATAGCCCTACTAGACGAATTCGATAGAGTGTCTTTTCAGCTGATTCCACGGAATTGGAATCAGTTTGCCGATTCATTGGTTAATTTCGCGTATGAAGAAGACCTCTTCTTTAATTGTGGCCCTTGTCCCGATATATCTATTGATGCTGAGACAGGACCTGGTCGTTTGTGGGGTATACTTTCTGAACATGCCCTCTTTGGTAGACGATGGTTGATCTGGGTGATGCAGAGGGTAAGCGAGACTCATCTGCCTTTATTATCTCGGACCCACAGACTGATTCGACGACATGTGATGCGAACACCTCTTGCGATATACGCAGGAGGGATAGGTCATAATTTAATGCACCTAGTTTAGGGCTACGAGCCTTTGTTCCCCTGGGAATGGTATGCTTTGATGTCTATCATGGTTGTTTCTAGGTGGATGTTCTGCATAGTATTGTTTGATTTCATTAGGCCAAGAGGGCCATTTCCCTGTCTAGTGCAGGTGCGTTTAATCGGGTTTTTGTTTTAAGTGTTGTACTGGACAGGTTTCGTGTTTCGTGGAATTTTGTGGAGCCTGGAGGAGCCTTTGCTGCGATGGAAGCTTCTGGTGGCCAATCCAGGTGATATTTCTCCTTTACGAGTACTTTTCTTTCCTGTTATATGTGTATTTGTACTTGTCAAGGGGATACATTTTGTTGGGGACCGGCAACCAAGGCATGAAGTTCCAGGTTTAGGCTAAGTATGTTTGAGGGAGGTCGGAGTAGTCATTGCCTCCTGCAAAGACATTGTCAGGCATCGAAAGACCTGTTTTAGAAGGACGTCCTAGTGGCCATGTCCTGCTAGCCTGCTAGGCAGCCGTTCTAGGAGTTCTTGTTAGTAGTGAGGCAGTTAGAGAAGCCTACCAGAAGCTAATAATGATGATGCCAAGAAACCCTAGACATCCTAAAAGATGAATATAAATACGAAGGTGTGTAAAAAGGGGTTCTAACCCCTATCAAAGAAAAGAAAAGGAATGAAAATATATAAGCAGTTGATCATTGCCTTGCGAGGGCCTGGTAGGTTCCTGGGGACGAGTCAGACCTGGGGCCGATACCTTGTCTTCCTAGGGGTGGCTTCTTGCTGGAAAAATAATACCAAAACAAGGAAGGTTGGAGCGAAAATAAAAGTGAGCGTTAGAAAAGGATTAAGTGTCGCCTTGCGAGGGCTTGGTAGGTTCTTGGGTGCCGAGACAGGTCCTGAGGCCGATGCCCTGTTCTCCTTGGGTCACTACGCTCAGCTCCCTCCTTTTTACATGCCTAAGTATATTGATAAAATAAAAACCCTAAAAGAAGACATGTACTGAAAGAAAATATTCTTTGATCAGGCTATAGGGGTCCTCGCCTTGCAGGAGCTCCTAGTGGTGTTGTCTTTAGTTGGTAAGTAGTTCAGACTACCACTTAGGGCAACCTCTTTGATAGGTTTTTTTAGTTTGGCTGTGTTGGAGCAGCTGGTTAGTGACTCACTTCGAATCTTCTCTTAGATGATGCTAGGCCTACTCCTTGTGGATGTCATGCCTTGGTTTTGTCCAGGGGTAGGGGGAACATTGTGCTGAGTTTGATTATATAATTGTTTTGTATCAGTTTGATGCTTCTTTGGTTGTTTATGTGCAGATATGTTCGTGGATTCGACGGGCTGAGTCGCCCTATCCCGTGGTCGCCAATGAGAGCGGAATCTAGGTGCCGGGAAGTGCTTAAAAATAGCTAAAAATTATGAATATCAAGGGAAAAATATTCACTGTCAAAGGCGGCGGCTCGATCTAGGACGATTTTAAGCGCTAGAGTGCTTTAAAGGCGCCCGAGCGACACTTGTTGATTTTTCATAATTTTTCAGATAGTCGTGCGGGTTGGCAAGAGTTACTGGCCAATGCGGGACGCTAAGTCGGACGCCCAGGATTTTTCAGAGCTCAATTCGGAGTCCGGACGGGGAAATGGCCAAGGAAACGGTCAAGATATGAAAAGGTGGACACTTGGGAGGCCAAATTTGAGCATGCCTTTTGAGTTTGGACCCCCCCCAAAAAATTTATGCACCTTATGAAGCAAAAAACGTGGAGAGAGAATGAAGAGGCATGAAAAAACGTGATCAACAGAGGGCGCCATTTTTTTTCGCCATGAATGGATGAGAGGCATCATGGCTGCTGCAAACAACCCCCCCAATGGATTATGGGGCTTCATTCCCCTCTGTCTGTGGACTCTATCGCCGCCTCTCGCCCGAGAAATGGTGGTCTCTATGAAGAATTCTGATTTCAGTCTTTCTCTCTCCTCCCTCTCTCTCTTCTAAAGGCAAGTTCATGTGGGAAGAAGAAGGAAGAAGAAAGAATGATGGAGGCTTGTCCGGCATGGATCGGATTGCTCCACGGGCTGGAAATGGTGATTGGTGATTATGCTGGACATGAAGTGCTGCTGATTTCCAAATCTACAACCATGGACATGAAACCCGAAACACGCAAATAAGCGGTAATTTAAAATTTTCAAAGGAAATTTGAGCTTTTATGGCTTTTGATGGATGAAATGTTGTTCATGTGGGATAAAAATTGTTCATGTTACTGTTTTCTATGAGTTCTTGCTGGTCATAATCAAAAAATCAGAGAAATATGCATTTTGTGGTTCAAAATAATATGCTAAAACACGTAAAACATGAAAAAACAAGGGAAAATGAGGGTTTTTGGCATAAAAAGGGGGAAGTAAATAGGAACATTAATTAAACTTTCATTTTTCTGCAAGAAGGAACTAAGGGCCACAGCCCATAACCTGTTCTTAATTTTCAGCAATTAAATAATGCATAAAAATAAGGAAAAATACAAGAAAATGGTGGAAAAACCCTAAAAAATAGGGGAAAAATACATTTTGGGTTCCAAAAAATAAGTATAAATAAGAGCAATGTTTGTGAATGTTTGTGGGGACCGAAGCATGAGGATTTGCCTCAGTTCAACCCCACCTTCTTGTTCTAGTGTGGTTTTCTCCGCTTTCTACACATAAAATGATGTCAAAATACCCTATAAACCTATCCAATGATGCAATACTTAAACGGGGAAGGGTAGAGGAGTTGAAATATGTCTAAATGCCGTGTGAAATGATGGAAAAGTTGCTGATTTCTATGCATAGCATTTAGGACGGAGGATAATTAAACTTAAGAGCTTAGTAGCACGAGGATCACCTCGGTGCTAGGCCCATGCAACGAAGCACGAACGGCAGTTGGAAACCATTAAAAGGATGTTTTTGCACTTGTGCACGACACTGTTTTGTTAAATGTTTGAGCACTAGACATCTACCAAATGCATGGAGCAAAAGAATTTAAAAGTATCAGTGATCAGCTCCTGGATATGCATTGCAATTGGTTTATGAGGACATGACCTACGTTGAGAGGCAGTGAGATACCCATGCGGTAGGTAGACGGGGATCCTAAAGGGGAAATTAAGTAAGGACAATGGTACATTCCTAGATACGTTTATTTGGTACCTTGAGCGACTTGTGTGCGAAATGTCTATATGTTGAGCGACGCATCGAGGGGCCAATCCCCAAGGTGTAGGAGAGTCGCAGAGGGTTGATGGCATTCAGCCGTAGGAGGAACCCCATGTGTATGTGATTCGAGCCTTTTGGCTATGTAAAAGGGACTCCCTTTGAGGAGTAATATTGGGATAGGATCAGTTGGACTACAACGTATTACAAGCGCAATGTTTAGGAAGGCAGAGATTTTGATAGACGCTCCTGGCCGCGAGGCCGAGGGGTTGTCTTGTGCATAGTGACGAGGTCCGGCTAGTGCATGAGCCAGTGCCGGCCCGTTTTTTGGTCCATCACCCTGTATGCCATTTTTTCTCACAATGTCCCAAGTACTCCACAGATGTCTGCATGAACGTACAATTTCTCTCCTTAGCAAAGAGTTAATGTTCTCTCAATATGTCAAACACCCTTCTGACATGTGCCAAGTGCTCCTCTTGTGACTTGCTATAAATGAGGATGTCGCCAAAGAAAACAAGCACAAACTTGAATAGAAAGGGTTGAAGAATTTTATTCATGAGGCTTTGAAATGTGGCAAGGGCATTAGTCAACCCAAAAGGCATCACTAGAAAATGATAAAGCCCACAATTAGTCCTGAAGGCCATTTTGATCTCATCTCCCTCCCTTGTACGGATCTAATGGTAGCTAGAGTGCAAGTCAATCTTAATGAAAAAGCATGCTCCTTTCTACTCATCCATCAAATCATCAATCCGTGGGATGGGGTAGCAGTTCTTCACTATGATTTTGTTTAAGACTCTATATTCAATGCACATGCAGAAAGAGCCATATCTCTTCTTGACTGATAGGACAAGGGATGCATGAGGGGGAGAACTCGGTTCAATGAAACCCATCTCCAATAGCTTCTTGACTTGCTTTGCAACCTCTCCACGTTCACACTTGGAGAGTCTGTAAGGTGGCTCATTTACTAGCTTGGAATGGGGCTCTAAATCAAATGGGTGGTCCACTTTCCTCTTAGGGGAGAGGGTTGTAGGCATCTAAAATAGATCAATGTACTCCTCAAGTAGGGACTACAAGACTGAATCTTTAGATACTTCAGAGGGCTGACCTGAATCTTCCTTATTCAATTGCAAGACAAAGATCTGCAAGCATTTCTTAAACTCCCGTTTGAGTTGGTTTATTGTAATGAGTTGAAAATCAGCATGATCTTGAATTCCTTCTAAGCAGATGAGTTGTCCATGCATCACAAACTTTGTGTAGAGCTAAGAGAAGTCCATAGCAATTTTTCCCAATCGTTTCAGCCAATCACAACCCAATACAACATCCATGGGGCCCATATCTAAGGGAAATAGGTTAATCAATGCCATATAATTTTCATCCAAGCATAAGTGAACTATGGAGCATACATATGTGCTGATTTCTTCCTCTCCATTTGCTACTTGGACCTTCAAGGGGTGGTGTAATTCTGTAGGGGTGCATTTCAACCAATCAATGGCTGAATTATTAACAAAACTATGAGTGCTACCACTGTCCACAAGGATGAAGACATGCTTCCCATGGATACTAGCATATGAATGCGCAGGGTGCTTGGAATCTGAGAACCCGTCCAAGCATCCAAGGAGATGGAGAAAAGGGAGGTGGTGGTCAGGTGGGATGTCAGTTCAAGTATCTAGGATCAGGTCAAAAGGAAACCCATCCTCCAGTAGCCATCCTCATCATTGTGCCAATTTCCATGACATACATGCTATGAACCTTGACCTTAGTTGTCTTGTAAGAGCACTTGGAGGCATAGTCAACTGTGTACTTATCCCCACATTTAAAGCATAGGCATTTTCCCTTACATTCCTTCACAACATCCGGTGAAATGAAACGTTGCCCACTGGAGCCATGGGAAGGTGATGTAATGGACTATTTATTTTCAACATACTTACTCTTAGCATTAGAGCCAAATGATATCCCAAAAGTTCCATGTTTTCTTTCAGCATGGAAGGTGGGGTAAGTGGGTATTTTGGGACTATTATTAGGCATAGAATTTCCTTGAGAACCACCTCCATATGGGGATGATCTTGAAAGGGTACAGAGCTGTCCATAACCTTGCTGAAAATTTTCATTCTTACAGTACTTGCATATCTCTCAGCCAATTCAATTACTTTAAATAGTGTGGTAGGCTTTTGGGCCATGACATCTACCGATAGACTCTGTACTAACCCATATATATACTTATGTAGTTTGGCATCATCGCTAATGCTCTCCACATACATGGTCAAGTTCATAAACTAATTTGTGTACTCACACATAGTGAGATTACATTAGTCAAGCATGTACCATCGTCTTGAAAACTGCTCTTTTTCCATAAGGGACACAAATACTTGAACCATATGCATTTTAAAGTCTTCCTAATCAATGAACTGATGATTCTCTCAATTGATATATGTGTGAACAAATCCTTCCAAGTGGAGAGAGGCAAATATGATTTCCTGATCATCAGTGTGGGCGTAGATATTGAAGTAGGACTTCAACTTGGATATCCATTCCTCCAAGTCTAATGGTGAGGGGGATTTCCCATTGTACCTAGTGAGGAGAATCTTGTCATGTAGATCATGAGGGCCTTGTTGCCCATGAAACCCTTACTCTCCATACATCCCATGATGTCCATACATACCTTACTGCCCATACATACCATGTGGTGCATTTATCCCATGCTGCCCATTATAGCCATGCTGCTCATTATTGCTATGCTACCCATGATTGCTGTGCGAGCCATGAGTATTATACTATCCATGATGGGGTTGATTCATATAGGTTCCACTGAGGCTCCTAGGGAGAGTGGGGGAGCTTCTACCAATGGTAGGAGAGGGCCTTAGTGGGGGCTTGGCTACATGGTTGATGGGGGAGCTCAATAGGGACTTGTCATGGGGACAGGAGAGGATTTGCCAACCTCATATAGGTAGAAGGGGGAATTCCCTTAGCTCCAAGGATGCCTTGTGGGCCACATAGTGGCTCTAGTGGTGGTGCGTGTCTAGATTCGTGGTTAGATTCATTTTCCTTCTCTTGGGATGAAGCTATAGCAAGATGAGCAACAAGAGTGGTGAGCTGCTCCAAGGTTTGTTGAATTCTAGAGTTTGAGAGGGCCATTTGCTCAATTGCTTCATCAAACTTGGACATCATTTGGATGTGGTTTGTGGTGACCATGTCATTATGCCTTTCCATGTGAGGAAGCTCTTGCTGACATAAGGTGTGGTTGAGCAAGGCTATAGGGATCAATATCATTGGGCATTTCCTCCTACATATCACCATAGTAATCTTGTGCCGAGCTGGGTTCATCATTCATGGAGGTCCTAGAGTCTCTAATCTCCCTCTTGAGTTCTTCATGGGCCTTACTTTTTCCTTTCTAGCCAGTCATCTGGATGCAATCCACATGAGCTGTTGTTAATAAATGGGGTGTAACTTTTGGTAAGAAACTCCGATTGGTGAGATTTTTTATTCAAATAGGAGGGGACAAAGTCCTCTTCACGATGAGCTATTAATCTTTGTGACAAAAAATGATCAGAATATTATGCAATGGGATATCTATGTCTATCCTGGTGGAGTGGTTTGCACCCTATCCACATTGACCCTAGTGCACAACAATGGGTATAACATTCAGACCACCGTAACTCCGATTGGGGAGATTTTTTATTCAAATCAGAGGGACAAAGTCCCCCTTTGGGATGAGCTATAGGGTTTACTCCCAAGTGCAATATAGAATTTTTTGTAATTGGATCTTTATGATTGTCCTACTTGACTATGACTAATAACATTGTCTGTTCCTTAATGCAACAGCCCCAAACCCGAGTAGTTCACTATATGTATACCCTCTATATCACGTGTGCTCAAGAACTCTTTATAAATATCTTTATTTGTGAAATTTTCCTTAATAAAACATAACCCTTTTCTATTCAATCTATAAGTAACCCCTTTAAATGGGACCCTTCAGTATGTAAAAAATATGTAAAAATGGTATTTTAAAAATCTCTTATGTTGAACCCACGTGATACATACATACATTTATGACTAACCTCCCCAAGACAAAAGCACAATGCAATCTTTAATCTCTTCAACAAAAGGATTTAGCTCAGCAACAAGTGGATGAATATGAGAGATTAAGATCAGATTGACATATCTCTTTAGTGTTTGGTGAAGATGGTTGAAGCATAGCCCATCATGATACCAATTGCTCCGTCAAGCAATCTTGGTTGGTTGAAGCACTCCAATGGATGAAGACTTCAAGCATTCGAATGCTTCTACTGATGATGGGGGTTCTCGTGCTTGTTCTTGAGCTTGAACTTCAAAGATGGAAACGTCGAAATTGAGCTTTCATGGCTGCCCACAAGAATCCCATGCATTCTGAGCTCCATGTCTTCAATCTGAGTAAGGGGAAGCAAAAGGGGTTGAAGGATCTCCTAAGGACTGAGCTTCTAGAGGTTGTGGGTTGAATTAAGAGCTTGGGATGAGCTTCAATGGCTGTTCATGGCAAAATTTAGTAGTAAACTGAGTCTTGTTGGAGGTGGGAGTTCAAATGTTAAAGCCTTAGGTCCAGATCTGATCAAGGAGGAGCATGGGGGGCTCTCAATGCCATGGAGGCCATAGGAGGACTGAGTGGAGTTGGGGGAAGGGGCAAGTAGAGTAGGGAATAGCAGCACAAAATGTGCCGCAAATTGTAGGCTATTCCCTGGGCTCTCTCCTTGGCAATAACCCTTCACAAGGGTATTCCCCTTGGTCAAGGGAAGGTGGGGGAGGCTTCTAAGGTCTCAGCTAGGCACTTCCATGGCTGTTCAGGGGAAAAAATAGGATTTCTTCTCTGCTGCTTGCCTGGGAGGAGAGAGAAAGGGCTGAAGAAAAAAGTAGCCGAGTTTTTGTCCTCCTCTAACTCCTGAGACTCTAAACTTGACCTAAAACCCCTAAAATTTGCATGAAAAGGAGTGACAACTTGCTAGTTTAGCCATTTTACCTCCAAATATGAATAAGTCTCCAGCCATAGCTCCTATTTGCTCCAAAAAGCTAAGACTAACTGTGGTCCTTCCTGCTGTACCTATACATGTGACAACTTGCTAGTTTAGCCATTTTACCTCCAAATATGAATAAGTCTCCAGCCATAGCTCCTATTTGCTCCAAAAAGCTAAGACTAACTGTGGTCCTTCCTGCTGTACCTATACATGTAACCTAAGTAACTAGGGTTTTGGGATTTGAAAAGGGAGAAAGGGGAAAGAAGAAAAGGACCAAAGCCTGATGCTCTGATACCACTTGTAATGAATGAAGCTAAGAGGAGAGAGGAGAGAGAACTGAAGAGAGAGAAAGAGAGCAAGAAGAAGAGAAAGGAGACTAGAAGAGGGGAGAGAAATACATAAAAGAGGGGAGAAAGAAGGAGGAAGCCATGGAAGTTGAAGATGAAGTTGAAGAGTATGTTCTTAGTAATAACTGGTTGCCCTAAACTAGGACTCTTACACCTTATATACCCCAGTCAGTGTGATTGTGTCTAACCCCTAGTTTCTATGTATCCCGCTCGTTACACCTAGTATAAGACTTGCTCCCTTGAGTCACTTGCACCTTTCTTTCTCTACTACTCAATTCACCTAACCCAATGCCAAGGAACAAACTTGTCACAAAAATGCAAAAGCCAATGTTCATAGTATGTAAGTCTTTGAGGATTCTGAAGATGATATTGATGAGGCTAATGCAATTGCACCTAATGTTGAAAATGATGATCTTGAGGAAGAAGTTGTGAAGGGCCAATCTAGTAAATGAAACCTTACATGACAAGTGAATTTAAGACTTAATTTGACTCAACTAGGGTTCTAGTTGCAAACAGATCAGGTTGCCCTTACGTTCATATTTTTAATTAGAGTTAACATGCTCTTGGGTCCCTACCCCAATAGCCAACCACGATGGACTCAAAACACTCTTGGGTATATCATTTTCAAAAAATATATATAATCTTGAAGTTGACACAAGAAGGTTCAAATGTCATATGCACATGAAAAATGACTATTCGCTAAGTACATTCGATGCTCGCAACTATTTCGGAATGGTAAATAGACTTAATTTATGTTTGACTTGCAAGAGGAGTAAACACAGGTTCCTGCTATCTTAAGGGGAGGAAAACCTAGGGTGAACTTAGAACCATGAAAAAATTCTAATATGGAAAAAAGGTTACCAACTAACCAAATAAAATCCTAGACCAAGATCTTACGATAAGAACCAAACGATAGTAACCTAGGGAAGCTATCATCCGAAACTATAGCGTAATTGCCTACCCCTATTACATAGAAGAGAGAGATCGGAAGGAGGGTATTATCTATCCCTCGAAAGATGATGGAAAATGATGCCAAGGCAAGAAAGACCCAAGAACGGCAACATTGAGCATTTAATATGAGGAGTCCACCTTAGTAGATGTCTTGAGCACTCGCTTTCATTGTTGTTTATGCTTGTAAATCTAGATTCAATGTTTGTGAAAGGAATGTATGACCCAAGCTCACAACAGAAATTTGAATAATGAATCATGTTGAATTCAAGGAGGGCGTGCCAAGCTACCCCCAGCTAGCCGTGAACCCTAGCCGAGGGGGTTCCAAATAACCGTGACGGGAACATGGACCAAACTCGCCATGAGAGGTCTCTCCGTGGGTTAGCTTGAATGTAGGAGGACGCTTGGATGTTGGGGGGCTCTGACTATAAATTCTGTACCTTCGGGTCCTATCAAACGATCTACGTGACTCAGGATAGATTCTCGAGGCCCTGTTACTAGTACAAGGGTAGAATATTGGAGGTAATAAGATGCAACCTCACAGATTGCGGAATTCGTCCTTTTTGGACAAGACTTGTATTTCAGTTAGAAGGATAATATAAAGTTCACTTCCAAAAAACTTGTCTGGATTGTTTTTGCATCAATGCTATAAGTTACGCAAACGAACCTTGTTTCCTAAAAGGCTTAATTAAGAAAGCTATTTTTTAAAATGTCACACATAAATCTGATAGGACCTAATTAGATAACTAAAGAATGCCATTGAGGGAAGCGGGTGGGTGGAATGCCTGACAGATCCGTCCTACGGTAGGGTGGTTCTAGAGAACTGGGAGGCTTCTCACAAGGTTCTTTAGACATGGGACCTTTAGGTAAAATATTAGATTAGAACCCGATTCATTGCCCTTTAGGGGATCGGAATGGGACTATGCCTTATGGGTAGAGAGGTTAAACGGTGCATCCCTCTCATTTCCCATTCTCTTTGAACTAAGTGCGGCACGGATTTGCTTCGAATTGGGTATCTCTGCGTAAAGTAGGATGTCCAGGATCCGATGCTAGAATGCTGGTAGGAGACCTCGGTAACTAGAAACCCAAATTTCAGGTCGATCCTATTGGGTTCGGCTGCGAACGTTCTGTTGCAAGGCGAACTCAGGAAGTCCTAGATGAGAAATCCCGAAACATTCCACGGGAGTGCCGGGTGGTGATGCTTAGATTCGTTTCTCGATGGATTGCTAAAAACGTGCCTATGTAGCTGTTAGGCGGGCATGTTACAGATTAGATTGTATATAGGTTTTGATGCTTGGATGGGTGGTTGGGTGGAGGTATTGGGGTAGGCCTCTTGGCCTACCTTGTCTATTCTCATTGTTAGTGTGTTTTAGAAGAGTCAAGATGGCAGGAGTCCTCAGATCTTAGCCTAATGCTAAAGTCATGAGCCCCTACTGGTGCTACTTCTCATCTTGAAATCTATAGTAGTGATAATGTATTTTCGAGTATATGTTAGAACTTCTTATTGGACTACATCTTGCTTTTGCAAAACTCTCCTTACTTGAATCTTTAAGGTTAGGCATGAGTTGCACTATCTTTGTGAACTTCTAGATTATAACTATTGTATTTGCCTTGCACTTGAGCACTAAAAGTATCACAAATTTTCCTTGATGTAAAGGGTATTGAGATTTTACCTTGAGTAAAAATTCCATGCATCCCAAATCATCTTTCATACCAAGGTCGATGCACTTGATTCATACAACTTAGGCATCACCCATACATTACCGTCGAGGCTATAATTGAAAGGTGAGAAGGATCGAAGCTTGCACTCGAGAGCTATGGCAGGAGAGCAAGAGCAAGAAAGAGAGAGACAAGAAATGGGAACTCCAACAGTCACAATGTGTGATCAGGCCTTCCTTTATTCAAACTGTCACTAAAAGAATAACGAATAAAGTGACGGTGAGACGAGCGCCCGCCACCTGCAGTGTGCAGTGGCGGTGACTGTCAGTGTAGTAATACACGGGCGGCTAGGCGGAGGCGCCTTTACCCCCAACAACCTCCCACTTAAAGGCGAATCTGCCCTATTGAGGAGTGAAAAGAAAAAAAAAGAAAGACAGTACAACATGTACACATGTACAATAGGATGAGGAAAGAAGTCTTCTCATCCCACACCCATCAACCTCTTGAGGAAGGCAAAGCGCTCTGTAGAGAGGCTTTTCGTGAGCAGATCTGCAGGATTGTGGTCAGTCAAGATCTTGACAAGATCAACAGACTTGTCCTCAACGACCCCACGTATGAAGTGATACCTCACCTCAATGTATTTCGTCTTCGCATGGAAGACCGGATTCTTGGCTAACTGAATAGCACTCATAGAATCCGAATGTAGTGTAGGGATAGCATCAATACCAAGGTCAGCAACCAAACGACCCAACCAAATGGCCTCCTTGCAAGCCTCAGTGGTGGCTGCAACATACTCGGCCTCTGTAGTAGAAAGGGCCGTACATTTCTGCACCCTGGACATCCAAGAAACAACACCTCCAGCATAGGTGAATACATAGTCGGAAGTGGACTTCCTACTATCTGCATGTCTTGCATAATCAGAGTCAGTACCCCACGACTCCTGTATCTTGGCTGCCATAGCATATGCACATATCTGTAGTACCCTTCAGCTACCTCATGATACCCTTCATGGCATCCCAATCCTTCTTGCCAGGTGTAGCCATATAGCGTGCCACAACACCAACTGCAAATACAATATCTGGACGAGTGGCGATCATGGCATACATAAGACTGCCCACTGCGAATGCATAGGGAATCTTGGCCATCTCAGCCCTCTACTCATGTGTTTGCGGACAATCAACCTGTGATACCTTCACATAAGAAGGCAATGGACAGCCAATAGGCTTTACGTCCTCCATTCGGAAGCACTCAAGGACTTTATGAATGTACTCCCTCTGTGACAAGTAGAGGAGTCCCTGATGCCTGTCGCGTCTAATGCACATACCAAGTATGTGAGAGGCCTATCCCAGATCTTTCATCTCAAAGCTCTTCTTGAGCTGAGCCTTAAGAGCATCTAGCTCATCATGAGCTTTCCCTGCTATCAGCATATCATCCACATAGAGTACCAACATCAATAAAGAACCATCACAGGCTTTCTTCGTGTAAAGACATGGATCCATAGCAATCCTGCTGTAGCCTTGTGACTAGATAAAGGCATCAAACTTATGATACCACTCCCTAGGTGCCTGCTTCAAGCCATAAAGACTTTTCTTCAATTTGCACACTAGGTGCTCCCTGCTAGGTTCCACAAAGCCCTTAGGCTGCTCTATATAAATCTCATCATGCAAGTCCCCATGTAAGAAAGCCGTCTTGACATCCATCTGGCATAAATCCCAATCAAGCTGAGCAACCAAAGCCAAGACTAAGCGTAGGGTAGTCATCTTAACCACAGGAGAATAGACCTTATCAAAGTCCACACCATGCTCCTGCTTAAAACCCTTTGCTACCAGTCTAGCCTTGTATGTCAGCTTGGGTTATCCAGGGGTACTTTTTAGCTTGTACACCCACTTGCATGGCAAAGCCTTCTTGCCCTCAAGCAAGGAAACCAAATCCCAAGTCTCATTCTTATGCAAGCAGTCTATCTCAGACTGCATAGCCCTCTCCTAGGAGTGACTGTCACCCTTGCGCATAGCCTCATCATAAGTGAAAGGCTCTCCTGCATCTGTAACCAAGACATAATGCATCGAGGGTTGAAATCTGTCAGGTGGATGTCTGTCTCTAATAGACCGTCTCACGGCAGGCTCTACTACCTGCACAACTGCCTGTCCAACACCCTGACCATGAGCATCTGCTGCAGCTGTAGGCTGTCCAACTGACTGTGTGAGAGCTCTCGGCTCCTCCTGAAATATGACCCTGCGGATCTCAATAACTCTCTCAGGCTGCCTATGCATCTTGTCTTCATGGAAGACTACATCATGACTGCGGATGACTTTTCGCGCCTGCGGATTCTAGAGACGGTAACCCATCTCGCATGCATCCCCATAACCAAGGAAAATGCATTTGACACTCTTAGGATCCAGCTTACTTCTCTTGTCCCTGGGCATATGGCAAAATGCCTCACATCCAAAGACACGGAGATGCGCATAAGAGGGAGGTTTTCCAGTCCACCTCTACAACCTGGAAATCCAAACCAGTAGAAGGTGATCTGTTTATGACATGCACAGCTGTACTAAATACCTCAGCCCAAAAGCTCTGTGGTAGGCTTGCATGGTTAAGCATACTGTGTACATGCTGCTGGATGGTTCGATTCATTTGCTCAACCAAACCATTCTGGGGGGGTGTAGGGGGCACTCAACTGACGCTTAATACCCCTCTCATCACATAATTGCTCAAAAGCACGTGAGACATACTCACCCCCATTATCTGTCCTTAGGCATTTTAGCCGATACCCAGACTAGTTCTCAACCAATGCAAGCCATCTCTGAAACACAGCCAAGACATCGGATTTCAGCTTAATGGGATAAGCCCAAACTTTCCGTGAAAAATCATCTATGAAAGTAACAAAATACTTTGCACCACCCATAGACTGACAAGGCATGGGCCCACAGACATCTGAATGTACCAATGCCAAGGGCTAACTCATGCGTGGCCTACCAGACTTCTAATGCGTAGATCTAGTCTGCCTTCCATAAAGACAATGCTCATATGAATCAAAACATGCATAATCAAGGGGGTTAAGTACTGCAAACCAGAAAGCATTTTTATTTCCTTCAAAGACATATGGCCTAAACTAGCATGCCCAAACTGTCACTAAAAGAATAAAGAATAAAGTGACGGTGATAGGTGCCTGCCACTTGCAGTGTGCAGTGGTGGTGACTGTCAGTGTAGTAATACACGGGCGGCTAGGCAGAGGCACCTTTATCCCCAACAATAATGGATTTATTTCCTTGATATAAAGGCTATTGAGGTTTTACCTTGAGTAAAAATTCCATGCACCCCAAATCATCTTTCATACTAAGGTCGGCGCACTTGACTCATACATCTTAGGCATCACCCATACATTGCGCTCAAGGCTATAATGGCTTTACCTTGTGCTTTCTAGACTAAAACACAAGATACCATTTTTCATTGAGCAAGGGGGATAAGGTTTTTATCACTAGTCAAAAAGCTTACCAGCTAAAGCATCACATGATCTCAAAACCCACAAGTCTCAACTTAGAGGTGTTGTAAATGTTTTAATTTTTCCTACTAGATGGCTAAGGTTTTAATCACTAGTCAAAAAGCTTGCCTACTAGAGAATAACTTGAACCTCAAAACTCACAAGCCTCAACTTACAAGTATTACAAATGTTCTAATTTTGAAGACTTTACCTTGACCTTACATTGGCTTGTGATTTCCTTAACCCAAGCACATTTTAACTTTTTTGTTGATGTAAAAGCAAGAATATTACCTTTTCTTACACATTTCAAACTCAAGGCCATTTTTTAACAATAATGTGGTAAAATATTATTATGAGCAAGTTTCAAAAACACACACACACACACACACACACACACTCTCTCTCTCTCTCTCTCTCTCTCTCTCTCTCTCTCTCTCTCTAGAAATGGAAGTAACAGGAATGAGAAGAAGGGATCTCCAAAGTTTGCACAACCATGAACGAGCTCTCCAAAGTTTCTTTTTGGGTGGGCACTCTCAATCTTTTAGTCCCTCTCTTGCTCGCTTAAAGTGCTTGCTCTTTAACCAAGGCCTTCACAATTTGCTCACAAAGATATTAAATTTGCACATGAGATTTTTCTATTTCATATGCGAGATATTCAACAACACATAGGCTTGCTAAAATTTTTAGTTTTACATACATCTTTACAAATTTTACATGATAGTCAGTCTAATACTTAAACTTTACATTATATTATAGACCAATAATAGGACAAATGTATAAATAGAGATGCAACTTAAGGAAATGAAATGTCCTTAAATAAATTTACTAATAAATATAGCAATTTTTTGCAATAACTTTTGGTCTCTTCATACTATTTATTGTTGTCGATTATCCCATGCTAGTTTAGCAATTAATATTTTTTAGCAACTACTATTTATGGAAGCTTTTGAAAATGGCACTCTTAGTAATTATTGATGCCATTGGTAGCTCTCTTAACATTTTTGGAGTTTAGTAGTTGCTAATTTTGACCATCACTATTGGCTGAAGTGGGACTGAGGGTTCACTATTTGAATAAACTTTCTCCTTTGCTTCTTTGGGTCCCATTTGCATTTGCATTCGTTGGGAGAATTGAGCCATTATTTGAGCATTAGATTCTACTAACTTGTCAATGGAAGCCTTTGTTTGGGTAGTTGAATCCACTAACTTCTCAATATGGAAGAATTTGTTTGACTAGTAAACAAGACCATTTGCTCTACTCTTGATAATAGCTCCATATGATGCTAGGAATGCCTATTTTCATATTCACATATGGTATTGTTAAGTGCACTGATTTCTCCATGCACTTGAGGCTCTTCATGGCTCTCTTGGGGTATATTATCCAACATATAATCTCTAATTTGCTGAGCATACTCATCTTGGGCCTTATTTTTTCCTTTATGCCCTGCCATAATAGTGCAGTCCTGCATTACCCTCGTCAGAAAATTGGCTATAACTTGAGCTAGGAAGCTCCGATTCCCAAAATATTTGATTCAAATCAAAGCCAATGATGTCCTCTTTAAGAAAGCTACAGCATGTCATAAAAAGTTTAGGACATAAAATTCTATAATTCAATCTTTGAGTTTGAACTGTCCAGGCTTGTACCTTGTTTCAACCTGTAAATGACATGTTTCCACCTGTAAGAGTAAAATGGTGGTTTCAAATGGCTACCAAACCCTATAGGTAGCTAAATAGGACCTGTGGGCACCCTGTAGTAGCTTCATCTATACTTCAGTCATGAAGTTGGTACTTATAAGGACCTATAAATACCCTGTAGTGTCTTGTAAAGTCCTTATTTTACCTTGTTTTGCTCTTAAAGGTACTTGAGTCTTTCAAGGCACTTCAATCATCAATTCTCCACTTGTTATACTTGTGTGAGGGATAAAACAACATGACAGGCTCTCTACACGGGCTCTGAATCACCTGGAGGTGGGCAAAGTTCCCCCCGAGTTGGTTGGTTGCATCCCGTTGGGATCTTTGATAGTGAGGGAGGGTCACCTCTCTTTTGTCCCACTATCTCTCTCAGCATCCACCTTTTTCCTCGATGGGTATATCAACATGGCAATAGTATGCACTCTAATCAATCAACATGAAATGCATTTTTGAAATATTCATTCAGCCACTTTCATGGAATACAATAGGATGGAAATTTTGAAAGATTGGATGGGAAGAGGGTCTTATCAATGGAATTCAGTGACTCACTGATTGCTAGTACTTACCCTTTTACAATATTTTAAGCCTGGATAAAAGAAATTAGCCAATCAATGGATTAGAGTGAGCAATCTTATCAATCAATAGACTTAATCAATCCGATTAAATGTATTGATAGAAATTTCAATTTGAAGCCTCTAATTCACTAATTAGAACCAATATGCATCAAGCAAACATTGCATTACATAAATGGATTGATTCAAGCGATGGTTGGTTGAGATTTGATGGAATTTATTCAATTCTTTAATATCTCAATCAAGTGGATTAAGATCGGTAAATGGATTAATAAGAGATATTAAGAATTGAAGAAGAGTACATTTGACATGGTTGATATTGACTTGATTAATCCCCAAATGCTTGACGAAGCCTCCGGTGGTCCAATGTTGTCAAAATAATATTCAAGGCTAATTCTTGGTAGCAATCTTGAAGCTTCAAATGCTTAAGATTGAAGCATTAAACCCATTTCCCCCTAATTTTGGCTCTATAAAAGCCCTTGAGCTCCAATCTTTAACCATTCGTGCTCAATCCTTGCAATTTCTTCAAGAATCCTTTTATTGAAATGATCCCACAAGCTGGAATGATGAAGAATCTTCAAGAAACTGATGAGAATTGAAAGCTTGGGCTGAAGTTTTCATGGCTGCCATGGACTACATAGATAGGGTTTATAGGAAGGTTGAAGATTTAAAAATGGAGTATAAACTTGGGAGTTTGCTGACGGATTTACCAAAGGTCTAAAGTAGTGCTAAGAGCTAAAGAATCAACATATACAGCAGGGGAACACACTAGAATTAGCCTAAAAAATGTGTCGCATTTTTCGGGGTTGTTTTTGGCTCCATAGTTGCGTTCTCTTGTGGCAAATGAGTTATCATCTAGAAGATCTTAAAGTAGGGAAGCTATATCATGTGTTGCTTGGTCAAGAAGAGCAGGGATTTGAGAGTTATGAAGAGATATTTATGGTACACTCCATGAAACCTGCAGGAAGCTCCAAGAAAGGGGAAAGAGAATCCTCTCTTTTCAAAGTAACCACAATTTCTTTCCCAACTAAGCCCGATTAACTCCTGTTTGACCTAGTTACCTTCAAATTGCATGAAAATTTGATTATGACTTGCTATTTTAGCCTTCCACCACCATATTCTCCCTTGAAGATCTCCAAATATAGTATTGTGCTAACTATAGATGATCTACTCACTCTCTATGTCAAGTACCTCTGTAGTACTTGTCTAAAATTAGTTTTTATGGTGAAAAATTGGACTGAAATAGAAGGAAAAATGGATCAAAGACCAATGCTCTGATACCACTTGTCAAGAAGTAAACTAAAGAGAGAGAAGACTGCAAAAGAGTGAGAAAGAGAGTGACAAGGAGAGAGAAAGACTAGAATAGGTGAGAGAAAGACAAGAAAGAGAAAGAAGCCATTGAAGTTGAAAGCAAGGTGAAGAGGATAAGGACACTAATGTATTAATGTGTCAAAAGATGAGAAAAATTACATGTCCCCTCCTTTTATACCAATGTCAGTGTCACATGGCATTAATAGTATTTACACATTATCCTTATTCTTCCTAGCTTCTTACATTTGAATTCAGTAATCAACAGGGAGAAGATTGAGTTTTTTGGATTGGTAAGATAATTTTGGCATTACTAACTCGATGGGTTTCAAAAGTATTGAGGAATGTTAGCTCTAGTTGGGGATTTCTAAGGCTTACTAGGTTTCATTGGCTCATGTCCAAATTAATGGGCCTATTGTAGCGTATCTCAAGAACGGCTTGCTCTCTATATGTAAGATTTTCGGAAAAAAAACTAGTTCCTTGGGACTAATCATGAAAAAACTTGTATTGCTGAATTTATCTCTTAAGAGATGTTATACATAGTCCCCTATTTTCCAAGAAAAGACTAGTTCCTTTAAAATAATGATTAAGAAAAGGCTCACATAGTTGGATTCATCTATTTAGAGATGTTATACATGGTACAATATCTTGTTTTTGCATTAAAAATACAAATACATTAATTTTTCTAGTGTGGACTAATGTATGCACAAAATAATAGCGTTTATCAAACAAGTAGGTAGAGCAAACTTCTTATGTACAAACTAGTAAAGTGCAATATTCCCGCCACAATGTTTCATATCAAGAAATGAATTCGAGCTTGAGGCGTTCTAAAATTACTCGTCAAGCTGTCACGTAAGTGACCGCACGTAATTTTCTTGATATTGAGTCTCACATAAAATCAATTCCGCAATCCGATACGAGAAGACACCTTAATGTTCCTAGCCAACAAAAAGCAAAGACGCCTTCTAAATAATATTATGACGGCTTAATCATATAAATTTTCCCTCATTATATTTGATTTGGCATTCTCGATTCCATTTAATGCATCGAGGATCGCATTGATTTCATAACCGCAAGACAAATCGCAAAAGCCTTAATTGGTAACGAAGAACACACAAGAACGAGCATGATATTAAGTAAGTTAAGTATCAAAGAGTATGACATGACTTTATACACTAGATAAGTCATGAAGTAACTAGGCCAAAAACCACTAGAAGAAGTCGTTTTGAAGAAAAAAATATGTTTTTTGAAAGAATAGGCCAAAATACATGACGTTTTTTACACCTAGAGAGAGAGAAAGCATTAAAAAATCATCCCCATGCCACCATCCAACAAGTAACCAATCAAAATGAATATTTAATAAAGCTCAATTGGCTCTTGACAAGTAGCCAAATGAATCAGTCGACTGCATACACCCCCTCTCCTTCACAAAAAAAGCAAGAAGGAAGACCTCTTAATGATGGAAAAATTCATCTACTTCTCTTATCCATTGAAGCTTTGAGCCTTGAAAGAGGAAAATACCCTCCCCCTTCTACCTCATTTTCATTTTCTCTACCCCCTATTACGCCTTCATCCCATACAACCATACCACTAAGCGAAATGTTGGCAAATTTTTTTTGGACGACCGTCAACTCTCCCTGAACTACCACGTCAATTTCACCTAACATCCATGGCTCCGTGAGGTCGTAGAAATTCAGAAAGCACATTTGAAATAAGGAAAGCAAGGAATGCGACTGATGGAGAAAATGACATGGTAGGAATTGGCGAGACCCCTGTTACAACAAACCTGAGAGAGGTAACATCTTGTCGATTTGAAAAAAATTAATTTTTTATAATCTTATCGCTTTATTTGGCTTTAAATGATTATAAATGTATTCTAAATGAAAATGCATATGAACTGTCGCTTAAGAAAATAACCTAAGTAATATAATAATTAACTATTCAATAAAAATACTCTTTCACTTGGAAAATGATTATATGCCTATCATTAAGATAATATCTTAAATATGGTTTATTTCATGATATTTATTATTATTTCATTAATAATGCATGTGATCGTAATAACATAAAAAATGTAGACTTGTTAGGAAAGGGAATATTTTAGAATTTTTCTCTGAAACTGACTATCTCTATTTTATTTTGCTAATGATAAACAGACACATATGATTTTTATAATAATTTATGGAAAATCATTTAGATAATATCATGAAATAATCAATGTATTAAATCAACAAAAAATTTCATAGAAAAATATATACAAGATGTACATAATTTAGGTGCGTGGAAATATAATTTGATGTCTAAAAGAAGAAAAAAATTTGCACTTATGATTTTTGTATTGCTTGGAATTAAAAAAATCAGAAAAACAATCAGCATTGCACTTAGAACATAGCTAAATAAAAATTTATCTTTCTAGATAATCTTGAAAGTTCGACAAATGGTCGAACATCATCGATTAAACCATAGAATATGAGTAGAATAAAATAAAAATTATTTTCTTGCTAAAAATACACGTAATGTTAATATTAATGATTATATTAGCGAGAGCGTTAATATCATGAGTTGACCCATGTATGAATCAATGAGATAACCTAACCTAAAAGATCAAGAATGTTGAAGTGAAAACAACTATGAAATACTCGACAACCTAAAACTATCAATATTAGGAAATGAAATAAATATCGGAAGTCTGTAGGACTTGTTGGACATTGATAAGAATTTGTCGATACAAATTCTAAAGTCTAAACAGACTTGGAAAAGCATTTGAAATCCTTCTAATCGCAGGTTAGGGTAGGGAAGCGCACGAATTGCCTGGCATAGGCATAAATGCCCATATTATCTTTTAGGGCGGAAATACCAAATTTTTCATAAGGATAAAATAGACTTCTCATAATTAATCAGATTCACGAAATAACTTGTGAATCCTGAAAAAGAGTTGCAAGTAGGAAGCGAAACCCTAAGAATAAGGTGGAAACTTAAAAGAGAAACCCTAGATTTGGGTGGGGTTGCTTCCTATGCTAAAACTACTTGCTGCTGTTTCTTTTTTATTTATGCACGCATTGATGATTGCACATGAAAGATTGATTGTGCTTACAACAGTTAGATCTGATTGTAAATATATAATTAGGATAATAAGAGGAAAGATCGGCCTATGCCTCCCCCACCGCTAGACGCAGAACCCTGTTCTAAGGGGGATTTTTTTGTACCACCCGTGAGGAGCTTTGGATTGGCCCTGACGGTGAGAGATTGCTCAGTGAGGAATCTATTAGACAGGAGGAGGCGGGAGTGCCAGAGGGGGCTCTTGCCGTAAATCTCTCAATCACTCCTTGGAGCTACGTGATCCTCGCACGAATTAGGATGGGGGATCCTAGAGTCCCTGGTACTAGTGAAGGGACGGAAATCTTGGAGGGTTTCTTGTCTTCTGCATAGACAAAAGGGATTTTCCAGTGAACGGAGGTTTATCTTTTGCGTAGGTAGAAGGGGAAAATCATTGTAAATAACTTTGTAAAATATGTTTTGCCAAAAGATTGTTTTCTTTGTCTTTGTATTGTGTCCCAAAATTACGCGAAGAAACTTGTGATAATGGGTTAATTAACGAAGCTAGGCCATAACTTAATGTGATAGGTAATTAGAAAACTAAAGAAAAACATTTGTGGGAAGCAGGTGGGCGAGATCCCTGATAGAACAATCCTACAAGTGGGTGATCTGGTAAGCTAGGAGCTTCTCTCAAGAGATTGAACAAAATGTTAATTAGGAAAAATTAGGCAGAGCCGAGCATTGACTTACCTAGGGTTAAGTCTGAAAACCTTGATAAGAAATTATCTTAGGGGAAAGGTGTGGCGACTGTGCCAAAACTTCATTAAGTTCCCTAAATCCTTACCAGTACCGGAAAAAAGCATTGCACTCCATGAACCAAGGGTAACTACGATCTCTCCAGTCAAACGAGAAGCCCTTATGGGACACCACCAATGGAGCTAACTGATGTATAGAGACCTCAGTTGTCAAATTAGAACCCCAAGCTTGCAAGTTGATCCTCGTGGGGACAACCGGTACCTTGCGTTACGAGGTGGACTATGGGAAACCTAGACGATAGACCTCGTGCATTCTCATGAGTGCCGAGCAAAGCCGTCTAGGATAGTTCCCTGATGAACCACTAAAATGTACTACTAGGGAATTGTTAAGCAAGCACATTACATAAAGTCCATCCAAAATATGAAAAACATACACTTGGAAATTGAGCTATAAGGAAATTGTTGTCAACACAAATTACATTGATGGAAAGTATATGGACTCTCTAAATTTCTTCAAATGTAACAATGTGTTAACATATAGGTTCTATACTAGAGTGAAGTAAGTACAATCGCATAAGACTAAGTATTTTTGTATACTATTAAACATTAATAATACAATATTAGTGAGTTTGGGAATCTCCCAATTCCCATTCTTTGAATACTAAAAAGGTGACACCCGGATAACAGGCCCATAAGTTTCTCAAAACCGTATGATGTGACCTATCATTGGAAAGCACTTGAAAAATGGAATCTATTGAGTTGTAGAGAGCTCGATTTGGAGTTATAGTACTCAAGTTATGACAAATCCAAACATTTGACCATGTGTCCCAAACTTATGGGAAATTCCTATATTCCCCAATATGGTGTTTAATGTAAAAGGCACATGCATTAGGACAAATCAAGTTATCAACATTTCCTACATTACTACTGGTATCCACTAAGCATCTATGAATCCTTATGCTGATGAGATGTTGATAAATCCCAAAATGGATAACTTGGCAATGTGATCAAACATTCTAAAAGGTTTATTGTGGCATGTCTAGATTTTTTTCAAATGTAAGAATGTGACAACATATAGGTTCTATGCTAGATTGAACTAAGTATAATGGCATAAGACTTAGTATTTTTGTACACTATTAAACATTAATGTGTAAGGCACATGCATTAGGACAAATAAAGTTATCAACATTTCCTACATTACCATTGGTATCCACTAAGCATCTATGAATCCTTATGCTAGTGGGATGCTGATAAATCCCAAAAGTGATAACTTGGCAATGTGATCAAACATTTCTAAAAGGTTTATGGTAAGTCATGCTACACGTAAAGTTGCATGATTTGATGCTTGCATGTCTATTGCTCCTCACCCTTGGTATGTAAAGGAAATTGAGCCAAGGATGTAAGATGTCTTCTCTATAGGTAAACATGAATAGCTATTTACATGCACAACCATTCCTTAAATTAAATCAATGTGGGTGTCCTCCATGTATTTAAAAGGTGGTGCATGTCATAACTAGTGATCAAGTCATTTGTAAGGTTTGACAATACCAAAATAGGAGAGTATAGCATAACATGCTTGACCATACGTGACTTTAAAGTATAATGTTGGGGAAACCGCTTCATTGCTAGCTTTGTACCATTGAACTACTACCTACCACATATGTTGATGGGGCATATAGAGGACATATAGTATATTAGGTCATTGATCTATTAATTACCTCATATGTCAACAAGCCATAGAGTTTAGTAGGCTTACATCCTACATACTTGTATGATATAGTGAGTGGGTTCTTTGATGGTCTATTCATATAAAAAGTAACCACTATATACACAAGAGTAATGAGGACCTCACGATTGGTGATGCATATGTGTAGTTACTTTATTCATTCAAGTAATGGACCAAGTTTGACAATGTTGGGCTACATGATGCAAAGGAGATGAATAAACCTTTTAAATTGGGAATTGCATGTTGTGTGAACAAAAGCTAGCCTTGTGCTAGAAGCCTAAAACATGTACTTAATTATATTATGCATTTATTATAGTCATAATAGTTTAAAACGGGATTTCTCAGTGATTGATCACTATATTTGGTAGACATAGAGAGTATGCCTTTATGTGGAAGTTGCCTCATAGGCTTATTTGCCCCATTATTGTTGGTAAATGAGGTAAAACCAACAAAATAGTTATGGCTTGCTATGTGATAAAACGAAAATGTTAGAGTTGGATGATGAGAAGGCATGAATCTACTTTGTGTGTTGATTTATGGGGTTCACAGCATGAGAGCAAAAACTAAAACATTTGAACCACAAGTGGAACATCCTAGAAGTAGGCATGTGTAATGAGAGTTGCTCATGCCAAGGTATTTCTTTTCAAGTGAGGTACTGCAAGGTATGCATGTCATAAAGCAACAAGAAATTTACTAGAACTTACATAGAGCAATCTATTTTGAAACAATTGGCTAGATGAATGGAACAACAATGGGTAAAGTGACCTTATGAGGAAGACTTCCTCTTACAAGCAATTTGTTGTCCATTTTAGAGGAATTAACATGTTCTCTTCTTACTCATAGCTTTTAACAATGATGTTTTTTCTTTTTGGGGGGGGGGGGGGGGGGGGATGACATTGTCATGTTTTAAGTCACTTGAATAAGTCACCTAGAATCAACTTAGTACATAACCTTGTCAAATCGCCCTACACCTATGAAGCCAAATTACAATCACATGTCTACACTTTTCACACAATTTTGGAAGAGGGAAAAATAGTGTTTCTATTGGCCATAGTTTGTAGAGTTGTGCCCTAAATGCACTTGGTGGTGCAATGGCTATTATTATGCAAAACTTTAAGAACCGAAAACTATAGTTTGAGAAATATCCCAACCTTAGTGCAGTTTCCTATCCCCTATAGGTTGTTGTGTGAGTGCTACCACAAGACTGGTGGGGATCTTTCAATGTGCATAAAAAGCTTGATAAATTCACATCAAAGCATGAAGCCTAGATATCAAGCATAGACAATAGGCATAAATTGTCATAAAGAATGCCAATTGTAGTCCAATGCTAGTTAGCGTAGACCAAAACAAAGCTTAATCACTACTCAAAATCATTCCGAAACCAAAACAAAGCATTTTTCAACCTCCATATACATATGCATAATCAAATGAATCACCCAAGAAGTACCTGTAAGCAATAGGTAGAGTATGCACTGACCAAATAGGCTTCAACCCTGGTTATTATTACAATAAATTCACTGTCAAAACTAAGTAAATCAATCCTCAAATCAAGCTCAAAACCACCTCAGATCATGGGCATATAATATACCAGTGTACTAGCATCAATGGTACACATCAGTAGTGCATATAGACACCCGAATCATAGCCATGATCAATAGGCATATAAATTCCTTGTTAAAGGAGGTCCAACCCTACTATATACAGTAGTGAATATACTATCAAGCCAAGCTATTTCAGTACCAAAATTAGCTCAAAATCCAACCATAACACGGGTATAGCATTCCCGCACATGTAGATATCACCCCATCATAACTGGGCATCATAAGACCAACAAAGCTGACCATAGAAGCATCAAATAGGGTGTTGCTCTGTATTTCCAGCCAAAAAACCTCAACCAAAATAGAGTAAATGAAGTGGTTAAATTAGTCCAAAATCAACTCCAAGCAATGATATAGCATGCCCTAATATATAAGCACTAATCGGGCATAACCGAGCATCATCCAACAGATGGCAATGAGTGTAGCCATCGAAGATAAGTGCTGCCCTGTTTTATGACAGTTTGTGGACTGTTATAATAGTCCAAAATTGAAGCTTAATGCTCAAATGGAATGCTAAGAGTGGAAGGATCAATGCTAAGCATAAAAATCATGTATAAGTGCTTGTATAGCTGCCCAATGAAGAATATATGTTGTAGGAGATAAAAAACGTGAGACGCTGCTAAAAAAGGGCATGTTCCACGCAATGTGATGCTGTACTAGTAGGGTGAGGGCTATGGCTTGCTGCTCCAACTTGCTTGAGAAGGCTCAAAGAGTGCCCAAGAAGAATGCAACCGATAGGAAGCTCAAATAATGCATTTCATGTTAGTCAGCTCAAGCCCTTCTATGGTACTATTGTGGATACAATTGATGAGCTGCCACCTATAGATGAAGAAGATCTTATTCATTACATCCTTGAGGTGATGATCGGTCAGGATGAGAAGAAGCTTCGCTCTCATTCTATCATTGAATATTTGATTAGATAAGAGGTTTACCACCCAAAGAAGCTTCTTGGAGATCTGAAGCTATATTAGATGACTTTCCTTATGTATAAGATGCATTGGTGGAGCATAACAACAATGAAGCCAGTTATGGTACGGATAGGATCTCAGTAGTAGTCTATTTTAAAACAATTTTTATTTTGCCAAATTTTCAAAAATGTGCCACCTACATAGGGTCAAAGTACTCTTCAAAAGCTACATTTTGACATGTGGCATGCTTCATTTGGATACTTCTACCAAAAGTTAAGACATATTTTGTTCAGCAGGGTAGCTGTCCTCTCAATTTTGAGTTTATTATTGAAGACTTAAAGGCTCCAAAGTCTTTTGAAGATATCATGATCATGTATACAACTAAGGCTTACCTTCTTGTCTTCATTTCAATCCATAAATCTTCAATCTTTCATCCATTTCCATACTTTGTATAGCTAAAAATAGACTAGTACTCTGTTTCATCCACCCTTTCCAACTCTTATAAGTTTGTTTTTGTGGGCAGAAACCTTCGGGATGAGATAGGTTGTAAGAAGCTAGAAAGAAGATATGTTTAGTGTGGAGTTATTAATAATACATTATCACATTGACATAGTCATAAAAGGGGTGAGACATGTTAATTTTCACATCTTTTGAGCCAAAATACATTTATTGTCTCACCTCACCTTCTTGTTCACAACTTCTATGGCTTCTCTTTCTTCTTTCCTAACTTTCTAGTCTTTCTCTCTCCTCATCACTCCTTTTTTCTCTCCTCTCCTCTTCTTTCTCTCACCTCTCAGTTCTCTCCTTGACAACAAGTGGTAGAGGAATTTATGAAGGGGGTTTTTAAATTGCATGGCATTCCCATGAAGATTGTTTTTGATAGGGATTCCAAGTTTATGGGTAGCTTTCATGGTTTAACCAAAAATTTTGTAGATGCTTGTCTTGTCACAAGAGGGCCTTTTAAGGTTAAGTCATCTTTTGCCATCTACACTATTATTGTAGTAAAAAGATGATGTTGTGGCAACACACATCTTAATAGTCATGTGGAGAAGTTAAGAGAGGACATCAAATTGTTAGGTCAACCAAGGCTTGCTTGCTTTGTGTTTCTTAGAATTTTCATTTTGACATTGATGATTTAGTATTGTTAGCTTATAGTTCATGCAAAGTAGCACACTAATTGTAAGTTGCACATACTTACATCCCTTTCTCTTAAATGCCTCTAAATCAGTCTCCCTTTGTCTTGTAACATCTTGCATCTTGACATTAACTTAAGAGGTTGACTTTAAGAGAAAAGCACTTAATATTTTTGACACTATAATAGCATGCACCAACTCCTTGAGCATTTAACATGGTTTAACCAAAAAAATTGTAGATGCTTGTCTTGTCACAATAGGGCCTTTTAAGGTGAGGTCACCTTCTACCGTCTACACTACTATTGTAGCGGAAATATGATGTCATGGCAATACACATCTTAATAGTCACGTAGAGAAGTTAAATGAGGATGCAAAATTGTAGGGTCAACCAATGCTTACTTACGTTGTGTTGCTTAGGATTTTCATTTCAACATTGATTATCTACTATTGTTAGCTTATAGTTGCTCCAAAGTCAAACACTTGGTTGTAAGAGGCACATACTTGCATCCCTTTCTCTTAAATGCCTCTAAATTTGTCTCCCTTCCTCTTATAGCATCCCACATCCAAACTTTGACTTATGAGGGTGATTTCAAGAGAAAAGCACTTACCATCTTATATGCCATGAAATAGCTTGAAAATTATTTATTTCTGTTACCTAATGTAGATGTGGTCTTGCTTGAGGATTGTAAATCATAATAAATGTTTACTTTAATGTGGAGGCAAGGATAATCTCTAATTGATTGCAAGGGTAAATGGTGAAAGCCATTGAAACTTCAAGGTTGGGGTTGCTCATGATACACCCTTAACTTGTATCTAGAATAAGGTGTAGCTTCTAAAGAATATTTTCTATTAAATGTCTACCCCTTCCTCCTTGCCATGTGGCTAGTAGAAGATAATATCCACAAATAATATGCCCAAAAGGTAAGATGGTTTGGGAGAGTAATAAGTTTTATTGTGGAGTACTAAAACTTGGAATAATGTTGCAGTTTCCCCATTTTTCTTTTCTTTGAATGGATTTTTGTGCGATGCATAAGAAAAAGTATATGTCTAAGAGAGTTTGTTTTTACAAAGATGGGGACAGTGAAAATAATTTTGCAAATTTTGATGATTTTGTGCAAGTACACGAGACCAAGTTTTGGACAGGTTAAATGTGCCCTTAATGGGAAAAACAACTATTAATTTAAAGCTTGGATGAGACCACACAAGGAGAAGAGAGAAGCAATCACTAACCGGAGGAGAAAATCACTTTCAACTTTATTCAAAATTAAAGGAGGTTCACTTTTTGGTGTATGATTGAAAGTGACTCCAAAGATGGAGTAGTCACTTTGAAATCTTTGTTGGTTATGCTTCAAGTCATTGCCCTATACCTCTCATTAGCACATGTGCAACTAGTTGCAAAATTGGTTTCTAGAAGACTAGCCATGTGGCATGCTTGCTTGGGTTTCCAATTCTCCCTAAAGTAGTTATGAAATGAAGCCTTGGGGTGAACAGAAGAGGAGTCCTCACTTGAGAGAGAGAGAGAGAGAGAGAGAGAGAGAGAGAGAGAGAGAGAGTGAGTGAGTTGATAGCTTGAACGCATGTATGGTGTGACTACAAAGTCTTGAGATCAATTCCTACATCGAGTTGATAGTTGAATGACTTGTGGTGTGATTAGAAAGTCTCGAGTTCAATTCCTGCACTGATATGGTCACTTAGTAATAGGAACAATAAGAAGCAAGATTTGAACTCGAGTGTACGAATTGATGAAAGGAGTGGTGTTAGGGTAGGCACTTGACTTACGCATGGGGACACACACACACACACACACACACACACACACACACACACACACACAATAGTTATAATGTAGTAGGAACAATCCCAAAATGTCTTTAGGGCATATCCTGCAAATCCAAGACTTGAACCCTAGTGGGCTCAAAGTTCAAACCCTAGGGGACTCAAGAAAGGGCCGAGAAGAGGACTAGTTTTCAAATCAGAAGGCGTGTGAAAGAGATTTACCGTTGTGAGATATGTCAAATTACACGATCGCCAATAAATTTCTGCCACTATGAAATCCCCAATCGTCGTCGGGAATTCCAGAAATTTTTAATCGCATATAATCCTCCTCCTACAGTCCTATTGCCTTGCTTTTGGGGAGTATCCGAGCGTCAGCCTGTTTTCCCCAATTAAAAATTCAATAAAGGGTTCTTTTCCAATAAAAAAATTGAATAAAAAATTGGTAAGTGCAGAGGGAGAGGCGGACAGAGAGAGAGCACGCAGACGCAGGCAAGCCATCCTGTCCTGCAGTGATAGTCATAGTGTCACAGTGTTGAGTGTTTGTTTACCCATTTCCCAACACAACGCCCCCCCCTCTCTCTCAGTCAGTCTCACCCACATCCAAGTCAAGCAAGCTGCAAACTCGCAAGCACATTATGTGCTGAGAACACACACACACACACACACACACACACACACACACACTCACACTCGAACACGCTCACCTGCCCATCCAGCTATCGTACTTTCTCCCCTGCTCAGTTTTTCCTCCTCCTTCAGCTCTTCTGTCCGTCTCTCTCTCTCTCACTGATGCTTCCCTGCACAAATCCAGCTCCTCTTACACCTTTCTCCTTCAGCTCTCCTTCCTTTCTAGATCCTTTAAGTTCAACATGACACCTCTTACACTGTGTTGGACTCCTTGATGGCCATGGCCCGGAAGTCCATGGTTCAACATCCAAACCCCGGTAAGTATTAGTTGCATCCTATCATCTTATGGGGGCCAATTGGCTTGCAAGGGTCAATCTTATGTCTGAATTCTCTCATTGTGTAGGCAATGAAGGAGGTTCCTTGCTGCAATGTGGTAAGATTACTTCATCGGAGTCTTCTGCTTCTGGTAAACCCATTTGCATTTCCACCAACCCTGCAACCGTACCTTTGCCAATCTCTCCGGGACTCACTCTTGTGTACTGTTTCAGAGAAAGCAGAGGACACTGGTGGAAGGGGCAATGGACTTGCTCATCACACAAGGACGTCCAGTGCACACCCTGGAGCTTTGACCCAGTTCATTCCTGTCGCACAGCAGGCGGTGGATGATTCCGTGCTGGACTATGACAGTGGATATGACTATGCCAGCACATCAAGCTTTGAGTTTCATAAAGGAGACAGGGGAGCCTTCAAACCAGTGGTTGCACCATACCTCAACAAGGCTGCACCCTCCAAATGGGACGAGGCTGAAAAATGGCTAGTCAGTCAATCTCCCAGTGAAGCCCCTGCAAAGCCCAGAACAAAAAGTGGGCCGCTTTACGGCCCAGGCATTGCAAATACTGCCAAACGCGCCGTGGTGCCCATTCAGCCAGAATGGCAATCTCATTTTCACTCCATCAGAAATGAAAATCAGCACACCAGCAAGGCAGGTGGTCCAAATGGAGCAGAAACTCTGAGCGGTAGCCATCACAATAATATCAAAGCGATGTCAGCTTGCCATCCTGATCAGGGATTTGATTATCCAGGAGAATGGACAAAGAAGATGGATTCTGCAAGGGCCCCTGGGAGTGGACCTGGGGGAGCCAATTTTGCATTCATCCCTGTCCCATCCCCCCACTTGAAAGGGCGACCCAATGATTGTTACCCTGTTGAAGATGAGCCGGATGACATGAAAGAAGTGGGTGTATCTCACGAGGATGATCATGATGATTTGTTCTTGAAGCCAATGCTGAGAACAAGGAAGCCCACATCAGATTCTATTGTTTCTGGTAACTTGCAATATATCTTTGGTTGTCTCTATGTGTCTGCAACATGGTGTGGTCATTCTATTGAATCTGTTTACAGAATAGGCATTGTTTAACCTGGTTCTTTAACACTAGTCCAAGCTCTAGTGGTGGACAGGATTTCTTCCAAAGTACACAGTTGCAATGCATGCATAGAGTTCCATCAATCATGGTGAACATCCAGCGTGGTAAAGTCCAATCATATTGGATTGAAATCTGTCAACTGCTCCCCTTAAGAATTGTGAAGTCCATCCATGCGGTCTTTAGTTTCTTCACTGTAAAGTTGCAGTTAGTTCAAGAGTTCACAAAAAGGCACAATAAGCTACTCCTTGGGCCTCTGTGGTGCAGTAGGCATTGTGCTTGTTCAACACAAGCAAGTAGTTATTCTTATTTGCCTTTCTGCATGGTCAAATGACCTTAGCAGGGACCAGTCATGCATGTTGTTCTGTAGTTGGTGTCTCCTGTGTTGCAGCCAAATGCATTACATAGTTACTATTCCGTTTTCTTTTTCTTGCCAAGCAGCATTATAAAGTTGGGCATAATAGCAATTTTCATGATATATTTTTCAGCATCACCATATGTCATGCCTGCACCTGCTGTGCGTTCAGTGTCCATGAGAGACATGGGGACTGAAATGACACCAATAGCAAGTCAGGAGCCTTCCAGAACAGGGACTCCAATTCGGGCAACCACACCAACCGTACGCAGTCCGGTCTCATCATGCTCGTCCACACCAGGAGGAGCATCACCTGCAGCATCACCTACTCGAGAATCCGAGGATGCCTCTGAGCCTGAAACCGATTACAGAACATTGGAACCTGGGGATCAAGAAATGCATGTCAAGGCTGGGAGGGAAAGGCATATCTTGAACACACAACTTGGGAAGGTCAATATTACTTCTTGGGCAAGCAAAGAAGAAGAGGATGCAGATGCTTCCAAATCCTTGAAGAATATCGATCTGGAGGAAGTAAAGAAGAACGTGCTGGAAACAAGGGCAGCAGCCTGGGAGGAAGCTGAAAAGGCAAAATATTTGGCTAGGTAAAGGCGCTTCGACAGTCCAGCATGCATGCATCTTTCAATGGGAAGACAAGATTATCACTTGCTTTGTGACCCTAGGTCCTGGTTTTATCTGGTGTTTTACCTGCTTAGTAACGTGGTCTCTGTTGCTCTCTTTCCCACATTCGGTACATTGGTGGTTTTATCTATATTGCTTAGTCGATATTACTGTGTAACAGGTTCAAGCGTGAAGAGGCTAAGATTCAAGCTTGGGAAAACCATGAGAAAGCAAAAGCTGAGGCCGAATTGAGGAGAATAGAGGTACAAATTACCCGCGGTTTTTTTGTGATCTTGGTAGCATATAGGTAAAATGTGATAGCTATGCAGGAATACAATTGTTGACATGTAGCATGATTCCCTTCTGTGGATCATAAAAGATGTGTCATAGTTTGTTTTTGAGCACAATATTTGATGCAGTGAGGTGAAGTGGTTTTTCTATCAACCTCGAGGGATACCACTGCCTGGTCCACTTAGGTAACTGCACAAGAATACTCTTTGCTGCAACGGGTGGTTTCTTTTTCATATTATTCTAAGGCAAGGTTCCCACCATTTAAAGGTTTTGAAAAGGCCTGAAGCTGATTTGCATGTAGTTGAATCCATGGAGGTGGACTAACATTTTTTATTAAGCTTTGAGCGATTTCCAATCCTTTGTTGCCTTCAATATGGGTATAGGCTGTATTTGGTGAATGGAATGTGCAATGAATGCCAAAAGGGGTGAATGTGCATGCCCAGACCATATCTCTTGGTCAATTACATTAGCAATATAATCTGACACCTTACTTTGGAAAGAAGTGCCCCTTTCTAGGGTCTTGTCTGCCAGAGTCCTATCTATTATTTTACTCTAGTGAATGTTCTCGAATATTACACTATATCTAATTGTATATGTGGCCTTCCTGACCAATGTAAATGGCATAGAAGCCTTTCTCAATCCTACATAAATCTAATTGTAAAAGGACATCCCAAGATTTGCCTCTCAGTAAGACCTCCCAATGTGTAGAAGACCCAGTTGCCAAAATATGGCAATCATGATGGCCTTCTAGCCAACAAGCGATACTGTATTTGTGAAGTATACAGTCCAAAGTGCATCTTACGGAAATCTTATATGTGTAGATGAATTCACACGTCAGCATATGTAGACCTTCTCACATGCGTAAGTTCTCCAAAGACATTCCATGGCTTTTGACAGGAAAGAATCCAATTCTTTTAAATGTCCAAAACAAGGGGTGGTAAGAAAAATTCTTTGAGTGCATTGGACTATCCAAAGTCTTACATGCAAAGGCCATGTAAGATACTTCTAATGCACACTAAGTTCAGCTATGAACAGCTTATCCAGACTACAAACCTCCTGTGAGGTACCTATCGGTTGTACATTATCCACTTAACCCGATGGGCAGCAATAAGAGACTGAAACATCACACCCATAGTTCTACTCCTTGACTCAGACAATGGATTGCTTCTGTGTTGAAGCATGAAAGCTCTTAATTTCTTTTAAAAAGAGCATCCTTTAGGCTTTATGTGCAAAGGGCCTTTCGCCCAGCCTGAACCTGTTATTTTCTACTTTCTTTTTGCAAGAAACGTTACTGCATGAAGACCAAACTCTCTTCCTTTGGTGCCAGTAAGGTCCTTTGTTGGTTTAGTTGTGTTGTTTCAGATCTTGTATAGCCAATTCAACTTGCTTTTGCTGATCACTCCTAAAAAATAGTGTCCACAATAATGTACGGGAGCTTACATGACAGTTATTTCATGCCATGTCTATAATTTTACAGAGAGTTAATGCTATAGATAGGTGTTACTGACTGCAAGAAAGTTAGAAACTGCTTGTGTTTGAAGACTCAAGAGGAACCCTGGATGTCCATAGCAAAGTAAAGATACCTTGAAAGTGATGCATGATTTGATAATGTCAGCCACGATCCACCCATACTTTGGATGTGAAAGCATAAAATTGACTTGTATGTATTCAATGAATCCCAATGCTTTCCAAAGCATTCTGATGGAAAGTACAGCTCTTTTTATCTGACTTTAAAAGGAACTATAGTTCACACATTCATTTGGACCTGTAGATGATTTCTTACAGGTTCTTCCTTCTGTAGCGTATGAGTTCAATGGTATTTTGGAATTGTGGTCATAACATGCAGGGGCTTTTTATAAAATCCCCACATAGGAAGGCATTTGCAATCAATGGATGCAACCAATTTCGTGCCACATCTGAGGCCTAAGCCCTCTCATCCAACTGTTTTGAAGCTTATACTGATACAAGTTTATAGTTTTGTTATATATCATGAATTGGACAACCATCTTGTCTTCCGTGCCTCATTACAGTTCAAAAGCAGAACAAGCTTGTAGCCAACTAACATGACAGTGCCTGAATAACCGATGGCCAGCATAAAATATGTGATTACCAGCAAAATATCCTTGCAGCTCAAGTGTACACTGATATGCTACTGCAAACACGTATGGTAGCATCTTGTGTACAATATATAGAGTCCAAAAACAGTCTTCATTTATTCATGTCACAAAGGCCTAGTACATCATATGAAACACATTGGAGAAGCATGCACTCACACAAGCGTGCACACACTGATATGCTACTGCAAACACTTATGGTAGCATCTTGTGTACAATATATAGTGTCCAAAAACAGTCTTCATTTATTCATGTTACAAAGGCTTAGTACATCATATGAAACACTCACACAAGCGTGCATGCGCAGGTGCACGCGCGTGTGCGCACACACACTTGCCAGCCAATAGGTATGCATAGTAGTGTGTTGAAAGATGTGTTCATTTCTAGTAAAATGAATTGCAAAGCTCTTAGAAGCCAACTCTCCTAGAATTGCTTGTTAGACATCAAAGGTCTTCAGGAAAGCTTGCCTTTCCAAGAGGAATCTCTAATTTCCTGTGTATGTTGATATTTGAGTGCAGCATGATAAACTGATTTATTCATTGCTCAGAACTGGAATAGGACTCTCCTATACCGATATTGGATTCCTTCGTCACTCATTACTTGGAACATAAAGTATTAATCTGGGATTAGCAGATATCAAGGATGAGCAAATAATATATCAGGTCATTTGATGATGGTATATCGCTAACTGACTTGGAAGATCATTCCCTAGGTATGGGAAACGAGATCATGTCAGTTGTTTGGACTTGACATGAGAAAGCTCATTTCTTGGGGATGGGACTGAGAAGGCCTATTACCAGACCGCGCATGAAAAACTCTGTTTTCATCAATGGGAGCAAGACATTTGGGTGATTGGACTTGACACGAGAAGCAATAATATGCCTATTTATTTGATTATGGATGGATCCCAAAATTGTCCGACAGATCAAATATCCAGTGGTTGTTCCTAAGTACATTGTATCTAGAGAGTGATCTTGCATATGAAGAGATTGACTAAGGTGATGGTTCCTGAGCCAGTCAGGATACTAAAGGAAAAAATCCTCAACTTGCATTGTGCACTGATGCATATGCATTCTTTTGAGACGTGCGTGGTGTGTGCTGAGCATCCGCTCAAGCATCCGTTTTGATTTTTGATAGTCTTTGCGACAGTTTTCTTCCAAAGACTCTAGAGGCATATGCAATCTTCTGCAGTTGTATTTGTCAGATTCTGGATTGATCTGAGCCAACTGAGGGAGGATCTTCTTCATTGACTTTAATGATTTTGCCATTGTTTGCATTGTTGAGATTTTTGGTAGAGGGTGGGCTTTAAATCTTCGAAAGGAGATCCAAGGGGCAGATAATTGTGTCTTGAGGAGTAAACCGTTCCCATGTTAGTGCCTTGTTCCTTGTTTCTATGACAGAAGTGTCTTGGGAGGGGCATGTACATGCATTTTGTAGTGGATGTGAGAGTTTGTAGCATGTGCATGGAGAGAGAGAGAGAGAGAGAGAGAGAGAGAGAGAGAGAGAGGGGAACATTGTGGCAAGGGGCATTGACTCATGCAACCAACAGAGTGGTTCCTATTGAGCCACACTCCTTCGTACTCATGCTGTTACAAAATATTTCAAAACATGAGGCCAGGTAGTCAGCACTGCACTGCCAATCAACTAGGGGCTCCACAGGGTGCTGTAATAGCTGATTCCTCTTACGTAACCAAAACTCATGTGCTTTTTGATTCTCTGGACACGCCACAAATGGTAGCATTGCATTGACTTGCCTCTGTTCATAGCTTATCTAGTTAGGAGGTCACAGAGTTTCAAGCTTGTTAGATAGTGGTAGTGAAAGGATATCATAATTGGAAAAAAGCACCTCTCATCATGCCTATTTAGATTTGAGACCTTGAGGTGGTGTGGAGCAGGGTTTGGATGTTTGCTTTCCAAAGAAAGTTCTGATGGATCAAAAGACACAGGTACGGTGATTCAAAGGTCCGGTAGAAGAAACTGATGGATGGAAGTGCAGCAATTCAATGGGTTTTGTACTATGTTTTTGGGATTATCCGTGTTTGGAGCTTCAAAGTCAATGTTTACCTATTATTTGAGAGAAGCATTGTGTCCAAATCTCCCTTGGCTTGGTAAAGCCCTATTTTGTTATTTCCTTCTGAACTCCGAAGGCAAGATTTTGAGTGCAGCCTAGAATGACTGATAGGTCCCCTGATTGTTTGCATAGGGATGAGTGATGAACTGTGCAGGCCATGCACTTCTGTTGCTGGTGTCTGGAGCTAGAGAGATTGCCAGACAATGGCTCAAGGCATTCAATGCATCAAGGCTAGAGCAGCATTTGCTAGAGATGTAATAGAGGCAAGATATCTGCACCTGCTGCAACAAGAGATGTTTGAATGGGCTTTAAGAGAGTTGATTATCTTTACGGGCAGTTAAACAAGTGATATCACAGCATTAAGGGAATATTTCTAACCATGGTTTGATGTATTGCTAGTTTGTTCTGCTAAGCAAATTTCTCATCTTTTTAACCTTGAATAGATGGTTATTCATGATATATCTCTGAAGATGTTTTGCTATATTCCCATCTTACAATATAAACCTCTGATTTATTCCCATCTTATAAACCTCTAGAGATGTTTATTCATCACACTCTTTCCTGCTTTAGCAGCATTCCCATCTTTTGTAACCTTGGTTTGATGTTCTGATGTCACTGCAGGTGAAGGTTGAACGAACAAGATCTCATGCACATGAGAAGCTAATGAACAAGGTTGCTGCTGCCCGGCGGAAGGCCGAGGAGCGCCGTGCTGCTGCAGAGGCAAAGAAATGTGAGCAGGCAGCCAAAACAGCAGAACGTGCAGATTACATAAGGCGTACGGGTCGAGTGCCATCATCATTTTTTAGCTGTGGGCTTTGTAGGTAACCCAGGAGAGCCATGAGCTTCTGGAGGAATGTAAAGTTGTCCTGTTGTACATTCAATTCATAGAAGGTTTGTGATCAATGAGATGGTTCTGATTATAGGATACTTACAAAATCTTATGCACAATCTGTAATTTTTGGGGCAATGTCATCATTTGGTCTCTCTTTGTCCCTTGTTTGAGCTGGGCTACTCAATCTGTGCACAAGCTACTTGCATTCAGTAGAGCATACATCTACATTTACCTGAAGTAACCTCTTGCAAGACAAGCTAAGAGGAGGACAAATACAAGCCTAGTGAGAGGTCGTGTTACAATGGGAAAGATCCTTGATGTGTTGCTTTGTAACTGCCATCAATGCTTGTAGCAATTTCAAGCATTTTGAAGAAAGTTTATAGGGATCATGGGGTGCATATTTTCCACTTAATGATGCTTGTGAGCATATTGCTATGAAAATGTGTCACAAATGAGATTCCCAATTCAATTCAAATCTCTATTCCAAACCAACGTGACTAAAACTGTCTTAAGAAATAGGAATGATAATAAAAGACAAATCTAGTAGCCAAGTTTAGAGAGGAAGTTATTGTAGCTTTTAAGGGATCTAGTAGGAAAGTTCCAATCTAGAGGATCCTTCATATTTAAGACAATTGAGAACTATTGGTCCCTTTTGAATGGCCTATTGGGATATCCCATGTTGCATCCTTTTTGATACTATGCAATTTACCTTTTGATCTGAGTTGCACATGATCAAGAGAAGACAAGCTTGTGCATACAAGAATAGTCCTCTCTTTTTCAACCAAGTGTAAAATATAGGCTCTAAAATCCAAGCACAAGTTATACATAGATAATAATTTCTTCTCCTTGTGTCTTCTTCACAACATATTACCCAGTGGTAGGTGGAAAGTAACAATAGGTTGATGCTTCAAAGAAGCTTTCGAACAAGATTAACCAAGTTTGCTTGCCTCAAGGTTTGATCAACCATAGGATTTGTTGTCCTTATTCTAAAGGTGCCAAAATTTTCTTGAGGGTACATTACATTGGAGCACAATTCAAAAGACTACATACTTGTTACTTTTTTACTTGATTCTACTTAGTTGATCGATGTTTAGTCCACGTATTCTTGGTGTTGGCTTCTTAATTTAGGGGCTTTCTTTCATATTGCCACATATTGTCATTACTTTTATACCTACCTTACTATTATAGGTTTTGTTAGAGAGGGTGATAGTTTTATATGTGATATTGTTGGCATAGGTGATGTGAGACTGTAGTTTGATATTGGTACTTTATTTGTGTCGTATGATGTATATCATGTCTCGGCTTTTACTAAAAGCCTTATCTTAGTTGGACAATTGGATGGTGATAGGTAATATGTTTCTTTTGGCGATTTTGTATGGAAGATTACTCATGGCAACCTTATTTTTCCTAGACGTGCCAAGGTTGGCAGCCTATATCCCTTGTATTTAGATCTATTGATCATACTTTGACTATGATTGATCTTTCGTATATCTCTTTGGCATCACTATCTTGGGTATATGTGCCTCAAAGGAATAAAAGCTTGAACTTTTTTGTAATATTTATTGCCTCTTGACTCCTTATGTTGTTTTGATTCATGTGATCATTGTTTATATGATAGGCAAAATCGTAATTTGCATAAAAGGTATGATTCTACATGTACAAGTGAGTCTTTGGCTCTTGTGCATTTAGATGTTTTGTGGTTCCATTGCCTATTAGTTATTAGGTAGTGCAAAGTATTTTGTTTTGTCCATTGATGATTATTCACATAAGGTCTAGGCCTATCCCATCAAGCAAAAGTCAAAAGTTCTACGTATGTTTCATTGTTGTCTTACTATGGTTGTGAACTGAGCATATGTTAAAATGCCTACAATCTGATAATGGGATTGAATATGTCTCTAAGGCATTTGAGAAGTTTTGTGATGAGAGGGATATTAAACATCAATTGATTGCCCCTTACATCCTACCCTAGAATGGTGTTGTAGGGTGCATGAATATGACTATTCAAGAAAGAGTTGGCAGTATGCCTAGTCAGGCAAGCTACCACAACATTTTTGGACAAAGGTAGTACTAATACTGGTCATTTGATTAATAGATCCCTATCTAGTGCTCTTGGTGGTAGAGTTACAAAGAATGTACAATTTGGTAAATCTCCACATGCATACTTGTGAGTCTTGGGATGTGAGGCTTTCTACCATATTCCCAAAGAAAAACACAACAAGTTGGATCCAAAGTCCGTTAAATGCATCTTTCTTAGATATGATGATGCACGTGGGGATGTGTAGCCTTGGAAGGTTATCTACAGCCATGATGTTATATTTCATGAGGATAAGAGACCAAAGCACGTGGTTGAGGTACGTATGGTGATCATAGTAGAGCTAGCCCTAGATAGACAACATGTAGCTATTGATGATGTAGTGGCCTTGGATCTGCATGTTGTGCAAGATCATGCTGTTAGACAAAGAGGATATGTAGTACATGCCCCACAACCAATTTTGAGAGAGTGCTCTACTAGAGTCTCATATCCTCCTAATTGTTTTGAGCCCTCTATGCATTATGTCTTCATTGACAGATTCTAAGGAGTCCCTTACTTATGAGGAGGCTATGTACAAGAATGATACCTACTCTTGGCAGAGGGCGATGCATATAAAGAAATCATATATGGAACGTGGTTTTCTCACCAGACGGTAAAGATGCATTGCCATGCAAGTGGGTGTATAAGTTGAAGAGCACCCTTGGTCACCTTAGACCATGATACAAGACTTGTTTGGTTGCAATGGGTTTTAAATAGGAAAAGGGAGATGAATTTGAAGAGAGATTCTCCCATGTGCAAGGTGTTAATCTCTCTCTGTTTGTTTTTTTTTGGCTGATATCTTTTCAATACAACATAATGCTAGTTCTAACCCTTGTTGTTTTATTGCAGAGATCATTTTGGGTGACATTGCATAAGTGCTTATCTCTCTCTCCCTCTCTCTTTCTCTCTCTATGTTTCCTCTTTTCTACTGTTTTTTTAGTATACCTTCATGTAAATACTAACTCTTGCAAAATTGTCTTTTGCAGAGATCAATTTGGGCAATATTGGATAGGTGTTCATTCCTTTTTCTCTCCCGCGTACTCACATACTCTCTCTTTCTTCCTCTCTGCATTATCCCTTTTCTACTATCTTTACAATAGGGTTTGATGCTAGTTCTAACTTAAGGATCAATTGTTGTTGCAGTACTTAACACAAGGTAGAGTAGAGATTATGTAGCTCAATTTACAGGTAAATCTGGCATATTTTGTGGTGCCAAACTTTATTCATTTAATTAGTGACTTTTATGTTTGATGGGATTGATGTTTTCTTATGTCCATCATTTGCAATGGGTTTTGATTAGCAATGATTCAATCTTATCTTCAGCAGATCAGCTTATAGGTAAATTGGCCCTGTTTTGTATTGCTTCTATTCATGTAGTTATCTATATATTTTTTGTTAAAAGGGATTCATGCAAGTATTTTTATTAAAAGGGATTCATGCAAGTGTTTTTTTGTATATGTAGGTATTGTACAAGGTTTAGGTGAAGCATATAATTCTCGATCAACTATTTTGATGTGGTGAGTGATTCCTTTGTGTTGGATGATATGGATCTACTGGAAGTCCATGGTTCAAAAATCCTCTTCTTTATTGGTCCTATGTGTCCATTTAGATCTCCATGCCAATTGGCAATGATCCATGAAACTCTTGTATCATATCATCCATATAACACACAATGTGTTGAGTCTTAGAATATCTCAGGTGTCAATTTAATGTGCCTATTAAGATTTGCATGCCATGTGGCTATTATCCTTGTAACAACTACTCTATAATACCCACATTTCATACAATGTATTGAGTCAAATCAGACTCCTCTTCATTATAATAAAATTTATTTTAGCGAAATTCTCCGAGTATTCTTGTGCTATTCTTTTCATTATATTTCATGTAAATGGTATGATTAAAGTGATGTCTTGAAATTAAATCTATATTGTGTTGATGTATATATCCATATGCGTTTCAATATCGATGTTTATGTTTGTTTACAAAAGTGTAAACATCTCTTAATGCCATGTTGATTTGTATGGCATATTGGTGATTATTGGATAGCCTTAAAATGCTTATTATTTAGGGATTAATACATGCTTCTTTACATCTAATGCGTAGGTTATAATGCTTGAGAGAAGAACAAGAATTCTCTCAATAGAAGTACGTAACAAAAAAGATGAAGAAGGGAATTGGATCACTGATACATATCATTGCTCGTCTTGGGTACATATGCGTCCAAGTATGAAGGGAGCTTTCAGGGTGAAAGCATCTATAATTGTAGATGTATCAAAGCACTGGAAGGGTAAAATTTTAGCTCTTAGACAAAGGAATGTTGATTCTCACCTTGTAACAGAGGCGTTTGTACAACATATATTCATGCAAAAACAAATACATACTGCGTCCACTGTGCCCTTTCAACGAAACATTGCAAACAGTAAGTATTTGCAACTCATTGAGAATGAGAAATTTCATGATATCTATGTAACAACTTGTCTCGTATTTACAGAAGTATACCCTTCGGATTGTTGTGAGTGGAAAAATGTTGAGAGTTTCACTGGTTCTTTTAAGTGTAACCATCTCGAAATTGGTAGATTGCTCTTTGAGGGGCATACAACTAAGCAACTTGCAGAGGACCTTGTTTTTTTCTATGACTCCAAGTACATATTGCCCAAGAGGAGTCGAGAATATAGAACCCTTGAGTCTATGCACATATTGAATCTCAATAGCATAGAATGGCCATTGTGTAGTAGCGACATTTTGCACATGTGTAGCACAAAAATTTCAGCAGATATATTGAATTCTATGAAGCCAAGCATCGGCTCAAAGAATGTACATCTAGGCTGGTTCATACCGATTGCAATTTTTGCACACATGTTCAAGGAATGTAAGGGTTTGAGATGTACCAAAAGCACGTATGTCATAAAAAATACATCAGAGGATTGTGTAACAAGGATTCTAGGAAAAACTTGGACATAAAAAATAACTCACAGTCCTGACACAGTGGAGTGTCGAGTCACAACAAGGGACATGGCTTTCAGGTAAAAATTTTCTCTCTTAGTTGACTATTATCTTACTTTGGGATGACTCGGCTAACTTTCCTTTCCAATTACAGGTACTTTGTCGCACACAAACTTTATGCCTAGTGTTCAAATATCGTAAATGGAGGATGCTCAAGGGTAAATGGTTGTGTCTTGATCAAGACATGTGTGAAAGTGTAGTGTGGATGTTACTGTCATTTGTGAGGGCCGCGAGTCCCAAGTGTTGCAAATGGAGGATGATTGGCCCTTGAGTATAATGCGCCAGGAAATTACAATGTTAATGCAGAATCCACTTGTTAGATTCTATTTTAAACTAGATGGTAGGAAAATTTGAAGCCGAGCTAAGGATACTATTACTAGCGGAAAGTGTGTGGCTCCATATATTTTAGAAATTGTAGAGTCTCCCTAAAAATCCCAACACCACAAGTTGTAATATCCAACACCTATAAATTTTTGGATTTTTTTGGCCAATAGAATATTGTCGCTTACAAACTTGCAATATTAAAAAATCATGGTATTTATGCAAAATCATACACTTGTTATACACTTTTCACATCAACACATTTACATATGCGTGCAAACTTTACAAAGATGTAAGTAAAGCCATAACTAAATATCGTATGCGAACAATCCTTAATGGTTTAAAACTTAAGGTTTTTAAGGTAGAACTAGTTTAGTTCTTGTTTCATTGTTTCATTTCATACTTTCTCTCTTCATCTCTTTATATACACGGATGCTCGTGCACACTTTGATGAGTGGATCCACAAGACTATCTTTGCCAACCAGGGTGACAAAATATTCCAGGTTTTCTCTAAGAACTTTAACCTTGAAAGCATGCTCTCATTGTTGGATCCCCCCTTTAGATTTTGGAAGACTTTGTAAGCACCATTGCTACATGCACATACTCCATTGAGGGATTCGACATGACTTGGGTGCCTCTGGAACAACTCATAGTATTTTAGGTAGGGAAGAATCACCAAAAAGTGGTGAATAGGTGTCTGGCCCATGTGGATCCTTCACATAGAGTATGCACTGTTCCAATGGAAAGTGCACTAGGTACATCACCTTTGGATCTCGTGGAGTGTGATTGCACATTGGCAATTTACCTCCTTGCATTGGATACACCCCTAGAGGAGGAGAGCAATGAAGATACAACTCCACAGGTTGTCTCTATCACATACGTGGGAGCTATCACATATACGGGAGGCAAGGAAGAATCACCAAAAAGTGGTGAATAGGTGTCTGGCCCATGTGGATCCTTCGCATAGAGTATGCATTGTTCCCATGGGAAGTGTACCATGTACATCACCTTTGGATCTCGTGGAGTGTGATTGCGCATTGGCAATTTACCTCCTTCCATTGGATACACCCCTAGATGAGGAGAGCGATGAAGATACAACTCCACAGGTTGTTTCTATCACATACACGGGAGAAGAGCCGATTGAAGAGCTCATAAATATTGAAGAGGAACATCGAGTGGTGGCAGAGCAAGGGTTGGCTCTCATGGTGCCATCTTCTTCAGAACAGCCACAAGTCGATAAACCCAATCTTGCCACCTTGACACCCATTGAAGTAGATGGTGTACAATAGTTGCTTCTATCAGATGTATTGCAATACTTGGAAATGAAGAAAGAAGAGTTGTTTTCTATCCTAGTCAGGGATTCAATGGAAGATCTGATCGATTATGATTACATGGATGTGCATCCAACAATGGTAGAGATTGGAAGATATGATGGCACAAGCTTAGATACTGTGAGTGCGATCATAGCAGCACAGGAGCACCTTATCTCGGTTGAAGAAGATTACCTTATGCCAGATGCTGAATTTGAAGCACTACAGCATGATTTGTTCAGACCAAGGCCCGAGCTTCCTACCAAGGAGTTTGTAGATCCCTTTGCCCAAAGAGATGCCTCTCTGACACATGAGGAAATGAAGATATAAGATGATCTGGAGAAGGTGAGATTTCTAACTACCATATATTTTTATGCAATGAAAATTGACGGTAGGATGCGTCTGGTCCCGCGAAGTCCACCAGTGAAATCTTGGCAAAAAATGATGCCTGTAGCTGCCCTGTCCGAAGTTTGGCGTCTGGGGCCACTTTGGACAGGGCAGCAGGAATCATTTTTGGTCAAGATTTCACCGGTGGACTCCCGGGGACCAGACACACCCTACCATCAAGTTTCATCGCTTTTTGATAACTCTAGGTTAGTCGCTAAATATATTGTTTGATTTGACTTTGTCATTCAGGACATACTATATATAGATGAGTTTGCATCAAGGCAAGGAGGAGCTCGACATGCGGATCGACGAAAGGATTCAGCTCTGAAGGAGTATATTGGTAACCTTGTTGCAGATTTGGTGGTCTTTCATAAGAAGTGCTCACCAGGAGGACAAGAAATAATCATGAAAATTCGAGCTTTGACCAGGTTTGGACATTTTCGAGCGATACGTGTGACATCTAGCTTGGAGAAGGTGGTGCTAATCAAGCAGTCAAAGCTTATTTACTTGTTTGACCAAACACGTGGTGGAGCAATGTGTGTGCTTGCTACATTAGGTGACCTCGCTAAAGTGTTAGATCCGCTTCTCCTAGAGAAAGAGCTGAAGAGGGAGTGCATCATTTTTGAATCAAAGAAGGAACTTATATTTTCATCGGAAGCTGGCCCCTCCTCTCCACCGATGAAAAAGCCAAGGAACAATTGAGAGTTCTTGTTGGCCATCAACTTTTTGTATCTACCATCACTAACAGCCATCACATGTATTTTTCTTGATGAATATAAGATACTTTACTTTGTCCCTACAAATAAATATTTATTAAATAAATCTGTGATTCGTATAAGTGTGACAATAATGTGTGGTACGTGAATGACGCATTCACATACGTTAACATAATTCAACGCGTAGTACTATACTTGCGATTGTGTAAGTGTGACGATAATGTGTGGTACGTGAATGACGCATCTGCATATATTAATATAATTCAACGTGTAGTACTACACTTGTGATTGTGCATAAGTAATAATGTAACTTGTATCCATACGTATTACTACTTTTGATGCATTCATACGTTAAACAAAAATTAAGAGTCATGAATTTCAAGAAACAAAATAAAACAACTTTACTCAATTATTTGAATTCAGTACACATCGCATGAGATATTATGTATATATAAATAAATATTCCAATGTAGCAAAGTATACAAAATTTTTTGGCCTTTCAAGATGTTATGATGCTGTAACACTCATTACAAACCTTGCATCATTAATCTAGTAAACTATGGTGGAGTCCCCTTGCCATGTCGAAGCCGAATGATAAAGTTCATGTCTTTATTTGTGATTGTGACATGCTTTGCATGGATGACTGCAAGCTGTGTATCATCGAACAAGTCGATGAGAAACCCCTCTGTAGTTTGTAGGGCCTCCATAGCTGCAGCAGTCCACCTTCCTGCTGATGGGCCATCCCGCACTCATACCCAAAATCTTTCCATCAACTCCAAGTCTTGCATGACTTCTCAAACAATGTTATGAAAAGAACTTTTCGGGATGAGAAGCTCGTATCTGCGTTGGATTCTCCTTATCTCTCGAAGGGCGACAATGCCCAGTTTCCATCTTCTCTTATTCTGTGGTGGTCCTTGTGCTCTATGGGGAGCACCTGTTGCTACACTTGAGGAGGCTCCACCTTGTGCTCCAGGTGGCGGGCCTTGGCGTGGTGTCTTCCCGGGGCCAAAATGGCGACATGCTTGCTTGGTGCGTGCCATGCAAGCTCAAGGAGGGCAAGACGGAGAAGAGGTTGGGGATGTGAAAATGGAGGAAGCAAAGAAATCAAGATGTGAAAATGAGAAGAAGAATAAAATTTTAACCCATTTAAACCCCAAAACCGGGTTAATGCAGCTTCATACACACTGTCCGTCGTGTGATCGTAAATCCATAACCCTTTATTAGAATGCGATGAAACTTCACACGCGCTTGAAAGTGGCTCTAAACGCCAGACTTCGAACCAGGGGTTTGCAGTCACTTTTTTTTCAAAAAAAATAATTTGGACTCTTGGCCACCTAATGAGTGCGCGTGTGAAGTTTCGTTGCATTCCGATATAGTTTAGTATTTTAAAAATTATCCCACACCAAAATTATGGATGTATTGATAATTGAGAAATCAACATCGTGACTACTGGCCCTTAGAAACTTCGCACCACATAGACTATATAGAGGCATCAGGAGTAAAGTCTACAACAAGAAATAATAAATTTTTGCATGTTATTCCTATTGAAATTGACAGTGCTAACAAAAAATGTAAGTAAGAATTGAAAATACAGCGAAGATGCACAATCAAAGTTGAGAGCGAAGGACAAGTGTAAAATTTTAATTCATATTTTAAGGGCACATACAATAGTTTTGCACTGGGATATAGTCATATGTCCAATGCACGAGGATAATACTATGCCAAAAAAGATAACATTACAAACTGTGTTCATTCCATTGGAACGAATGCATCCTTCACTGCTTGAAGATTTCTTACAAGTTGGAAGTCCTTGGGAGTTACAGTGATCCACTTCGCATGTATTACACAACGTTGAGCATTAGTCATCAAGTCAACTAAAAAGGCCTCTGTAGCACATTGTAGAGCATGAATACATTCTTTTGTGAAGCAATCAGGTCTATCCTGACCTTGTGCCAAAAACCACCTCTAGCTTTTTGTGCGGCAGAGGTCTTGCACAATCTCGCGAACAAGTCTCGAGAAGCTTGCCTTCGGAATGATGAGATCAAAAGAGCGTTGATACCTTCTAATTTCTCTCAAGGCCTCTATACCTGGCTTCCACTTGCATTTCTTATGGGAATGTTGAGGAGGACCCTTGTGAGGGCGGCTTGAGGAAGGTGGATTAGGTTGAGAAGGGGGTGCATCTGAGCTAGTAGATGCTTCAAGGGGCTGAACACGATATGGGGCTCTAAGGGAAAGCTTATTTGCAACTACCTTAGACCTAGCCATCTTTCCTGCACAAGAGATGTGAGAACTCAATGAATAAGATAGAAAGTGAAACCCTCTTTTATATAACCCTAAGCTGTGAGACTCATTCACATAGATGCACACTCTCTCTTTCTCTCTTAAACTATGAATTGCATTCACACTGTCTCACATTGTTCATCTTACTATCTTAGCTCTCTTCGAACCCATTTGCTGCCTTGTCGAAGCCTTGTTTCTAGCCACTTGGCATGGTTTTCTTTGGCACTTGAGGCTTCATAACACACTCTTTTAGTAACATGACGTGATTCCATCATGTCTGCAGCCGATTCATTAGCACTTTCATTTTCTCTCTTTTGTGAGAGTTTAGCTTTATCCGCTACTACAATCCTATACCACCAAGATAACAATTGGATCATTGGATTGCCACCATTCACCCCTCCACCATGATCAATTTTTCTTTGGTATGCACCATGCGCTATCCAATGTGAATTTTCCATCCCTTGTGTGGACCAAATTCCGATGCTTCCCTTTTCTGCGAAGTATGGCCCATGTGCCTCAAGGATATGCTACAAAAAGACACATATCACACATGAGTAAAACTATGCTCAATAGTTTATATAATTCATACAATTTAAAAATATTAACTTAGTATGCACCATGTAATGTGTGATAGAGCTTTTGCCCCATGCTTCCACCATGTTTTCGTAGAAGCTATGCACAACATTGATAAATTCTTGCTTATCTTCATTGTTAAACACCATCTTGCAAAGTAAGGGAGCCAATTTGTTAAGACTTATCCAAACCTTAGCTTTGGCCAATCTTGTTTTTCCTCCATTACTTCGATCAGAAACTGCAAAATGTAACTTTTGCCACCCATCGTAGTCCTGCGGCCTATGAACCATGACATTCCCTTCCTCATTGATGGTACTGAGAGAAACTTCCCAGCCTTTGCTCCTCCAAAGCAAGGACTTTTTGGCAAGTTACTAGATTTTCCTGATCTCTTCTCATCTTTTTCAATCGTCACTTGATGCTTGTGTAGCCCAATTTCTAATAGCACTCGCTCCACATTCCTACACGTTGCAATGGCTTCTTTTTTTGGTTGCATCCTATAAGCAAAGCAAATGTATTCATATACAAGTTTCTCCATGATTTTGACAAAAGCATGCAATGAACAAATGTGAATACGATATAAGGGAATGTTGAAGATGGGCTTCTAAGTGGGATCTTCTCTATTGCGCGTCAATGCAACACTTGTTACCTTTCGCCAGTTCTTCTTTCCGTCCTTTCCTTCCACCCTCTCTGTCAAGAAATATAGGCATGGAATCTTTGTATTTGCACCATTGGAGATTCCACACATGCATTTTAAAGTTTTCAAGTCTCCTACAAGATGCCATTCAACCAAGTATTGACCATACCCTTCAACCTGTTGAGAATCTGCCAATCACACCCTATGTATGCCCCTTTGTATGGAACAACTAGGCTAGGAAGATGCAGTTCATTCTAGGAAGAGAGACAAATCCCATAGGCACAGTGATGAAATGTGCTACCAAGCATTCCTATATAATGATGTACTTGACTATCACTTTCATATGATGATAATGCAATCGTACTTGTCTCTTTCTGTCAAGTCTCTGTGTCATTGTCAGTCCTACACAAGATTGTGTTTATGAGTTCAAGTCTCAATCTTGAAACCTAATTCACTTGTGTAAGAGTTGTCTTCTTTGTCAATGTCAACATGAGTAGTATCTTCATCTTCCATCCTCCATAGCTTTCGACTTTGCCATGCTCTAGATCCCGCATTTCTCACACAACCAAGAGCATCTCACCATGTTCCTGACGATCGATGATGCTTGGAATGTTTGTGTGCATAAAGAATAGCTGTAGCACCTCAAATATTTACTTAGGAACTTCAAATGTAGTGAGCCACCACACATGGTGCTCAGATTGAACACTGAAGTTCCATGGTTATTCTTGTCGAATTGTAAAGCTCTATTCATTAGAGTTATACTAACTCTTTCAAGCTTTGCTCCTTTGACGACCTCACTTTCATCTAATTTTATAACAAACTGCAATTTACCATTACATTCCTCAACAAACATATTATAGTACATTACCATTGCCGACTGCACCTTGTTCAAATCTAAATAGTAATTGTTGAGTTCGGTGAACTTCATCTCATATGCATTTTTGGTCCCAAACTTGAGTGTTTCCACACATTGAACATGCATGGGATCTCCTATTAACTCCAAAACCTTTGTATTAAGTTGCCGTCGGACCTCTATTAACTTTGAAGGTTGAGGAAGAGGCACGATTCTATTTCTCTTCAGCACACGACCAAACCCAGCCTTCACACATTTGAATATCTTTGAGTAAGTCGTTGTGCTAATGCCGGCCCTGTCACAAATAGATTGTGCATCCAAAACTGAGAACTCATTTGACACATCTTTTAATGTGCACTCAATCACCTTTTCCTTCACAGCCTTAAACGTAGGATTGCTCAAAGCGTTTTCCAATGTACTTGCCTTTAGCAATCTACTAATACATGATCCAATCTCACCCTCGCCTAGGTTCTCTTTCTGAGCTACCTTACATGCTTTGATATGTCGCTTCCACTGGCCACTATTCACAATTAACTTATTGATTGGCTTCTTCTTTCGTTTGCGCTCCTGTGTTAGCTTGTTGTTGATATTTCTCAAGTCGTCCAATTGTGCATTTGCCTCTTCATATGAGATACCAATGTCATGGATAGTGTCCTGCATTGAAATAATTGGATTGTTTTGTTGAATTATAGTGTCATTCAACTTTATCACTTGTCCTATGAGCTATTGTATATGAAGTTGATGTGCAGCAATCACATCATGGCAAGTTGTAAATACTTTGAACGCCTGATCATTAAGCTGCCTAGTATAACCAAGTAACCCATTTTCACCCTCAGACACATACTTCAACAAATTTGTGATTCCTGTGAAAGTTGGAGGTCTATTGTTTAAGGGGTCAATTGGGTAGATTCCCCCATCAACCCACAAATCCACATGTTTCAATCCCATTTGCTTGTAACTCTGCAAAACCTGAGGGTTGACACTGGTACGCTAGGTTCTTTTGAAAAATGGGGCATATTCAATCCCTACCTCAATATGTAGCTCGTTCTTTCCTGTATTCATTTTACTATTAATAAAAACGGGGAGCCTACTTGGTTGTCACAAGAGGTAGAATGGAGATGCACAAAGAGGCACACAAAGGTGCCAAGGGAAAGGAGGGTGTAAGTAATTCACTCTGTTAATGAAGGCTGCATAAAAACAGAGAGGAGATCATAATAGAGCCATGAGAGAGTATAGATATGGGGGGAAATAGCTCAGAGGGTAGGGATGTCCAAGACTTTTCGTATTTTAGATATTTCTATTTTGCCTCCAAAAACATCTCCAAAAAACACGAAATTTGACCAATTGGTTTGTTTTTTGACCAAAAGCTAGGATATAAAAAATCCCCAAAATATCTCAAAAGGAACTTTCGAAATTTCATTTTTCATGTTCTCGATTAAAAAATCAATTACCTCATATCTACTAATCATTTTGCATTGAAAACGAAGCACCACACTCCCGTAACTAACTCCTTTTTGAATATAAAATTTGGTTGAAAAAGACTTCTTAGATGAGGAGAGAGAAGGAATCTGAGTATATCTTTGTAGATAATATAAAAAAGGCAAAACGAGATTGCAAAAGTAGAGAGAGAGGAGGATTATTTTACTATTCTTCTCTTCTCTTTTCCTTGTTTTAAGGAGGAGAGAGGGGGGGGGGGGCTAAAAGGCCCATTTATGAGTTTATTTTTTTCCCTAATGGTGCGTGACATTAAAAAGAGTTTACTATCTATTGGTCAGCTTGACTTGCATGGTTACACTACAATGTTTGGTGGTGGTTTGTGGAAAGTGAAAAAGGGTTCCATGCTAATTGCAAAAGGAACCAAGAAGGGCACTTTGTAATGCTTGCACTGTAAAGCTTTGAATGGCAAGTTTCTTGCAGTTTGTTGAAAGTGACTGTCATTTGGAGTTATGGCATAATAGATTAGGCCCCATATGAGCCAGAAAGGACTTGATTTCCTTACCTCTCTAAAGAGGGTTAATGGAAACGGCTCTAAACTTGACTTTTGTAATGAGTGCCAGTTTGGAAAGAATATAAAAAATTCCTTTTAATCTTGTGTCTCTCATAAGTCCAATGTCTTGGACTTAGTGCATTCTAATATATGTAGTATGCCTGCAAACTCGTTGGGTGGTGCTGTATATTTTTTCTCCTTTATTGATGATTTTTCCAAAAAGATTTGGGTATACTTGTTGAAAAAGAAAAGTGAAATGTTTGTTGTTTTTAAAAAATTTCATGCATTTGTGACCACTTAGATAGGTAGAAAGCTTAAATGCTTGAGAATCGATAATGGGGGTGAGTTCACATCTACTGAATTCAAGTCCTTTTGCGATTAGCATGGAATTAAGAGGGAGCTTATAGCTCCTTATAGCCCTTCTTCAAATGGGGTGGTTGAAAGATATAATAGTACTTTATGTGAAAGAGTGTAGTGCATGTTGTCCACTGCTAATCTCCCTCATGAATTTTGGGAAGAGGCACTCAAAACCGTGGTTCACATTTGCAACTGCTCTTCAAACAAGTCCTTAAATAATGGCATCCCTAAGGAGGTTTGGTCTAGCAAATCAGTCTCATATGACCATTTATGTATATTTGGCTGTGATGCTTTTGTGCATGTTTGAGATGAGTTGAGGAACAAACTTGACCCAAAATCCACCAAAGGCATTTTCATGGGCTATGGTGATGAGGGTGAATTTGGCTATAGAGTGTGGTTACCTCAGTTCAAGAAAATTATTCTAGCCGTAATGTTGTGTTTAACGAGGAAAAATTGTTGAAAGGTACTTTAGCCTCTAATGAAGATATGAAAAAGGTCAAACTTTAGAATTTGTAGCCACCTATTACTTTAAATGATGAGCCTCATGGTGATGTACCACAAACTAAAACTGATGATCAACCGGTTATTTTTGAGCCAGATGATGATGGACAACAAATAGGAGCACAAGGAGGTTATGGACAACAAGATAGACTTGATGATTATGTTGATAAGATTTGGTGTGTTTCTCCAACAAATGAATCCTCTGTTGATAGCCTTCTAGCTTGTGCAGTAACTTGTTGTTATGTTTTGATAAAATATGGTTCTCCAATTTGAGGACATCCTTTTTTGCAACCAAGTGGATAGCCTAGAAACCCATTATAACCATCACCAATGAACGTCAACAATGAAGAGCTATTATAAAAAGGTGGAGTGCTATTTTTGCTAGGATCTTTGGGATATATCTTGCCATCTAACCAAAGATCAAAATTCTTCTTTCCTTCAAACCTGAGTATATGTTTCGTAGACTCTATAATGGTAACGGGTTTTGTTCTCTTCATTATTGATTCATATTCACTATCCAACTCAATATGAAGATTATAGAGAGGCCTTTTACTAGAGCTACAGAGATCATTGGATGACTAATCCATAGTTAAGGATGTGATTAGAAGATTGGATTGAAAAGGTATGCGAGTAGAAACAAGAAAGAAAACGAAGAAGAAACTAGTAAGGATGGGAAAGAAAGAAGAAAGTGAGAATGGAGTAAAGTAATCAAACGTTGAACAAAATTCAAATTGAATATTCATTTTTACTTTAATGAGGATGAGTAAGATCTTGATTATGACAATCTTTGTCACCTTTATGGCGGCCTAAATTTCTAGGTTTGATGTGACCACGAGAATATCACGATAATGACTTATTAACAATTTTTTATATTTTTACTTACCAAAATATAAAAGTTTTTAAAAATAAAAAAATGATTTTCTATCTCTAGGATCGCTTACATGGCATTTTTGAGACCTCAAAACTCCCCTAATGGATTGTGAACAGCTAAGAAAAGTATAGAGGTAGTATGTGGAAGATGCAAATAATGATACCTACCTGAGTAGAGGTAGTGAATTACAAGGTACCTACTATCCAAGTAGAGCATTTGGGTAGAAAATTCAATGATGGCTTGTTGGATGGAGGATCAAGGGTCAACATTATCCATGAAGAATTATAAATAGCTCATAAGCTACAAGGTTTGGTGCCTACACTATTCCAATTAAAGATACCTAACTAGAGTAGACTTCAACCTTTGCGAATCTTGAAGAATCAATTAATTAGAGTAGCAAGCCAAAATTTGAAATTTAGTTATTTAATACTTTATATGGACAGTATTTGGATAGAAAATTCAATGATGTTTTGTTGGATGGAGGATCAGGGATCAACATTATCCCTAAATAATTATGTCTAGCTCATAACTTACAAGGTTTGGTGCCTACACCATTCCAAGTAAAACATGGCTAACTAGAGGAAACTTCAACCTTTGGGAATCTTAGAGAATTAGCTAATCAAAGTAGCAAGGCTAAAGTTTAAAGTTAGTTATTTAACACTCCATATGGAGTGTGGAAAATCGGAGTTGCAGTAAGAAGAATGTGCACAAGAGGGAGATGAGAGCTCAAAGTACAAGAACAAAATCTTGCTTACTAAGTTGCTCAAAGGACAACTTGGGTACACTCTATCTCACACTTGATAGTGACCCAAAGGCTATTTATATAGCCTCTTCCAAGCTAGGGTTAGGGTTTTTCTTGCCCCTTCAGGCCATTTACATCCATCTGCCCTCATAGACCCTTACTTAGGGTGACTTCCCCTATCTATATTGTAACACCCCCCCTCAATGCCCGGGTGGCATTGTATCAGAAGACATGTTAAATTCCCCCCCCCCCCCCAATCAAATGGGATGCCTTTATAAATCAGGCTACAAGGATATTCATAGGTAGAGGATGTTACTAGACTCAAAAGAGTCGGTCATCTGTGGATTGGGAGGCAAAGTTGCCCCCCAAATCCTTAGATACTAGTGGAACATTGGGACACTTACTGGTGGTATGCCCAGTCTTTTTGCATTTTTTGCACTTCATTTTGTTAGGGTATTTCTTCCATGAATTTCTTACAATATGCCCTTTTTTGTGACAGAAGGAGCACTTAGTAGAAGCGGTATGGACTAACACTTTCTCATGGGAAGTGACTGCTAAACTTCCTTCAGTATGGTTTCTCTTCTCTTCATCCAGGCAAGACTAGATGGTACTTGCCAAATTTGGGTTTGGGATATTAGTTACGATAGTCACAAGGGTTGGAAAAACCTTCTTTGCACACTTTAGCAGGATGGCAATGGCATCTTCATCATGGATGGGTGCTTGAATGGAGACAAGTTGTTCCATAAGCCCCTTCATATGTGAAATAAACTTGCTTAGATCGTCTCCCTGTTTGTATTCCAAGCTAAAAAACTCAAACTTGAGAAATATCGTGGAGTTCTTCCCTATAGCACCATAGAGTCTTTCAAGCTCATCCCACTTTTCCTTGGCAGTGGAGAAGTGGTCAATATGATGAATTAAAGATTCATCTAAATGAAGCATGATGATGGCGTGAGCCCTTTCATCATATTCTACATCAAGGAGATTGGATGGGTCAACAACTTTGGATCCTTTTATGAAGGGCCAGTAGCCACTTTCCATCATTTTTTATTTTACCAGGACTTGCCAAGGATGGAAATCTTTTCCATTGAACTTGCGAATTTGAGGCCTTACATCTGCATAGGCCATGGCCATTTTAGGAAGGTCTTACCTATTGCCTTAAGCAATGATAGTGTTTAGTCCTTTACAGGTGGCCAAGTACAATCGAATAGCAGAACTGATAGCCAAGTTTTAAAGTTGTAGAGTTGAAAACAATTGAAAATCATATATATGCAATATCTCAAGATAGGATTTAGGAAGTCATGTTCTTCTAACAACCCTTGATTTAGGCTTTACTATTTTTCTAGGTTTAAACAAGGTGAGCTTTGAATGAACTTTGGCTCTTCCTGATAATGTGGCCTATTAGAAGAGTTCTTGGTGGAGCACGGCTTATTGATCAACTCTATACTCTTGGATGAATCAAAGGATAGTACAATAACACTCATATTTCTAATGTACCATCTGACTAATATTGGGATATGGTTTATGTGTTTATAGTTGTACACATAGCCTTACAACCAAGCAAGACGAGATAAATGTTATAAAGCACTTGATGGATTTAATTTTTTGATAAACAACCAAATTGAGACAATATCGAGCCAGCAACATGATTGTAAAATTCAACATTATTTCTTACAAGCACTCATCTCAAGGTTTGTGACACTTGAGATGTAAGATATGGATTGTTTGATGAATTTAAAGAGATCCACCGAGGGTAAGAACTTTTAATAGTTTTTTAAAACCTTCAACTAACTTTGGAGAAGATCAATCAGTGATTAGAATCACTGTTAGTGCTCAAAAATTGAAAAATTTGAAGGATGAAAAAGCTTGAAGCTTCCTGGCTATGGCTGCCAAGAAACAAACAGTTAGGGTTTGGTTGATTGCAGCCACCACAGGAAGAATTTCACCAAACCCTCTTAGAGGGAGATAGCCCACTGGGGGGGCTTTGAAAGCCCTATGGTGGTAGGAAGGATTGTTGCATCTACAGGCCGTGCTAAGCTCTAGGAGTTGACGTCTACTTAGATCTGCGTTGATTTGATGATTTACACAATTCTGCCTTCTACACCGACTAATCCCTACTTCTAACGTGCCATGATGAAGTGCCTCATGTTGGGAAGAAGTCCTCAATTGAAGTCAGGAGCTGAAATGCTATCCTTTGGCTTCCCCAGGTCCTCCAAGGTCAGAGGGTCAAGCTGGCTATGGAGGTTGAAGGTCCAAGATGAGAGAATGAAGCTTTTATTATGCACTTAGTGAAGCTGAGGTTAGAGGAAGCTAAAAGGATCAAAGGTGGCTCTAATACCATGTGGAAAATCAGAGTTGCAGCAAGAAGAATGTGCACAAGAGGGAGATGAGAGCTCAAAGTACAAGAACAAAATCTTGCTTACTAAGTTGGTCAAATTACAACTTGGGTACACTCTATCTCACACTTGATAGTGACCCATAGGTTGTTTATATAGCCTCTACCAAGCTAGGTTAGGGTTTCCCTTGCCCCTTAAGGCCATTTACATACATGTCTATATTGTAACATGGAGGGATTAGAGGATTCCCATCATATGTTGTTGGCCAGACCTAGATTTATTTTATCCAATATTAAGCAAGATTAGAGTATAAATACAATAACAATTCCCCATAAAGTTACTTAGGAGCTTTCTATATTCAATCAAGTAATCTTGAAACCTAAATTCAAGCCTTTGGTAGCTCTAACAATTAACGTTGCATCAAAAATAGGTGATGATGATGATGAATTATTTTTCCAAGCTAATTTCATTATTATCCTAGTGCTTTAAGCTGATGTGGAAGAGATCTTGGCAAAATACAACCTATAGTGCAACTCTACTGCTAGAAACCGCAACCCCTATGCAAGAAAAGGATAGCTTGATGCATGAAAACACTAGTTTGGAGCAAGCAATTGCCAATTCTATGAAAAATGGGCAAAGGAATGATGAAGCATTGTAGAAATTGTAGGATACTTAGCAAATAGAGATGGAAAAGGCTATGGTGAAAGCCAGTCAATAAGCTATCATTGATGGGTGTTGAAATTTGAGCATACCATGAGCAAATCAACCAAAGTTTTGAAGGATGATATATAAGAGGTAAATTTGGATGTAATTGGATGTAGACTACAAACAACAATCGATGCAATTTTTTCAAGAGTTCCAAGATATATTCGCATAGGAATATATGCATATGAGAGATTTTGATCCTCAGATATGCTAACACCGAGTTGATTTGAAAGCAAATACCAAATCAATAATATAAAAGAGGTATCATATGAATCCCCATTATGAAAATCAAGTAAAGGAAGAGCTTAATAAGTTTCTTAGAGTGGGTTCTATCAAACCTATCAATGAAATTATATTGTTGTCACCCATAATTGTTGTCACAAAGAAGAATAGAAAAATTTGGGTGTGTGTGGATTACAGGATGCTAACTGTATCCACTATAAGGGAGCCTTTTCCTCTTTCATTTACTAGTTATATGTTGGATGATGTTACTAGTTATGAAATGTACAATTTTCTTAATGGTTTCTTGGGGTACAACCAAATCAAGATGCATCCTAATGACATGGACAAGATAGCATTCATCGATGAATGCTCTAAGCATAGTTATGAACTTTGGGCTTAAAAATGCTCCACTTGAATTTCAGGAAGTAGCTCATAAGACCTTTGGTCCATACCTTACAACATTCATGAGGTTTTCGTTGATGATTTTTGTGTGTTTGGTAAGAAGGTTGATATTTTGCAACACCTTAGCCTATGTTTTGAAAGATGCAAAAGCTTAAGATGTCATTCAATCCATTTAAATCTATATTGCTGCTTACTAGGGAGTATTTATTGGATACATTATTTTAGAAGAAGGAATGGTTATTAATGTTGAGAAACACAGATCCTTGAGCAAGGTTTAGCTATGGAGGGTAGAAGTCAATGACAAGATGGATGATGAATGAGACTAGACACTAACTATTACTCAAGTGAATTAGGTTCCAAGATAGATTAGCTTGGACTCATAAACACAATCTTGAGTAGAGAGAGACAATACTAAAAGTATGAAGTACAATAGCATTCCTCATTTAACTCAATGGTAAGTACATGCTTTTATAGTTGTAGGATGGTTCACCTTTTCTCACTATTCCTATGGGATTCAAGCAGCTTCTCCTAGGCTATTGCATGTCCCTTGCCCTACTTCTCCATACAAAGAGGCTATCTTAGGAGTGTGATTGCATAAATCTCAAGAATTGACCTATGGAAGATTCAATCAATTCTAAAATTTGTCATCCTTACAATGCAAGAAGTCATGAGGTTTGTTGGTCAAATCGAATGGCAAAATAGGTATCTTAGATACTTAGCTCATATATGTACTCCTCACTATGTTTACAAAGGAAAGATATCCAATTTTTTGGAGAGATGACCAAAACAAAGAATTTAGTGTATAAAGAAAATGTTGGTAGTGGCTCCAATTCTACAACCTCGTCATGAGATCTCCCATTTTGTCTTTGTTGATGCATCAAACATTGGGGTCAGAGTTGTTTTGATGCAAAAGAAGACTACACGATGTTTTAGACATGTTTATTATGCTAGCAAGAGGTTAATTATAGTTGAAAAGAACTACACTATCACAAAGAAAGAGAAGCCTTAGCAACGATCTTTACTTTGCAAAAGTTTCAGCATCATTTGCTTGTGATCTTTCATATAGACTAGTAAGGTCTATTGTATTTAGTTAATAAAGCACAATTGATAGGGAAACTAGTCCAATGGATGCTTCTATTGCAAGAATTTGATAATAACATTATGCATACACCTAGAAAAGAGCATGTAGTAGCGGATTTCTTAGGTAGAATTGAATCCATAATCCCCATGTAGGAATTCAATGATCAATTTCCTGACAATGACTTGTTTGGAGTACAAGTACATCAATTTGATTATTATTATCACATGATCAATTTTTTTCTTAATAGTGTTATGGTAACATATCTTTCTAGAGATCAAAGGCAAAGATTGGCCTTGCGAAGCAAATATTTTGAAGTTATTATGGAAGATCTTTATAGAAGATCTTTTGGAGAAATAACTCTAGTATGTATCTTCTCAAGTCTTGGTGCTAAAAAATGTGCATTAATATGTTAATGAGTGTAATTTCTACATCTAGGAGGGACAACCACAAACCAAGGGATAGGATGCAAGACCATCTTGTGTTACCCCTAGAATCCTTTCAAAAGTGGGGCATAGATTTTGTTGGTCCCATCAAACCAACACCTCATCAAAGTAGTAAAAACAAGTGCATACTAGTTTTTATGGATTATTTTACTAAGTGGGTAGAAACAAAGGCCTCAAGGACAATACAATGGCAAATGTGGCATAGTTTTTCTACTCCAAAAATATGATAAGGTTCAATTTCCCAATCAAACTGGCAAGTGATCGAGTAAGAATTTTCTCAATGATGTTATAAGAGAGCTTACCACAAAAAACATGATGCTATGTAAGAAATACACATTCATCTGCAAGATAATGGTCAAGCAAAAAGTTCAAATAAGATACTACAGTGTATTTTAAAGAAGACTATTGATGAGAACTGCAAAGATTGGAATATTAAGCTAGATTCATCTTTATAGTATTTTCAAATTGTTTATAAGGTCAATAGGTTTGACTCTACTCCAATTGGTGTATGGAATGGAAGTGGTGGCTCCTATAGAATTCATGGTATCTAGTTTGAGAGTAGCTACAAATTATCTCCTAAAGAGTCAATGCATAGAAGGTTACAGTTTCGATGCAATTGGAAAAGGATAGAATCACTGCTCATTAGTATATGTCTATAATTGTGCATGCAAGAAGGCAAGCATGGATTAACCAACATGTCAAGAAAAATGATTTCAAAACAGGGGATTTGATAATGGCCTACAATTCTAAGCTTGGTAAGCATTCAGCTAAGTTAAAGCTTTGTTACAAAGGTCCTTATGAGATGTTGAAGGATGTTGACCAAGGTACTTTTATCCTAGTTACTTTGCAAGGAGATATTATAAAGCATGCAATTAATGGCTTTAGGTTAAGGAGATTGATTCAACCAAACTATGATGATTCTAAGAAATATTTACGAGTTCAGCAACAAGTACTACAAGTTCATTTAATTCAAGTCATTGCTATAGTCCTTGAAGCAATAATGCAAGATCCAATGGTGGACATCTATGTGATTTGCAAGTCTTTTGGAAAGAAGAGTTCTCAAAGTTCTCCAATATTTAATTGCTCTTTGATATGTGACACACTAGTGTTGAAAGTTGAACTTGTTAACTTTAATATCTCAAAACAAGCCTCAATCCTACTATAGTATGGAGTTTGCATTGTTGGAGCTCAACTGGGAATGACCAAGAGTGAGAGTGATGGAGAGTCTGAGAGGGAGAGTGAAAGTACGATTAGATTTGAGTGTACCAAGAATGTGTTGGTACACAAAGAATAAAATGTATTTATACTTAGGGCACGTAAGGGTGCATTCAGATGTACAACTAAATAATGTGTATGTACTATACATGGAGGTGAAAACGAGCCTTTATCCCAACAACCTCCCACTTAAAGGTCCAAAGTGAACCTCTAACCAACTCCCACTAGTCGTATGCAATGCTCATACTAAGCTTTTCTTAGACTTTTAGTGAGAACATCTACAGGGTTGTCCTGTGTTTTGATCTTGGTCAATGTGATTAGACCATCTTCCAAAATCTGTTTGATAAAGTGATATCGCATCTATATGCTTTGTGCATGAATGATACATGGCATTCTTAGCCAGATACACAACACTCTGGCTATCACATCCCAAAACTATAGTACCCATAGACATGCCGAGATCCTCTGCAAGTCTAGTCAACGATATAGCTTCCTTAGAAGCTTCAGTAGCTAATATGTATTCAGCTTTAGTAGTACTCAATGGGATGATGTTTTGCAACCTAGAACACCAAGAAACGGCCCCACTAGCAACTGTAAAGACATACCCACTGATGGACCTATGAGTGTCCAAGTCATCGACCATGTCTGCATCACAATAACATTGCAAACTAAGTGCACCCTGCCCATAGTAAATACACTTAATTTGTGTACACTTTAGGTTTCAAAGAATACACTTGACAACCTCCAAATGTGTTTTGCCAAGATTTGACATAAACCTACTAACAACTCCCATTGCATGAGCAATGTCTAGGCGAGTAGCAACCATAGCATACATAAGAGAGCCAGAAGCTGATGCATAAGGGACTCCCTTCATAGCATTTGCTTCCACATCATATTTTGGGTTGTTGGCTTTACTAAGCTTAAGATAAGGAGGTAAGGGTACCCCAAAACGCTTAGCTTCAGCCATGTTAAATCTATCCAATACCTTTTCAATGTACTTTTCTTGAGATAAAAACAATAATTTTTGCATTCTATCTCTGCAAATTCTCATGCCCAAAATATGCTCTGCATTCCCCAAATCTTTCATGGAGGAAGCTGATTTCAGCTAATTTTTTAGAGCATCCAAGCTAGTCTTTCTTTTTCTAGCTAGCAACATATCATCCACATACAAAAAAAGTATGATGGGGCTGCCATTTGTATCCTTTTTCATGTACAAACAATGATCTACATGGATGCATGTAAACCCATGAGATAGCATAAAAGTGTCAAACTTTTTGTACCACTGTCATGGTGCTTGCTTCATCCCATATAGGTTGTGTTTTAGTTTACACAGCATCTGCTCTCTTTTCTAGGAACTACAAAGCCCTCGGGCTATTTCATGTAAATTTCCTCATCAATGTCACCATGCAGAAAAGTTGTTTTTACATCCATTTGGTATAGCTCTAAGTAGAAGACAGCAATGAGAGCAAAAAGCACACGTAGAGTGATCATCTTCACAATAGGTGAGAAGACATATTGAAAGTCAATCCCTTCCTTCTATGCATATCCTTTAGCAACCAATCTTGCCTTGTACTTGGGTTTCCCGTCAACTGTCTTTACTTTGTAAACCCATTTGTTTGGAAGAGGCTTCCTTCCTTTGGGCAACAACACAAGATCCCAAGTATCATTAGCATACAAAGATTTAATCTCTTCCTGCATAGCTAGCTCCCACTTACTAATGAATTGGCATGACTTGGCCTCTTTGTATGTAGGAGGCTCACACTCATCTGTAAGCATCACATAATGCAAGGAGGGGTCAAACTTGTGTGGTTGCCTTCTCACACATGTAGACTTGCATACACAATGATCAACATTTTCAAGAATTGGATCTACATCTGGAGGTATGTTATTTACAGCATATATTGGATATTGTAAGCCATTTTCAGCATGTTGTTCATGCTGTACAACACCTTCATTTTCATTACCAACACCTGCATTTTCATAATCTGGTGCGTAGATCGGACGCAGTATGGTCACGTAGTGAATCCCGGAAGGTCCCCAAGAACAATGAACTCTACCTTTTTGCACAAAAAACAATGTAAAAGCATGCACGACAAGAAGCAAGAGACAAATTGGGTTCAATCTCCCCCCATGCCTTGTGTGAGCGCTTCACAAAGCATGTATTTTATGTATATTTCAATCTTCATGCTCAATAATAGCCCAATTTACAAAAATATGACAAGCTTTTAGCTTTTGAGTTTGCTTTCTACAAAAATAGGAAAATAAAGCTAATGGACGGTGCCCATAGAGTCTGGCACGCCCAATCTCAATGTCCAAATAGAAATAACATATCCGGGTGCATAGGCGCATACAAAATAATAATCAATAATCAATGTCTCAATAGACATAACAAAATATAGGGGTGGCGCCTATCAAAATATAGTCCAAAGGTCGAATACTCGCTAGACTCCAATGCTTTCTTCCGCCACTGCTGCTATCTCTACACATCAACTGAAGCATTCACAATCGCTAGTAAAATAATACAATTAAACCGACAAAAGTGAATACCTAGCAGTCTTCAGCTACATAAATAAATCAACTGATTAGAAATAAATCCCAACCTTAATTTATTACGAGTGCGCACTCTAAACTCATAAACGTTTATTAATTTAATATGCATTTTGCAGAATCACCCGCTATGGAATCACCCACGTACACACTAAATTAATGAAACGCCCGAAAAGGACAGGCGTCCCCATCAACTTCTCGCACAAAGAATCCTCTTTGTGTATGAGCCCCGGTCATCTAAGTTTACGGAATCCACCGTAAAACCTCACGGAATCCACCGTGGAATATGCCTCCTGGCATCATACCCCCGGGGTGGGATAGCAATTGACCTCAATTGCTATTAGCTCAATGTGGAGCTAACAGAGTGGGGAAAGCATTTAAGTCTCTAGCGTGCATCCATTGTGCTTCCTCTACAGGATGGTTCTTAAATTTTACTAGATATCTAGAATACCTTCGGCCAGTTCTAGTGGTCAGGTAGTCAGTGTCTATGATGGCTTCTGGTTCAAGTATTTCAGTCTCTTCTTCTAATAAAGGTGGGTTTTCATAAACAGGGTGGATAGGTAATTGGCCTCTAAATGGTCGCAATAAACTAATGTGGAATGTATTGTGAATTTTCCAATGAGATGGTAATTCTAACTTGAATGCATTATCATTAATCTTGTGAATAATTCTAAATGGTCCATAGAATCTAGGAGCTAATTTGACAACTGGATGTCTATCTACACTTTGCAGTCTACGTTTTTCTATTCTAAGCCAAACATAATCATCAACTTTGAAATTCATGGCTTGTCTTTTCTTGTTAGCTTGTTTGGTATATGATTGTTGGGCTTTAGCAATCATATCCTTAACCTCATCAAAAATACTGTTATGCATAGTAGCAATATCATCAGCACTCTGAATTCTATTAGACAAAGATGCAACAGGTGTAGATAATCTATATCCATAAATGACTTCAAAAGGTGCTTTCTTTGTAGATGTGTGCGGTGTATTGTTATATGCAAACTGTAATAAATGCAAATGAGTGTCCCATGTCTGAGGTTTAGAGATAGTATATGCACGTAAAAGATCTAGAATGGTGCTATTTGTGGCTTCTATTTGTCCATTAGTTTCTGGATGAAATGCAGATGAGAAATCAATCTTTGTGCCTAGATTTGCAAACAGTGTTATCCAAAAATTATTACAAAATCTAGAATCACGATCTGAAATAATCACTTTTGGCAATCCATAGTTAGTAAAAATAGTTTTCAAAAATAATTGTGCTGCTTGTGATGCTGTTAAAGTTTTCTTACATGCAATGAAATATGCTTGCTTACTAAATCTATCTACAATTGTCCAAATCATGTCATGGTTAGATTTAGTATTTGGTAAACCAGTAATGAAATCCATAGATATATGTTCCCAAGGTTTAGATGGAATAGACAAAGGCATTAGTAATCCATACTGTTTACCATGATGTCTCTTTATTCTTTGACAAATCAAACATTCAGAAACGAAATTAGATACATCTGCATCCATATGCGGCCAATAAAAATCTTCAGTTAACATGCGTAATGTAGATATGATACCTCTATGACCTTGATATGGGGGACAATGAATTTCATTCAAAACAAAAGATCGGAATGGAATAGTAACACACAGTCTCTTTTGAAAAAACATAAATCCATCATTATATGACAATGAATCAACAGTAATGAAATTATTTTGAACTAATTTTTGCCAATCAGAATGAAAAGTAATATACTGGTGATATGTATCTTTCATAGCAATCAAAGAATCAAAAGATATGATAGAAATATTATGAATTGCAGGTCTTCTACTCAATGCATCAGCAACTACATTTTCTTTTCCATGTTGGTATTGAATGATAGGATGAAAACTTTGAATGAAGGAAGCCCATTTGATATGACGGTCAGAAATTTGGGGTTGGCTAAGTAGATGTCTAATGCTTTGCTGGTCGGTCTTTATCATGAATTCTGAACCCATTAAATAGTGCTTCCACTGTTTTAATGCTTGTACAACTGCTAATAGTTCTTTGTCATAAGTGGAATATTTGAGCTCAGAGGGTTTCAACTTAGTACTAGAATATGCTATTGGATGATTGTCTTGCATTAGTACGGCTCCTATTCCTGATCCGCTAGCATCGGTCACAACTAGAAAGAATGGTCTATTAAAGTCAGGCAATTGTAGAACAGGGGCATTAGTTAATGCACGTTTCAGTAAATCAAAGGATTTCTGCTGAGTTTCAGTCCATTGATAAACAATTCCTTTCTTAAGAAGTTTGGTTAATGGTAAAGCAAGTAATGAAAAATTACGTACAAACTTCCTATAGAAACTAGCAAGACCAAGGAATGAGCGTAATTCATGCACATTTTTAGGAACAGGCCAATGCAATATTGCATCAATTTTCTTAGGATCAACTTTAATTCCTTCTTTTGATACAATATGACCTAAATATTCTATTTCTGTCTTAAAGAATTCACTCTTTTCAGGATTTGCAAACAATTGATTTTCTTTCCGTAATTGAAAAACTAATGATAAATACTCATAATGCTCTTTTTCACTTTGACTAAACACCAAAATATCATCAAAGAAAACAATCACACAATATTGATATTTCAGAAAGATACGGTTCATCATTCTACTGAAAGTAGCAGGTGCATTAGTTAATCCGAATGGCATGACTAGGAATTCGTAATGGCCAAACTGTGTTCTGAATGCAGTCTTAAATATGTCAGTTCTATCTAGCCTCACCTGATGATATCCAGACTTAAGGTCAATTTTACTAAATATAGAAGATCCTTGCAGTTTGTCCATAAGGTCATCAACTCTAGGTATAGGATACCTATTCTTTACAGTGATCTTATTTAATGCTCGGTAGTCAATACACATACGATAGGTATTATTCTTTTTCTTGACTAAGAGTACAGGTGCACCGAATGGAGAACTGCTAGGTCGAATTAAGCCTCTATTTAGTAATTCTTCAACTTGACTCTGGATTTCTTTTTGCTCTATTTGATTGTGCCTATATGGTGCTTTGCAAGGTGGTTGTGTGCCAGGAATTAAATCAATCTTATGGTCTTCTGGTCGTGAAGGAGGTAAACCTGGTGGTAGGTCTTCTGCAAAACAGTCCTTAAAATATGCAAGAAATTCCTTATGCCTAGGATGCATATGATTTTCCTTTGCGTGCAATTCATTCACCCAAATGAGATATGATTTAGTATTATTGTGTAGTGCACGTTTTGCTTGAGTATGCGAAAGCAGTGGAAAAATATTAGATGCATGCATACCATATAATGTAATAGATTTTCCTTGAAAATTAATATTCATTGTGTGCGTAGAATAATCTATATTTGGATTATGCTGGTGTCTCCAAGGCATTCCTAAAATAATGTCGCTTGACTGTAATGGGACAACTAAGAAATTTCTTCTTTCAATGTATGCACCAATTTTAATCTCTAAATCTTGTACTTCTTGTGTGCCATTGTACCTAGTGCCTAAAAATGCAGCTTTTATGCGATAATGCGTAGGTACAGTTTGTAAATTCAATTCCTTTACCAATTTTGCTGAAATAAAGTCATGAGTACTACCGTCATCATGCAAAATAGTTCTTTCCTTTCCATGCACCAAACATTTCATAGTCAACAATGAATGTGGAGTAGGCATACCTGGTAAAGTGTCGGAAGTAATAGTAGGATCATCCTCATCTTCAGTGAAATCCGGCATATCCTCATGCTCGTCTTCGTCCATGGCTCCAAGATAGTTGATATGTGCTGGTGGCTTCTTTGAATGACAATTTGCTGCGAGATGCCCTGGCTGGTGACATTTATAGCATACTATTGGCTTGGCTTTGGTTACATTATTTGCAATGGCTGGAAGTCTGGGTACATTTGGATTTGCTTGTGGAATAGGCTTAGGATTTGGATTGACAGTGGATGGTAATGCAGGTGGTTTAGCCCAATTCTTGCGGAAAGATGGTGATGAGAAACGACCTGGATTAAACCTTCTAAAATTGGAATTGAATTGTTTAGATCCATAATTACCGTTGACTTGGAATTGCTGTGGTCGTCTATCTCTTCCGCGTAACTTATCTTCAGTGTCGTGAGCTAAGGAGATGGCATCTTCAAGGGTAGCAGGCTTGAACATGTTCACTTCAACGTACTAATGTCCAAGGAGTCCAGACATATACTTTCGCTTATGTGTCGTCTCTGGTACGTCTTCAAGCATGCGTAGCTGTAGGAGTGCATTCCAAAAACGCTCTGTATACTGTGGAATAGGCTCACGATTCCGTTGTTGAAGTAAATCCCATTGCTTGATAGCCTTCTCATGAAATTGCGGTGGAAGGAAATTCTGCATGAACTTCTTCTTGAAATCTTCCCAAGTAACAGGACATTCTATGCTCTTGCGTACTATAGTCCACCAAAGTGATGCTCTGTCTATCAGATGATTAGTAACACACTTGATTTTATCTTTTTCTGGATAAGTTTCCTCATGGAAATAGTCATCAAACTGACTAATGAATGATAAAACAGTCTTTCCTTCTCGTATGCCATTGAAAGTGCGAAATTTGAAACTTCGTTTACTTATCTTGGATTCCTTGCGAATGGTTTGTGCTTCAAGAGTGCCGTCGATGGTACGTCGAATCAAATCTTCAGCTTGAGGTTCTTCTTTATCGGTGGACGCTCTTTGTAGTTTTGTCAATTGCGCTTGCAATGCTTGCCTAGCCCTTCGCTCTTCTTCCAGTTGTAGCATGATTAGATCCAGCTTTTGTTCCATGGTAGGCTCAGGTAGGTCGTCTTCAGTCATAGGATCATCCATATGTGGGGTCGTCATCCTGTAAAACTCAATAAACCTTTCTCACTCAAAATCAGGTTAGCGGGATGAGCATAGCTCAAATTCGGGGTTACAAGGCTATGTATTTTTGGGTATTTCTTTGTCTATTTTTAGAAAATCTGCAATATTTCCGTCTTCGTTTGCTGAAAGTACTTCAACGAACTTGTAGATAGATAGAACACTTTGCCACGAACAACTTTCCAGTTCAGAGTTTTTGCATATGAACAAGTCTTCTATGAGTTTTAAGCACTAGTCAGTTCTGACTTGCAGAGTTGCAGACTTAACAGACTTACAGAGTTGTTGACTTGCTGAACTTAGGGAACTTGCAGAACTTACAGGACTTGATTCCAATTGACTTGCTGAACTTGACTTCAGAGGTGCAGGACCTGGAGTTTATGGACTTGTTTGCCCTGTGTGACTGCAGTGATTTAGCTTTGACTTAAGGGATTAAGCTTGAAGAGCTTAATCTGATTGTCGCTTGATTTTCGTGGGGGGGGGGGGGCGTTTTTTGGCCGCGCAGAAAAATCGGAGGCATCTTCTGACACCACGATTGAAATTTGTGGAGCTTCTTCAATTCTCTAAGCCTTTAAGCTTCAAGACTAAGCTTTTTTGAAGAAAAAAGATATGAGCTTCTTACTGTATATCCACGACTTCATGTAGGAGATGGATGCGTGGTCCTCCGTCTACAGACCCTGGTCCTTCGCGATCTGATAGTAGAAACAGGGGTTCTTGATCGCCAGAAGTCTGCTTGTATCGACGGTTCGCGACGAGATTGACTGTAGAGCCCGATCGTTCCTGGAGCTCCGCCTTCGCCCGAGATTGGTAGCGATTGGAAGCTCTTGATCTCTGCTCCACTCTGATACCACTGGTGCGCAGATCGGATGCAGTATGCTTACGTAGTGAATCCCGGAAGGTCCCCAAGAACAATGAACTCTACCTTTTTACACAAAAAACAATGTAAAAGCATGCACGACAAGAAGCAAGAGACAAATTAGGTTCAATCTCCCCCCATGCCTTGTGTGAGCGCTTCACAAAGCATGTATTTTATGTATATTTCAATCTTCATGCTCAATAATAGCCCAATTTACAAAAATATGACAAGCTTTTAGCTTTTGAGTTTGCTTTCTACAAAAATAGGAAAATAAAGCTAATGGACGGTGCCCATAGAGTCTGGCACGCCCAATCTCAATGTCCAAATAGAAATAACATATCCGGGCGCATAGGCGCATACAAAATAATAATCAATAATCAATGTCTCAATAGATATAACAAAATATAGGCGTGGCGCCTATCAAAATATAGTCCAAAGGTCGAATACTCGCTAGACTCCAATGCTTTCTTCCGCCACTGCTGCTATCTCTACACATCAACTGAAGCATTCACAATCGTTAGTAAAATAATACAATTAAATCGACAAAAGTGAATACCTAGCAGTCTTCAGCTACATAAATAAATCAACTGGTTAGAAATAAATCCTAACCTTAATTTATTAGGAGTGCGCACTCTAAACTCATAAACGTTTATTAATTTAATATGCATTTTGCGGAATCACCTGCTATGGAATCACCCACGTACACACTAAATTAATGAAATGCCCGAAAAGGACAGGCGTCCCCATCAACTTCTCGCACAAAGAATCCTCTTTGTGTATGAGCCCCGGTCATCTAAGTTTACAGAATCCACCGTAAAACCTCACGGAATCCACCGTGGAATATGCCTCCTGGCACGAAAGCAAACTATTTTAGGACTTCGAAATTGACAAAAGGCTCTTAGAAATATTGAGAGTCTCAGACGAGGAGGAGGTGGTTGTAGTAAAAGAATCCAAGCAGCAAGGTACATTTTTATTCCACTTAAAAAATATAAAATATGACTTTGTTTATAATTAATTATATTTATTTGTGATGTTGATTTTGTTTAGGTCACTTCTTCAGTCGAATGCAAGTGAAAGAGATTCTTTCAAAGCATCTCAGTTTTATTATCATCTTCTTCCTTCATTAGTTTCAAAAGATATTTTGGAGAAGAAGAAATTTAAAAAGGCAAAGAAACAATGCTTAGAGTCATTTATAAAGGATCTCTCTTTGGATACTGAGTTAATGCAGAAGATACTAGATAATATTTGTATCAATCGAGATGCTTATATACAACTTTTCAAGCTTTTACAGTCAAATATGAAGCAAGGACAAGTAGATAATTGCATACTTTCAAGGCCATCTATGATTAGAACTATCAGACAGAGAGTGAATATAACAAGGTATTGGAGATCCTGGGTGAGCCTTTCCATATATCAAGGCTAGCTTCAAGGGCAAGAAAAAGGGAGTTGTATTCAATGAATTTAACAATATTTTCCTTGACTTGCCCAACCTACAATGCTAAATGATTAGATTCTATGACTTGTCACTATAAGAGGCACAAGGAGTGGCTAGATTTGTGGTTAAACTTGACGAAAGTGAGATTCTAAAATGTACAAAACTAGAGAGGGTCTCTATTCCCTTGATGAATAGAGCACTTTCATAAGATCATTACAATCATTCAATATCATTCAATGTTCAATCAAAACACAACATTTGGTGACTAGGAGGATTCAAAGTAGATACAGAGGATTTTGAAATACTATATTGGGTTTTTCATCGAACACCAATACTTGATGTTATTAAGAGATAACAAGCAGGAGAAGAGCTATTTGTGGAAGGATTTGGGAACTATAAGATTGACTGGCACATAGTTGGTGACTTAAAGACACTTAAATGTATGTACAATGTATTAAAGGGAGCGAACTCTAGATCTCCTTGCCTATATTGCACGTCCCTAGCCAAATAGTTGAACTCAAGCAATTGGAATAGAGCTCCCTCTAGGCACAACAAGGATGCACAGTTTAAGCCAGTCCTAGATATTCCTTTAGTGAATGCCCATATATATACCCTTCATGCACTTTGTAGGATAATTGAAAAGCTCATTCATCTTTATATAGGATTTGCATGGAAGCTGAAGCCATTATCAACTAGAACAGATGCTATAACAAAGATTGAAAAAATTTTATCTGCAATTGGTTTGCATGGTGATAATGTTGTTATTGAACCAGATCTTCAAAAGTATAAGGATGGCAATTATGTCCCCAAGAGGTCCCCAAAAAGCCATCTATTGGAGTGAAGGCTAGAAGGTTCCTAGACTTTCATGGGATACTTGGTAAGATAAACTCTAGGAATGTTAGCTCAACTATTTAGATACAATAAATGAAAGTGCCTACATGATGCAGTTAATGATCATGCTGATAATGGAGAAGCTTGGAATAGAAACACCAATGTTTGGAAAACACTAGACAAAGTATTCTTTTATTGTGATAAAACAAGGTGGAATGATGATGATCTCAAAGACTTCAAAAACCAATTGAACCTTTTTAAAAAGGAAATGATAGAAGCTTGGGGTAATCAACACCACTCACTATATGGTAAGAAGTTTGCATATATATGTCTCTTTATTGTCTAACTCATATATGGTTTTCTAATTGAATTGATTTATTTGTTAACTATGCAGCATATTTTATACAACCATGCTCCCTATTTTATCAAGAAAAATGGATCTCTATCTATTTGGTCAACCCAAGGTATGGAAAAATCACATTATCAAGCAAGAACAAAAATACTTTAGACACACAGGACATGGAGGTGAAAGATACAAAGCAAAAAATTTATTAGAGGTTTTTCAATGGTTCTACAAATAAATTTGGCACAAATTCAAGCTCAAAGATACAATCACATCATGTAATACATCATCTTTTGCAAGGACTATATCCACTATTACCCAAAGAAGAAAAGAGAGATATTTAAACTTTTGTGCAAAGCAAAGATATTTTAAATGGTTACAAACTAGAAAAAGAGATGGGTTTCAAGAAACCCTTAACATCTTTTAGTCTTTGAATATGTTGCAGAAGAGTCTTTAGTTTCAGGGAATTCACTGGGTCCTCTAAGGAAATCTTTTATTTCATCCCACCCGATGAGACCTCTACATTTCAGGAACACTTGTTTCCTATAGCCTGGAAGGAGCTTCAAATTCTTGGCATCTCCTACATGGGAGAGTAACTAAGAGGCAAGAACTCCAAAGTATCCTACCCTAGATCCACTGTATCCAGGCATGAAGCCAAAAACTCTTACAGCTTCTTCCTTCTCCACCAAAATTATCTTGTTTGAACCTTTATTGAAAGCTTGGGATCCAATCACCTTGGAGATAGCTTTCAAAGGAATTATTGGTAAGCTTGGAGATCTTGACAACCTCCTATGATAAATTGCAACTATTTGATTATTTAAGCTTCCAATATAATGACCAAGGCCTTAAGCTTCAATGGCCTTGAGCCTTTGGCTCTTCCAAGAAAGTTGTATGCATATTCAATTTCTATCTGCACAATAAACCACAATAGTATAAGATGTCAGTAGATAAATATCCAAAAATATTTGTGTATAATGCATAACATACTCTAATATAAATCACAATGGATATCTTAGAATTATCTTTCATACCTTAGGGTTTTCACATTCTTCAAGAAGACTATCATCATATAGATTTATTAAACTTTTTGGTTTCTCCTCTAATGGAGACTTCAGTTTCTCTTCATACCCCATGTTATCAATACCAAGTCTCTGTTGAATTTGTAAGAACTCTTTCTTTGAAGATATCCCCTCCTTTTCATATTCCACGATGATCTGATTAATACAAGAATGCAAGGCTACAAAACTGTCTTGAAAATTCTCTCCCTCAACATCAAGAGTTGCTAGCAATTCCTCTTCATAACCTATAAAATTCTTAACATTTTGACCCCATGCAGCAAGGATTTGTCAAGAATTACGTGATGGGGGGACTTGCTCAAGATGCTGCGCTGAACACACACAGAATGCACAAGGAGAAGCTCACTCAAGATACAAGAAGAGAGATGGAGGCCAAAACGTTTTCTTGATGATTTCTTCTTCTTCTTCCACACACTTTACAATGTACACAAAGTATAGATAAGATACAACATAAAGGAAAGTGGCCTACTAAGTCAAACAATGCATAACCGACTACACTAGTCGACTGGTGCTATAACTATGCCAGCTGTAAATAGGTGTAACAACCTGAATATAATAAGTAATGAGTCAGTGGCCATGTGAGAGTCATAATGACCACCGACGTGTTAAGTGTAGACATGTGGATCCATCTAACCAGGCGGTTCATCATCAATGTCCACATGTGTTGAGCTTGTCATCTCAACACTCCCCCTCAAGCTCAACTGCATCTGTGCAACTCCAAGTAACCTTCGAAACTTTTGAAGCTTCTCTGTACCCAATGCCTTCATGAAGATGTCAGCTATCTGATCCTGTATGCTGACATACACCAAGTCAATCTCACCTGCTAGTATCTTCTCTCTCACAAAGTGGTAGTGTACCTCAATATGTTTTGTCCTGGCATGGAACACAGGGTTCCTAGCCAATTGTATATTGCTCATGTTGTCACAATAAATGACAACTAGACCTTCCACCTGCACATCCAAATCAGCCAATAACTTTTGTAGCCATACTACCTCACATGCTGCAATAGCAGCACCTCTATACTCAGCCTCTGTACTCGACAAAGCAACTGTAGATTTCTTTTTGTTGCTCCAAACAACTGCTGCACTACCAAGAGAGAACATGTATCCACTGGTAGATCTTCTATCAGACATACTACCAGCCCAATCTGCATCTGTGTATGCAAACACCTGTACATCTGTACTTGCCTCATAGAAAAGTCTATAAAGTAATGTGGACTTCACATATCTCAATATGCATCTGACTAAATCCAAATGTGGCTTTATAGGTACTTGCATAAACTGACTCACAAGACCAACAATGTAGCTCAAGTCTGGCCTTGTAATGGTCATGTAGATCAAACTCCCCACTATCCTACTGAACATAGTAGAGTATTCTATCTCATCCCCAACATCAGCACTCAACTTTACATTCTGCTCCAATGGGACTGAAAGTGGTTTGCATACTGTCATACCATACTTGGATAATGTATCCAAGCCATGCTGTCTTTGGGATAGCCATATACCATCATCACATCTGATCACCTCAATGCAAAGGAAGTACCTTAGTTCACCTAAATCCTTCATCTCGAACTTCTTCATCAAAAAATCCTTGAATTCAGCAATCCCACTATCACTATCACCTGTAATAATCAAGTCATCCACATAGATGACTATGATGACCAAACATGCATCTCCCTTTCTCACATAAAGTGAGTGATCAGCATCAGAAACATAAAAGCCAATATTGACAAGATACTCTCTGATCTTGTCAGACCATGCTCTAGGTGCTTGCTTGAGCCCATAGAGCGCCTTCTTCAACCTGCACACATACGTGGGATGTTCTAAATCTTCATAACCTGCTGGTTGATCCATATACACTTCTTCCTGCAAATCACCATGCAAGAAGGCATTCTTCACATCCATTTGCTACAACCTCCAACCTTGGCTGATGCCAAAGCAATCACACATCTGACAGTTTCCATCCTAGCAACTGGATTGAAGGTTTCTTCATAATCTATGCCATATATCTGGGCATAGCCTTTTGCAACCAGCCTAGCTTTGTACTTACTAATAGAACCATCTGCATTGTGCTTAATCTTATAAACCCACTTACATCCAATAGCTTTCTTGCCCTTCGGTAATGATACTAGATCCCAAGTCTTATTGGTCTCTAATGCAGCCAACTCCTCATCCATTGCTGCATCCCAACGAGTACGACCAACAGCATCCTCAAAACAAGTGGGCTCAACATCCTCAACTAGTTTCACCATATAAGTATAATGGTGAGCTGCATAACCTTCAAAACCAAATCTTTTAACAGGGTATCTGACCCTGCTAGATCTACGTACCACCGGATCACTCAATGGAGCCTTTACATTACTATGAGCTCTTTGTACACCTGGTGTCCTGAGAGAAGGAATACCAAGCTCATCATCCAAGCTCTCTGAGCCACTGGAGTCTCCATAAAGAACTGCATCAATGCCATCTGACACTTTATTCTTTCCTTTGTCTTTACATGTAGTGCTACTAGATGCACCTGAAGATGTAGAGCTACTCCTTAGTCTCTCAGACCAAGGACTACCAGATGACGTCTCTGGTCTACTAAGAGTCCATGATTCTTGCTTTTCAGCCTGCACATGAGTGTCATGATCATCATCATCCTCCAATGCATCACCACTAGATGCATACCAACTGCTCATTTCATCAAAGATGATATCCCTGCTCACTCTGAACTTACATGTGACAGGGTTATAACAGCGATACCCTTTCTCCTCTAAAGAGTATCCAATAAAGACACACTTTTTAGCCTTTGGATCTAGTTTCTTCCGCAACTCATCTGGCACATGAACATATGCAATGCAACCAAACACTTTCAAGTGTGAGACATCAGGCTTCTTACCTGTAAAACATTCTTCGGGGGTCATACCATGAACTGCAATTGTGGGAGTTCTGTTCATAATATAAACAGCAGTATGAATAGCCTCAGACAAAAAATGCTTAGGCATATTCTTTTTAGCCATCAAGGCACATGCAACTTCTGCAATATGCCTGTTTTTCCTTTCTGCAATCCCATTTTGCTATGGGGTATACCTACAGGTGAACTGTCTCTTTATCCCATGAGGCCTCAGAAAATCACTGAACTCATTCGAGAGGTACTCTCCCCCTCCATCTGACCTCAAGCACTTTACTTTCAAGCCTATTTCTCTTTCAACTGTAGCCTTGAAAGTTCTAAAGTGCTCAAACACTTCACTCTTTTCCTTCATAAAATATATCCATAGCTTTCTAGAACAATCATCAATGAATGTGACAAAGTATGAATTGCCTCCAAGAGATACATTTTGTGTAGGCCCCCAAATGTCTGTATGCACAATATCAAGGATATTAGTGCTTACATCTCTATCATGTGAAAAGGGTTGTCTTGCCTACTTACCAAACTGACATGCTTCGCATACCTTATGAAATTCTGCAACTCTAAATGTAGGCAAACCTGTAACCAACCCTTTGGATTGCATTAATTTTAGCCTTTGTACATTTGCATGTCCAATGCGTTTGTGCCAAATTTCAATGTATGCAACAACACCTTTTCCTTTAGCATACATAGCAGCATTTATAGTAGGAATTCCAGCATCCAGAGTAAACATACGTCCAACTCTACTTCCCTTTGCAACTAACTTACACTTTTGATTGAAGTCTTCTACAAAGCAGCCCTTTGCATTAAATCTCACTTGCAGCCCTTGCTCTACCATTTGACCGACTGACACCAAGTTCTTTGTAATAGATGGCATATGTAATACATCTGAAAGACTCTTTGTCTTACCATCATGCAAGGACAAGGGAACTTTTCCAATGTGTGAAATTGGGTGGCATGAATCACCCGTCTGCACATAACTTGCATTTTGCAAATCCTGCATCTCTCCAAACCATTCTGCATGGCTGGTCATATGATTGGATGCAACTGAATCAACATACCAAACATCATCATGTGTTCCCTTTCCTGTAACAGCATTCAACATATGCTGCATAACAAACAGACGTTCATTTTTGTCTTCATTATGTCATGAAGACGATGCATAGTGTCCTTGCTGCAACTTACCACTGTGAATATAATCTTTCTTAGCATAACATTGGGCTGCAATATGACCTGTTTTTCCACAGTAGTGACACACAATACCAGAGTTGTTAGAGCCTCTGTTCTGCCATCCACCTCTTCCTCTAAAGCTCCCCTTGCCTCTAAAGTTACCACGACCTCCTGAAACCTGCATATCACCAAATTGTTGATTCAATCTGTTTTGCCAGTTGTCACTACCACGTCCTGTACCACGACCTCTTGAAGAGAACCTACCACGTTCCCTTCCTGAACTGGAGTAGAAAGCTTGGACCTGTTCACCACTTCTTTCAGATGTCTCACTCTACATGTTGATCTCTTCAGTGATCATAAGGGAGACCAACTCATCGAAATCTGGAAATGGCTTTCTGACATATACGAAAGTTACAAAAGACTTCCAAGCCTTTTCATTGTTAAGTCCACCCAAGGTAGACGACACCAAACCATCATCATCGGGCATTGCATCAATCGCTGCCAATGCATCTGCAATGCTCCTTACCTTCAGTGCATACTCATTGATAGGCATCTTCCCTTTCTTCAATGTTTTCAACTCTTGCTTGAGTTGAATCTTTCGTGCCTTTGTATTTACGGAAAACATACTTTCAAGTAAGGTCCAAGCTGCATATGAATTCTCTGCATTTCTAATATGTCCCAGCATATTATTGTCAATTACTGCAGACAACCAATACATGACCTTCTTGTCTTTTGCATTCCATTCCTTTCGTGCCTTTGTCTCTTCTGCAGTTGGAGAATCACTCACCTCCTGCTCCTTTTCTTCACCTGAAACAAACTCGTAGAGGCCTTTTCCAATAAGGAAGTTCGTGACACGGAACTTCCATGAAGGATAGTTGTTCTTGTCGAGCTTCTCAATGATGGGGCTTCCACTGTTCTCTGCCATTATCACAAAACTAATACCAAACAGCAAGCAAATCTTCTACAACCCTCGACCTGTAGTGCACAGCAATACATCAGACAACCTTTTTCACTGTCTGCTCAACAATACATGCAATCTGCAACCTGTTTGCAGATAAACCTTATGTTCGCTTCCTGCAAACACCTCAAGAATTACAGATTTGCAATCTGTAACCTGCGCACCCACTTCCGGTCAAAACAACCGAAATCACAGTGTACCCTGAAACTGATGTCCGCAACCTTGCGGCTCTAAAACGGGGCCTGAAACGGCCTCAGATGCCCAAAATAACTGTGGGAAAGACCTAAAGGGCTTATCTGTAGAATACACAACGCTCTTTGCGCACACCAAATCTCATTGCAATCTGAGATTTTTTGCTCTGCCCTGCTTCCGGTGCCTCCACAGGCACTGTCCAAGAGAAAGAGTGGAAGGATGGGAGAGCTTCTTACCCGTGGCTTGCTTGCTCGAACCTTGCTTCTTCTCCTTCACTTCAGCCTTTGAAATCAGCCTCTCTCAGTGGCGCAGCTCTGATACCATGTCAAGAATCGCGTGGTGGGGGGACTTGCTCAAGATGCTGCGCCGAACACACATAGACTGCACAAGGAGAAGCCCACTCAAGATACAAGAAGAGAGATGGAGGCCAAAACGTTTTATTGCTGATTTCTTCTTCTTCTTCCACACACTTTACAATGTACACAAAGTATAGATAAGATACAACATAAAGGAAAGTGGCCTACTAAGTCAAACAATGCATAACCAACTACACTAGTCGACTGGCGCTATAACTATGCTAGCTGTAAATAGGTGTAATAACCTGAATATAATAAGTAATGAGTCTGTGGCCATGTGAGAGTCATAATGACCACCGACGTGCTAAGTGTAGACGTGTGGACCCATCTAACCAAGCGGTCCATCATCAATGTGTTGAGCTTGTCATCTCAACAGGATTGCCAAGCAATAATCTTCTCTAAGATTAAAAAGGTGTTGAATATCATTTAGCAATATATATCTCTTTTTGTTGATGAGATAACTAGAAAATGTTGGGACACATTTAAGAGGACTTGCTTCAATCTCTATACTCAACTCTATCTCATTTTCTTCCACTTTTGTAATGTTATCACTTTTAAACAAAACAACATCAAATCCCTGCACTAACTGATTCTCAATATCCTCCTGAAACATTTCACCCTTCTCTTCAACTTCTTTGTCTTTGCATGCAATATCCTCATCTTCTTCTCTTGTATTGTATATGAAGAACAACTATCCATATATTGAAGATATACAAGAAATCTAACATCCTTCTGTACACAAGAAGACATTATTGCTGATTCTGATGGAAAGGGCAATCCGCTTTCCACTTCTTGAATTGTTCATCAATAAGGGTAAACCTTGTTTGCAAAGTTGCTCTAGTAGCATTAGAAGCTTTCATTACATCGCTATAATGGACAAATTCCTTAATCTCTAGGTTTTCCACATGTCTATCATAAAACACCTTAAAATCCTTCAGTTTATCTTCAAGATCCTTCAAAAACTCTTACAAATCAAAGGGAACATTGAGCATATCTTTGATGTAAATAAATCTAGATGAATTTCCAGTTGCATGAAGAAAATCAAATAGCTTTTCATCATAGGTGACCTCCAGATCCTCCTCCTCCATTCCGTTTAATGAAAACTTCCTTTTGGTTATCCTAATTACTAACAAAAGAAAATCCAGAAAACAAAAATAAGGGTCATAATATACAAATCCACATTTGCTCATATGCAGTAGACTAAAGAAAGATTGCTAAGAAAATTAAGGAAATACAAGATGAAAGAAATGAATTAAAACTTTATAGAGAAGAGAAAGCATGAAATTCCAAGTCTCATAGATCAAACTTTGTTTAATATTTTCAACTCATGAAACGTGAAAACAATGATTCAGATTGCCTCACAGTTCAAAAAATCGCGTTTCACACGTCACTTATAAAAAAAACTTGACGAATTCGCGTTTTATACATTCAAAAAATTTGAACAAAACAATGCCTCAATAACATCAAAACCCCATCGTTTTACATGTTTCCCAAACCAAGATGAAAGAAATGAATTAAAAATTTATGCAACAGAGAAAGCATGAAATTCCAAGTCTCATCGATCAAACTTTATTTAATATTTTTGACTCATGAAACATGAAAACAATGATTTAGACTGCCTCACAATTCACAAAATTGCATTTCACATGTCACTCATTAAAAAAACTTGACGAATTTTTGTTTTATACATTCGGAAAATTTGAACAAAACAATGCCTCAAGAACATCAAAATCCCATTGTTTTACATGTTTACTAGACCAATATTGCTAGAAAAACAAAGTAAAACCAATACAAAATTTCTATGTCCCTGATGTATCTTTCTCCTTTTAAACCAATTAACATCTTGAATGCCTCTAAATTCAGGATTGCAGAGAAAAATATTAAGAAAAGTGTATACGATATTTGCAAGCCTTGCTCCTGAGAATAAATGGTTTCTTGTAAGCATATGCTTGGTTTAGCTTGTGATGCTTACAAGGTAAAAAGCTGGTCGAAGACAAGTCGATACGTGAAAGAAATAGTAACCAAGACGACACGAACTTGAGTGTTCATATATATATGCTAATGGTTACCGCACATTTGATCAAAAAGTACGCTGCACTAATTCGGAGGACGTGTGCTTAAAATGAAAAAAAAAGGAAAACAATTAAAAATCAGAGCCATAAAAGCGCTATCATGCCGAAAAAGTAAATGACATGTGGCACAACTTACCAGGTAAAACAGTCTTCAGTCACACATGTGAAATTAACTACGCATTACCACAGCCACACATGTAAACCAACATCGTTATAAACCCAACTTCTAAACTGCAAAATAGTTTTTTCAAAGACAAAACCCTCTCTATGCTCAACCACACCAACACAATGCTAATTTGATCGTAGTACAAAATTATTCTTCCACGCAAGGGTACTAAAGAAGGTTTCATCAACATCATATGCACTCAACACTCAAGAATGTAAGTTTAAAAAAAAAAATACGAGTAATTTTTGAATCACTTGAACACTCCTACTAAATCATCTTCAAAAATGCCAAATGTATGAAACGTGATGGGTGCTAGGTTTCTCTTGTCCACATGAGGCCTCCTCGCGTTTCATACGACTAAGGCATGCAAGTTTCTGTTGTAACATGGGTGCTAGGTTTCTTTTGTCTATTAAAGCCATACTTGTGTTTCATGTGTTTAACTTGATGCAGGTTATAGAACTTTGAGTCTCTTTTAAGTTTCATAAATTATAGAACTTCAAGCTTCAAGTAAATAACTAAGTTGAAATGAAAGAATCTCTTTTAATCTTTCAAATGCATGTGTGTCGGTTGGAAAAACATATACTATAAAGTCAAAATTTAAAAAAATTATCAATCAAAAAGGATAAAGATGTTTAGGGTTTCCACAACTAGGATTGCCATTTTTGTCATGCGACGTATGAAACACTAACTGTGTTATGTTTTTTTTTTGGAGTAAGGTCATATCGCGTTTCATCCGACTTGAGCTTGCATTGCTCCCCTTGTGCTGTATGAAACATGATATGATGTTGAGTTTCCTCTATCTTCAAGGCCTACTCACTTTTCATATGTCTTTAATTGTTTTATCGAGATTGTATTTAGACTTTGTGATTAGTGTTTACCTGCTGCTTCGTGATTGTAGATATATTGATATGAGAGATTAGGAGATCTTTCCTAATTTGTTAGTATTATTTGTTTCTTTTGGATGTTTCAGGTGGCTAGAACTAAGTCCACTGCCAGGAAGCAGAACTAAGTCCACTGCCAGGAAGTAGAAACTTGATCCTAGAGGTTTTGCTTCAAAGATACATCAATCCTCCAAGCCTTCTAAACTTTCAAGGAAATCAAAGCCAAGAAGAAGGTTCTCACAGCATGTGAGGTGTCTTAAGGATATTAGAAGTGCAATGAAGGCTCTAAATAATGCAATTCCAAAGCTATCTTTTAAGAGGCTTGTCAGAGAAATATGTGATAAGCATAGTCTATAGAGTTTTAGATGGACTAGGGCAGGTCTCAACTGTATTCAGGAGTCTACAGAGGATTTTTTGATTGAGTTTTTCCAAAATTCTTATATCTATGCAGCTCATGCACATAGGCTTACACTTATGGATAAAGACATGATTATTCTCAAGAGATTAAGATACATGTTTTCAAAGGTCATTGAGCTAGTCTCTCTTTCTGATGTTAAGGCTTTTAATATTTTAAATGTGCCTCCATATAGAAAGAAGAAAAATGATACTGGTGTGAAGGTTGAAGATGTTACGCATGAAAATGACACAAGATAGCATGAGAAAGAGGAAAAAACCACAATAGACCAGGGAGATAAATGGAGGGAGTTTAAAAGAAAGAAGGAAGAAGAAAAGGAAGCAGAAAACTCCCATCTTTTAAAGAGGAGTTATCTACCCTTCTTGAAAGGGCTGACTCTAAGGGCTTCAATGTTTCTTGCTTTTTACATACTGATATTAACAAGAGATCTGATATGATATTTTTGGACTCTGATTGTGTTCAAATTCTCCAAAATAAAGTGAGAGAAGTAAATGACTCGATTCTTCTTGTTGGGATGAGGTATAGTTTACTAAAATTTGTTTAAACTCACGATATTTTTTTAGCAATAGACTTTCATATTGATGCTTACTATCTCCATTCCTTTGCTAGGTGTGTAATGCATGAGCTCCCCTTCGGTATACAACAAAAGATTGAGGTTCTGGATCCATCCATCTCATACTATATGAGAAGTGAGCTTGATGCTAGTGCTTTTGACCATTGGTTCAATTCAATTGACTTTGAATCTTTGGAGCTTTTTCTAATTCCATACAATGAAAATTAAGTAATTTGATATTTTTAAAGATTTAATGAGACCTTATTTTGCTGGATTATTGAAATATTTTTGTTTTTAGTTCTCATTGGAGCCTGATTGGAATAGACTATGTGGAGAGGTAATGTTTCCTCATCAATTCTATAAAAGGAAGCCATGGAAATGCCAAGTTATAAGTTATATAATCTAGGGTCTCCTTGATATTTTGATCTTTTTGTTGCAGGTAATCTAAATATTTTGATCTTTCTTTTGTAATAACTCTAAATTTTATTGCCTTTTTGGTACAGAGTTTGCAAAAGATTGATTGAAGTGCTAGAGAAAAGCCCCCCCATGTCTTCTAACTTGCAGCAATGCAATATAGACAAGTTGAGGTAAGTTCTTGCTTAATATGGTTGGAACATACTAAGAAAATTTATTCTAAAACCTACCATAAACAAGTTACTCTTGTTGATTGCAGTGTCCTCATCAGGATGATAGTTACTCTTGTGGTTGGAGAGTAATTATAAATGTCAGAAGATTGGTTTAGTTTATTTATCTCAATGATGATAAACTTATAAAGGTAATGTGAAACATACTAAACTTTAAGATAGAGTTTTATTGCAAAATAATTCATTGTAAAAAATAAAAATGAACTAAAAATATTTTCTTAAAAATGTATGATAGTTTACAAGGGATTGCTATACAAGTGAGCATGTTTGGTATATAAGAGCAAAGCTCTTGAAGTACATAATGACCAATTGTACATAATGACCAATTGTATACAACCGACAAGAAGTGGGGGCTTGAACATTGAAGGCGAGGAGCTGCATGTAGCTACAACAGGTGAAGCTATGCCTTAAATAACCAAAAAAATCAAAGATAGGCAAAAGGACTCCTAGAAAGATCATTCCTTCTTAAAAAAAGTAGCTTTGCCTCATATTGTAAGCCCTTGTGTATAAGTCATGGAGATGATTGACAAATCATTGTACATGTATTTTATTTTGATAGTAAAGAGATATTTTCTTCAATATCTTTGCATTGTACATTCTTCTCTCCTCGTTGATATCTATAAAAAAAAATTATGTTCCAAATGTTTATTAATCAAGAAGTAAAATCAGATATACACCGAAATGAATAAAAACTTACTCATTTGTTATTAAGTTGGAACACAAATGAGTATGGTAGTTCAATATCTTCATTTTGTAAATCCATCTTGACTTGATGTAGCGTACATGATGATCTAACCTTTAGAATTGCAATAATATCCACATTGTACCAAATATCAAGATCCACTATAGGATCTTTGCTAAAATTATCAAGATTTTGGTCTAAAGCAACTATACTACATCCAACATAATGCCATCTACTGTAATAAAAGCTAAGAATGAAATTTTGAGTAGCAATCATATATTTACAAGCTATAGAGTCTTGATCTATCTTAGATATAATTTTCACTTCTATCCTAGTGTCCCATCTCTCATCAACAAATTGTATAACATGATTATGTGTTAGTCTCTTCACTGAAAGCATAGCCTTTGATTTTCTTATCTCAGCATTAGAAAAGAAGTCAACAAATATATTAATAGGCATGAACAAAGTAACTTTTCTTAGCCTACTTGAGATACTAGGTTTTAATGCTCTCTGTATCTCATAAAATATTTTACATCTATAGCCCTCACTAGTAGTTGGACTTGGCAAAGGCCACTCAAAGCTTGAAAAATTTGGCAAAGGAAGGGGGGGATATTGATCCACACTAGCTACGCTCCATGGGAACAATATAAGAATGGTCATATAAGAATATTCCATTCTCTGCAAGCTCTGTCTTCTTTCTACCTTTGTATATCTCTTCTCCAATCAAGCCATGCATCACATCAATCACATCAACAATAGACTCAATCGGTTGCCATTCCTCAAGATTAGAGAGATAGACATCTACAAGACAAATGAACAAATGTTATAATGGAAAACCTTAAACCAAGTTCAAGAAAAAAAATACTTTAAGAATTAAATCCTTACATTTGGTTTATGCATTGGAAGATTTGAACTTCTAGGTTCCAAATATAGCTATTTATGCATAAACACATGTTGCACCAAAACCTATTTTATGATATTCTTATTTACTCCAAGCTTGAAATCTGGGATTCTACCCTTCCAAGCAGAGATGAATGAGCTCTCATATCTTCACCTTTTCCCAGTTGCATGGTGATCCAATTGCCTTTGCTAATGATTGTAGGAATCCATCTTCTATCTTTTTGGAATGAGTTAAACACTGATATGGATGTGATTTGGGAGCTTGGATGCCTTGTTGAAGGTTGAATTTCTATATCCATAGCAGAGAGAGAGAGAGAGAGAGAGAGAGAGAGAGAGAGAGAGAGAGAGAGAGAGAGAGAGAGAGAGAGAGAGAGAGAGAGAGAGAGAGAGAGAGAGAGAGAGAGAGAGAGAGAGAGAGAGAGAGAGAGAGAGAGAGAGAGAGAGAGAGAGAGAGACCAGGCTACCACGAGAGGGATAAAAGAAAGGAGGGAAAAAAATATGTGCCAAGCTTTTTACTAATTTGAAATTAGATTAAACATGTCATTATCATTGATTCAGACATATCATTAAATAAAAGAGGCCGAGATTGTATATCATTAATGCAAAGAATGTCATAATCACAAATATAAGAGGCTAAAAATAGATATTGATAATACAAATTCGTAATATTATTATTTATGTATCTTTTTGGAAGGCTTTGCTCCTATTGGTCTAGAGCACTCTCTTTCTATCTCCTAAAAGGCATTTTTGAGACCTCAAAACTCCCCTAATGCTTGACAACAACTTATCTTTTCAAGTTCAAATAAAATCAAGGAATTTTTCAGGATTAGTTGCAAAGAAGACTTAGTTAATGATTTAAACAACTCATGAGATCCTTTTTGTTGCTAATGGAGACTTGAACTTTCATCATGATCAATTTTCCACTACAAAAAATCTTGTACATATAGCTTTTATTGTAGCACGTTTGAGGGGCTAAATTGTTTTACCCCTCTTTTCCTTTGTAGCCATTGTATCTCTTTTGAAGTAGCCTCTTTGGCTATCTCTACACATGCAATCTATCTTTTTTCTTTCCTTTGGTCCTTTTTTAAGACTTCTCATTCCATAGTGACTCTTGTTGTTGTTGTCTTGCCCATAAAACCTTCAATTCTTTGGACTTTCTTATTATCAAAATGATATTTGATGGATAAGGGTAATGCTTAGACATATAAGTAGAAAGGCAAAATCAACCCTTGAACTACATCATCTTGCTTGAAAGAATATGCCATTGCTTCAAGATTTGTAGAAAACTCAGATATCTACCATGAAACAAGGTCGTTGTTGCTTGAATTTCAAACCAAAAATATAGGAAAGCATAGGAAGGATCACCAAAGTGTTACAACCGTAAGAACACATAACATGACTGCATTGCTATCGTAGATATTGTTGCAAATGTGCACTACTGCTTCAGGGAATAAGAACATGGATCATGAATGCCTTCATAACACCCAAGAAAGAAAATGCACAACATTTATGTGAGCAAAGAATATAATGAAGATAAATAATACTCAAGAACAGAACATAAAAGTAGGGTGAACAAGCTATATCCTTTTGCACAAGAATGGATAAAAATAAGGCATAGGGTTAGGGTGGAGTATAAAAGGCTTGAGTTGTAACTTGTGTACATCTTTTTGCACATTAATCAAACTTCCATTAAGGATTTCAAGTTTGGATCTCCCACCATAGCAAAAGGGTGTGTTTCTTGCCCCACCATAGCAAGAGGTGCATATCTTGTTGCCTTTATCGTATTTTCTCCATTGTATTTCACATCAAGATAATATGAGCATTAGCTATGGCCATCCTAGTTGTGGTTATTTCATGGTTTCTTGGTGCATTGTGAGTATTTCTTGGTTTTGAAGAAGTTATCTTGTTTACATTGGTATTGGAGAAAGCCTTTGATCCAACTAGGACATTATTTTAAAGATTTTGTGTGGTTATAAGCATGAAAGATGGGTTATTGTTGTTGAAGATCTAGTATTTGTTTGATTATTTCCTATAACTGTGACTAGGTAGGCTTTGGTATAGTAAATAATGGTTATCTTGAAGCTTTTGGCTAATATCTAGAGAAAAATGGTGGTCTTCTTGCTATCTTAATAGATCATGGCCATCTTTCAAGTCATTTTTAGTGGTTCTTGAACAAAATGGGGTTCTTAGACTTTTGTGGACAAACTAAAGGGTCAACTACTTTGCAAGAACGAAGGGTTGTATTTGCTTTCTCAAGCTCTTTTGAAACTTCTATGGTGGATTTCTCTAATCTCTCTCTACCCAAGCTTCTATTACTTGAGCAACCTCTTTATCTTGCTTCTACTAATCAAATGAAGCATGGTAACTATTATATTATGAAGACACTTTTCTAAAAACGTGAGCAAATATTCCTACAAAACTGGTGCTATTTAGTACTGTAAAAAACTGCCATCAATCTTCATTTTCTGATCCATGACTACTACAACGGCTCAATACTAATTCTACTACACTTGTTTCATCACTTAAAAGGCTATTGGAAGGCTTCAATCTACTCATGGGGCAATATGCTTCATTCTCAAAGCTAAAAGGATAGGGTAATAGACAATAAATCATCCTTATTCTCCACAATTTTTAGTTTAGAAAGCTTCTAGGCATTGTTAGGAGTCGTGGCAAGATCCTACATCAAGCATTGAAGGCTATGATTCACCCTTGGAGCGAAGGGGGCATCATTTATTTCTAAAATAATAGGGTAGATATGGATTTCTTTTGAAAGCTTCAAAGTCTTTGAAGTTTTGAAGGAGCTTTTACTTCATTATGCTGCTAGGAGTACACTAAAGCTCAAGAATCAACATTTGTCAAACATAGAAGCATTCCATCAAAATGTGAAGCATTTCCCTTCTCTTTTTCACCTTGGATAACAAGCCCAAGGGGTCCACCTAAAAGAAAGCATCTATATAAGGTACGTTCAAATGATATTAAGAAATACCCTTTCTTTATGTTGGGGTAAAAGGCCTATGGGCCTACCTGTGAACACTGTCACCACCCATTCTTTATTCATATATAATATGATAGTGCAATAAGGCTGTCAGTTTAGTTGGACAGCTCCTACATTGTGTGTGCTCTTCTCTCCCACATCTTCCTCTTCTCCTTATCCACTACCCTTGCATCCCCTTCAACTGGTATCAGAGCTTTGGATCAAAGCTTGATCATGGAGCTTGGCCTGGCATTACTTCAACTCGAATTGAAGACCTAGAGCTTGGAGCTTCAATGCTAGCCATGGCTTCTTCCCCCCGAGGTAAGATTTCATCTCCTGCCTCTCCCCGGCCCTCATAGGCTCTTTGGAGGTGTTCTTTGGCTTCATTGGCACCTTGTATGCCCCCATTTTCCCCCTTATCCTCAACATAACCACTAGGCCCCACAGTAGCAGCTCACGTTTTTTTGCGCATGTTTCAAAATCTGGCTAAAAAATCCCATTTTTTCTCATATCTCAGGTATCCGGAACCCGATTTAGGCAAGGTAAGAGTCTAACTTGGAGTTTTGACATGCTCCGGATGCAATGGTGATGTTAGATTTTCCAAATTTTGATCACAAATTTTTTTGTAACAGATATTAGTTGATTTACAGTAAGAAAATGTCATGCTCTTAGCTTATGTGATGCTCCCGAGGCTTGGTATTTGATGCCCAAATTCTTTGGGGATGTTTGCCCAATGTTTTGAGATGCTTTGGGACTTGGTTTGAGCTTCCATAGCTTGATTTATGTAGGGATTTACTGCTGTACATTGTTTAGGCAGCAATATTTTATCAGGGACGGCTTATGCATAATGCTCTTTGTTGACATTTGGGTGTCCTGTTGGATGTATTGATGCTTAGTCATCATGGTTTATGCCTAGATATGCTACTTGAGAGCTATTGAGCCTTGATTTGGATGCGGACACTTCGTTGTTGATTGGGATTTATGCTACCTTGGTTGACAGGTTATTTTACCTCCAGTTTGGTTATGCCTATGGTCTACGAGTGCTCCCGACTACTTGGGATGATATGCTGATGTATTTGGATGATGCCACTTTGATGTTTATGCTCTTGGATGATTTTTGAGCAAAGAGTAGAGCTCAATTCTTGATTCACTGTCATTTTCTTTGCAGCTGGCATTTCACTTGACAAGGTTTATGCCCCATGCTACCCATTATGGAACTAATGTTTGATGTGGATGCTTTTGGGTTCGGCTGCAGTATGGTAGATATTTGGGCTTGAATTGAATTGCATTTGAGAATTTTGTGCAGCAGTAAGCATTTGGTTGGCTTATTATTTATGCAGATTGGATGCTATTTGGTCCTTAATGCCCCAATTATGGATCTTGGATTTACTTGGATGCAGATACATGTTTTGAGCAGTGCTTACTCCATTGTCTTGGTAGTTGGTTATTGAGATTTCATTGCTCATTGATGCTTGGTTCTTTGTGGGTTACTCCTTGATCACTAGACTTCTCGACAGTGCTTGGGTTTGGCAATTATGGCTTTGTTGCTTCTGTGTTGCCTAGCTTCTATGCTAGTTGGGTTGCTTTTCCCATACAGGTTAGAGAGCAGTTGCTCTTGATGCTTACCCGGCTATGCACTTTGTCTATTGTCATGTACTTTACAGAGCTACTTATTTGGATGTTGTTGTACATATACTTGGGCTTCTCCTGGAGCTTGACCATTGCAGGATCTTATGCCACTTACCGGTCTTGCATTGACTTGGATGCTACTATGTGGTTTGATGTACTGCAGAGTCATGTTTGCCATTATGGTTATGAGCTGATTTCATGGCTGAATACCATATGCTCTTATGACAGATGTCTTATGCTTTACCGTACTGTGGTTGGTTATGTCATGCAGTTGGCTATGACTCTTCTTCATGTGGGAGCTTTTGCATCCTTGGTTGATGCCTTTATGTCCTTCCGTCTGTTGAGGTTTCATGAGCCTTTGCATCATGCTTCTACCACTGATGTACTTGCAGATGATTATCTTTATGAGCAGATTCCCTCCATTGGGATAGCCCTCGATTGATTGAGCTTTGCAGATGCTATGGATAGCCCTATTCATGATGACTTGGATTCCTTGTCGTCTTCTACAGGTTCTTCTACTTCAAATGTTGTTTGCTTCCATTGTGGGAAGCTTGGGCATGTTCAAAGAAAATGCTTTAGATGGATTAGAGAGTAGTAGAGACAAAGATGGACTTGACATGAGCAGAGAGTCAGAGATACATCAGATGCAGCAGGTGTTACCACTCTTACTAGTGGTGAGGTGCAATTATCCATGATGATGTAGTTGAGCATGTACTCCTGTAATCTTGTTTCCCTATAGCTTACTTGCTCAATGATCAGGGCTATGCGTTTGATTGGCTTTTGGAACCTATGGCATCTTATCATGTTACCCCTCATAGAGCATGGTTCTCTTCTTACATGGAGGTTGACGGATGTATTGATTTGGGCCTTGAGCAGTCTTATGCTATTGTTGGTACATGGGATATACACCTAGCTTTGCCTTATGGGACTTCTCTTATACTCAAGATGTTTTACATGTTCCCATGCTCAATAAGAGCTTGATTTCTGTCAGTTAGTTGCATAATGTAGGATATACTATTTCTCTTCAGGATAGGTCATGGAAGATCTGTTGTGGTTGCTCAGTTTTGGCCAGAGGTTCTAGAGTTGGTTCTCATTACCCAGTGCATGTCTCTCATGTGGGAGATTCTATGGTTACAGTTATCTGGATACCACATGTATTATTATGGCATTATCGCCTACACCATATGCACCACAGAGAGATGGAGATCTTGTCTTGTTTAGACTCATTGTTGCCTCCTATGTCACTTACAGATCTTGATACTTGCCCTAATTGTACTCTTGGTCCTTGCAGAGCCCCCTTGGGTTATGGCAATCGTACGAGGCATGCTCCTCTAGATCTTGTCCATTGTGCAGCATATGGACCTATGCCTTCCTAGTCACTTGGTGGAGCACCGTACTTTGTGACCTTTGTTGATCATTCTACCCACCGTGTTTGGGCTTTTCCCTTGGTGCTGATTGAGGATACTGTAGTTATGCTTGACAGGTTTATGGATTCTACTAGTAGTAGGCCTAGGTGCTTTGCAGATAAATTATGAGAGTCTTGCTCTCTCTCCCAGCTTTCAGACCTCTTGTCAATAGTATGGCATTGATTTCTTATGCCCATGGTATTATGGGATTGCTCATGGCATGTGCCTGACCTTACAGGCAAAGGTTGCTTCTATGCTTACCACAGCTGGGTTGTCCTATGGCTTTTGGGCTGAGGCCCTTATGACGACAGTCTATTTCATTAACAAGACGCCATGCTTGACCTTGGATGGTATTACACCCCATGAGGCATAGAGTGACATGCATCCCTCCTATGATTACTTGAGGATGTTTGGTTGCCAGTCATTTGTACGTATGCCACATGAGCCTATGTCACGTAGATGTATCCTCCTTGGTTATGGAGATGCTAACTTTAAGGCCTACAGATTATGGGATTTGGATGCCCATCACGTCATATGCAATCGTCATGCTGTCTTCTATGAGATGCAGACACCTCTCAGACCTCTTGATGAGCATTCAATATGCTTTATGGCTAATTTTACAGCAGCTATAGTGCCATTATAGCAAGTTGTTTGTGCTGAAAATGAGGCACTTATTGGCCCAGAGGACATAGCTATGCATAGCAGTTAGGGCTAGGATATTAGTGATTAGTTGCTAGACCCCTTGATGCTCATGAGAGCCATTTTCTTGTAGTTTTGCAGGTTACACAGCCAGCCATATGTCAATCTTCCACTTCATTGAGGCCACATGTAGTCTTGAGACCCCGTTGGACGAGTGTCCGGGATGTTGGCTCTCTTTCAAATATTGACTCTGGAGAGTTTGACTACTCTCCGCTGTCTTGTATGTGCCACGGTGATGCTATGCGCGACTTTGATGCTTTACAGCCGTGCACTGATGAGTTGTGCTTACTTCATGAGAAGCATTCTTGGATTGCTCCATTGTATGGAGTTGCGGGATCACTTATCTCCTAGATGTCATGGACTTAGGGATGCTTGACTCTTCTTCTGTAGAGGTTCTCGACACTTCTTGCATAGCTCGCTTTCCGATTGGATGTTGGGTTAGATGTCATGATTCCTCACCTTGTAATTTTTTTCTTTTCTTTGTTTTCACTCCTCAACCACATTGGCCTTTTAGTGGGAGGTTGTTGGGGTAAAAGGCCTCTGGCCTGCCTGTGTACACTATGACCGCCCATTCTTTATTCATATATAATATGATAGTGCAATAAGGCTATCAATTCAGTTGTACAACACGTACATTGTGTGTGCTCTTCTCTCCCGCACCTTCCTCTTCTCCTTCTTCACTACCATTGCATCCCCTTCAACTGGTATATTTAGCATTGCATTAGTAAACAAGTGTCCCACAAGGTTTACGAGTGTAAATAGGGGAGAAGATATAGGGTACTTCAAATTTTGGGAATTTTCCACAGGTTCTATAGGGATCATAGGTTCTTTATAGTAGGTTATAGCTGCATTTTAAAGATTGTAGATTCCTTGTGCATTGCATAGGTATTCCATCATAACTTACATGTACACATAGGTTTCTACATGGATTATAGGTGATTTTGAAACACTTATTGGTCAAAATAGAGCTATGACAAGTCTAAAACAAGGTGTAAGAAACTTTTGGACAGCTATAGAGATCGATCTACATAAATTTTTATACTCATCCATCATTCAATCTTAATAGCTCATTGTGTGGAGAGAAACATTAGCTCCATTTTGAATTAAAGATTTTGTCATTTGGACCTTTCTAACTCAAGTTGTAGCAAAATTATTGATTGTTGGTCATTGTGGACAACACTCATATATATGGCTAAGAACAATTGGAAGGACCAATTCATGGAAACGATTAGTGAAGATGTTAGAGCATATCAATTTGAGCCAAATAATTCAAATGAAGCTCTCAAAAATTACCAAGAAGTTGAGGGAACAAATGTACTTAATGCTCAAAGTATTCAATATGTGAATGAGTATATTCACCCTTCTCAAGGGTCTAATAAGTACCTACAATTGTCAAAGGAATTAAATCACATGAATATGGATATTCTTGGTGGTATTCATAAACTCAATAAGTCAATGAATAAGATGATTGTTTAAAGAGGTGAAAATACTCTTTGGCTCAAGGGGCTTGTAAATGGTAAAGTTGCTTATACTCTTGGGGATACGGGAAATACATATAGTTTTTTTAATACAATTTTTTTTGATGGATTGGCGCTTTTGCCTAAGGATATGGAGATGCCATTGAGGGTACAAGTTTCTAAATCAAGCCTATGAAGCTAGGCATGAAGTATGTCCATGCACTCTTATCGAATTATCATAGTCATGCACCATTTAGGTTGACCTTGCAGCCTTGGAAATGGGGCCCATCAACATAGTTATTGGTAGTGATTGGCTTAAGATTAATAAGAAAGTTTACAATGGACTTGAACCTAATGCAAATGTGTGGACTAAAAGCAAGTAGAATTAATCTCTATGAAGAAGTTGAAGAGAAACATCAATGCTAAGTCTTGTGTATTTGCTCTTCTTCTTTCACAAGAGGATGAAGATCAGCCCAAACCTACTTCAAAGAAGAAGAATCCATCATTATATAGATTATTGGAGGAATATAAAGACATATTTCAATCACCATTTTCTTTGCCAAGTAGATCATCCTATTGACTTGGTACCAAATATCAAACCCTTTAAAACAAGCCACCCTACCTATTATCCAAGTATGAGTGTGAGAGGTGGATCGGTAAGTCAAAGAATTGCTGTAAATGGGGTTAATTCAAAAAAACCAATAATTACCTCTTGGCTTGAAGACTCATCTTCTGATGGCACATCCAGGAACGTCACATAACAGGGACCCTCTGATTTCTGTTGGGTTTGTGGGACTGGTGCTTGTTGGCATGGTGCATCATCATCATCTTTTCTTGGCAAAGATGGGTTAGGATGGCATGAGCCACTGCTAAAAGACGGCTTGTTCTTCTTAACCCATTTCTTATAAAGATTTTGCATATGAGAAGATCCATGTACCAGACCAAATGGTACCATCACCATTCTGTCCCATAGCATGAGCTCGTCTGCTTCTGATGCTTCTGGAACTTCTTCTTTAAATGTATCCTCTGCAGGTGGGATAGATTCTTCTGGCTCACTTTCATAACCTTCTTCGTCCATATCATATTCATCCTCTTCTGTCTCTGCCTCTGCTTCTTCTTCTGCTTCTGTCTCTGTCTCTGCTTCTGCTTCTGCTTCTACTTCTGTCTCTGTCTCTGTTTCTGCTTCTACTTCTGCTTCTGTCTCTGTCTCTGTAGGAGCTCTGTAAGAGAAGAACATGTTCTCTATTTCATCTTCTGCCTCTGTCTCTGGCTCTGCTATGGCCATGTAACAGGGAGAGCAGTACATCCATGCTTCTATCTGACTGTCAGAAGTGATTTCAGAAGTCATTCCTGGTTCAGGCAGGAAGTATTCACCCATTGATAATGACTTTGCATCTTTTGGAAGTCGGCTTACAGTATCCACTGTTAAGGAACATGCCACTGTTTTCTTGGGGAGGATCTGTTTGACAGCATCTTCGTCTGCTGATGTTCCATCTGTAGTCTCATTAGGGGAGTCAGAAGATAATTCCAAGGAGGTGGATCCATGTCCTTTTTGAGAACCATATAGCTTTAGCACCACTTTGTTGGGTCCTCTACCCAAGGTCAAGGTTCCTTTGAACCAATCCGTTCATGCTCTGGCTTCAAAAAGCCATGGTCTACCCAGTAACAGAGGATAGGATGTACCATACGAGTTTGGCTTCACCACCAGATAGGTTAGCCAATAATCTTTTCTAGCCACTGTAGTCTTCACATATGGGAGAATGCCCAAAGGCTTGATTCTGCTTTGATCCGCCAGTCTGATGAGCCATTGGGTGGGTTGCACACCTTGTAGGCCTAGATCCTTCATTGTCACATCCGTCAAAAATGTTCACTGATGATCCTCCATCAATCAATGCATTTGCAATAAAACAGCCTTCTATCCACACGCCAGTCTCTGGAGTACCCGGATCTAGGAAAGCATTAGCCACATCCACTTCTTTTATAGGCTCTGGAGCCTTGTTGGATTTTGTTGCTGTTGAGGGAGCAATCCTTAAACCACGTCTTCTTGTCAGTATACTTTTGAACCTTTTTCGGAAACTGGGAGACAACATTAATAATTGTCGGAATGTAAGGTTTGGTTTAGAGGTATCTAGATCTCTGACTAGATCGTATTCCTTAATAGGATCCACTGGCTTCTCTAACTGGTTAGGGAATGGGGCAACACCCATTTTCATTTTCCCTCTTTCTTCCAACAGAGGAATTATAGGAACTTCTTCTGCCACTTGTGGCACTTCCTCCTCTTTTGTCTCCTGGACCTCTGGTCCTGTCTCTAGGACTGTCTCTGTAACTCTCTGTGGCACTGTAGGGCTCTGTACAGCACTGTTAGGCTCTAATCTGTTCTGTTCTTCTGGTGGAAGATTGAACTTCACTGTTCTGACAGGAGGATTGTTTTCTTTCTGGATAGGTGGTTCCGTCTTCTTTGCACGTGTGATGGCAGCAACTTCCAATTCCACTAAATTGGAGGTAGGCTCTTGGGCCTTGGCCGGACTATCAGTAGCACTGTTTTTCACTGGGGCTGGGCTTGGACAATCTTTTGCAGTGTGGCCTTCTCCTTTGCATCGACTGCATAAGGGCTTGTAATCCACTAACCTTCTGGGATTTGGACAATTTGGTGAGATGTGTCCCTTTTCTCCGCATCTGTAACACTCCACTTCTGTTCTCTGACCACCGCCAGACTGTCTTCCTCTATAACTTTGAGAGGGAAATCTTCTGGGTCTGAAATTAGGACCAAACTCTCTAGGCTTGGGTCCAATATCCTGTGTTGTCATTTTGGATTCCAGCAAGTTGAATCTTGCGTCTTCTTCCTTCCTTCTCCTATCATGTATCTCCTTCAGAGAGCAAATGTCCTCTGTATGGTTCTTCCGTAAACAGTAGGAACAGAAGGCTCCAGGGATGGTTGGTTTTTGTGTACATTCAGTGGCTAAATGGCCTGCTTGATGACACTTACCACACCAAGTATTTGACCGCATCACATCTCTTCCTACTCCTGCAATGTTGGATATGCTAGCGGTATTCACTTTCAGCGCCTGTAGCTGCTCTGTAATCACATCCACCAACTCCTTTTTGATGTTTGCAACTGAGTTGGATAAGTAGTCCTTCAAGCTTTCTCCTCCTGAGGCACTGGCAGGAGGGTTTTGAGGAGTCTCTGTAATCACTGCATAAACAGGTTGGGCTGGTGCAGAGGGATCTCTATTCTGATTCTGATTCAGAGCTCCTATTTGAACTGTTGGCTGTTGACTCCAGTTGGTAGGATTCCACTGTTGCTGCTGATTTGGCATTGAGGAAATTGGTTGGGACCATTGTTGTTGTGGTTGCACCATCATTTGAGGCATGGATTGTGGCCACTGTGGATTTGGTGCACTGTACTGTGATACTGGGGGCATCTGCTGGTAAGGGTAGGGGACAGTCCTTGGGATTGCATTTGGTGGATACATCATTCCTGGTATCAGAGGAGGTAGGACTCCTCTTCATGTATTCATCGCTAATCTAGCTTCCACTTCATCGTACAGTCTTACACCTTCTGTTGCAGCTTGCAGTGTGGCTAGTCTTTGCAGCTCCACAAACTTACGGACTTCTGGTTGTAATCCTTTGAGAAACACCCCCTTCTGAATACCATCATCTAAATTATGGTTAGTCCATCTCTTCAAGATGGATTCCATTCGTGAGACATAAGCTTCTACTCTTTCTCCAGAGGACTGACTTAGGTTCATAAATTCCTCTCTCATTCGCTCTTCAAAACCTTCACGCCTGAATTTAGTGAGGAAGGCCAACTTCAGGTCGTCCCATGTGCCAAAAGTTCCTACTGCTTGTCTCTCATACCACTGAAACGCCGCGCCCTTGAAAGTGGCGGGGAATATTACCAACCAATGCTCAGGGGTTTTGGCACTGTTAGCCACACATGCTACCATAAACTCTGCTACATGAAGATCGGGGTCTTCATTGTACTCTCCCTTAAAAACTGGCAATGGAACTACATTCGCTGGCCTGTCATCAATATTTCCAGGACGGATCTAGCTTGGAAGTGGACCTCCAGTAGGAGGAGGAAGGGCTTGATGTGCCATTGGGACTTTTGTAAATAGTTCCCCAAGGGCGTCAAAGGCGGCTTCTGCTGCGAGCTCGTTCTCAGCCTTGATTTTTGCTTTCTCTCTTCTCACGTACCTCTGGACTCGTTCTAACGCTTGCCTCTTTATTGCGTCATTCATCAGGGGGTTGGATCCACTATGTTGTTAGTGCTCCACATAGGGTTAACAGAAGGCTTCAGTCTCTAGAGGACTCTCTTGCCAACATTTCTTCTACTTCTTTCTTTTCAACGTCCCTGAATTCTGCTTTCATGCCACTGCACAGAGGAAGGTATTCGGTTCTGAAGGTGTCAAAATGCATCCGTCTAAGCATTGTGGTGGTGCCATCATCATCGTAATGCCAGCTTCTGATAGTTTCAACAGTGTATGTTGTGAAAAACACTCTGTCTACCAACTTCCAGTGGGTTGCTAATTGAACAAACAGAAGGTTATCAGTACACCAAGCATCCCATGTATCTTGCTGTTGAGTATCCACGAACAAATTCCAACTCTTTTCCTTCTTGTCTTTGTGAACCTCTACAGACCAAGACTCCTGAAGCTTCTTCACAATCTCCCACTTGATGTTGTCTGGAAACTTCTCAATGAATGCCAAATCTTCCATGGATGGTCATTCTCTCTGTTTCTGCTCTTCAGTTTATTCCCAAACAGTTTGCCACCAAGATGCAAGTTTCTGCTGCTTCAACAGGAAGAGGAAACTGTCCACCACATAGAGCATGCATCATGATGGTGATGTGTTTCTGCCATTGTGGGATGAACTTCTTGTGGAAAGTGGCTTTGATTATGAGAAATTCCAACTCTTCAGTGGAAGAAGAAACTTTACAAACATCCATTGATTTCTTCTCTTCTTGGCAATGCCATTTCCTTCATTTTCCACCTCTTCTGGTGCTTGTTGATGGCAATTTCCTCGGCTGCGCACCAAAAACATGGAGCCCCAAGAGGAACACCAAGGAAAAGGGAATTTTCTTGCAAGAAAATATATCTTGTAACATCAACAAGCTTTTTTATCATGTTTCATATGATCACAATGAAGAAAAGAACACCAGGCACAACAAATCTTCATGCAGCATCATGTAGATCTCCCACGGATTTGATAGAATCAACCATATTCTTCAATATCTTCACAAAATCCATCAATAGAACAAAGAAAGCAAAGTAATACACCATCTTTGAATGGAAATACATCACATAGTATTCATCTTCAATATCTTCATAGTCTTGTCTCTCAATCTCTCATATACAATCACTCTATTTGAGTAGAATTAGCTATCTCTGACTCTCTCTCTCTCTCTCCATCAATAATACATCATATCCTCACTAGAATCTCTCAAAAATCACCCTCAATAATCCTTCTTAGGTCGTGGATACCCCTCCCAAGAGGTATGTCTGATATGAAGAGTCACCAGAGCCACTACAGTGTCCTTTCATAGCTCACTACTATCACTTCACTCTAGTCTTCACTTGAGTCTTCAGCAGCTACTTCTTTCACTTCTTTCAGCTCTTTTCCACTTGTATTCACCTCTTTCCAAGGCTAGAAAACTTTCCCAAGCTACACTCTCATCCATCAGAACACATACAGAAGCATACTGAACAATCTACAGAACAGTACCAGAACAGCTACAGTACAGAACAGAACAGAACAGAACAGAACAGAACAGAACAGAACAGAGACAGAGACAGAGGCTCTACAGAAGACCTACAGAAGGTTACAGAAGGTCATCAAAACCACATAACTCATACTCAAACCATTCCAAACTCTCACAAACCATTCAATAAACTTTCACAAGATCTCAATCTTCATCAATCAATGCTCCATCTCACCTTACAGAAGACAATAAGAACAAAACATACCAAAACAGAAGGTATACAAAACCAATCAGAACCTATCAGAATATCACAAAACCACTAATAAACATTATGATCTTCCAAAACACAATCAATATCATCCAAAATACTCTCAAACCACTTCTAAACCAATCAATCATCTCATAAAATCAACCATTCAGCTCTCAAAAACAACAAAAATCAGCCAAAAAACAAGTCAGTTCAACACTCAACATCCAATCACAAGATCATATGACTCCGCACTTGTTGCGCAAGTGTCGCATCAAACTATGAGACTATTCTACTCATCGAATGGAGTCATGAAACAATCTGTTCCTAATTACATTTGGCTGACGTCGTCAGTCCTAGGGTTCCAAGTTCCATCTCGTAAGATTCTTAGGGACAAACCCTAGATCAATTCCCAAATATGTTTCACTGTCCCTTCATTCGGTGAATGTGGGAAAGTATTTAGGGTATAGGAGTTTCAGTTTTAGCAATACGTACGATTAGGTCACGTATTAATTCCTAGTGAATTTCTTGGAATTTAACTCATTCTAAACGAGTACTCCGGGGTTTAGGTGTTTAGGTTTGTGCCAATTTGTTTAACTGTTGAAGATATTTACGTTATCATTTCATAAACACATGACTCGTTGTCCAACTAATCTTCCTATAACTTGCGAACAAAATTCAGTTACTTGATAATTTATGCAGTTGACAACGATAATTGCCTAGAGTTATGCATCGGAAGAATCATTTCATGCCTTGCACTTTCCTAAGGATTCCTAGAACTTCCCATAATGATTCATTGCGAAGAGGATATGGGTTAATAATGCGATATGCAGTTTATACTTCCATGTTTAAACGAAGTATACTATTTTAATGGACATTACTCTAATTTTAATTCATTGCAATGCATAAAGCTATTTTCTAGAAATGCATTTACGCTCCCTTTATTTTGCTTGTTTTATTGAAAATATTAATGACTAAATTCCTCCGTCGTGAGCTAATTTTTCTAAAGCATTTAAGATAAAAAAATGCATCCTATTTTCAACAATTATCCTTGCATGATTGAATTATAACAATACCAAATAAAAATTAGGAAGGAAAACCTGGACCTTGGGTGAGATGTCCATGTGGATGCTAGGAGACGACCCTCCTGCGGTGTTGCGCCTTGGGCATTCTTAGGAGGCATCGCGAATGCAGTCTTTCCGTCATGGATGCAGCTTTACAACTCCTTTTTGAAATTCCAACGTGGCTTCCTTTTGCGATAACTTGCACCGTCCGTCGAAAGCAGTTTTAGAAGGCTTCCTCCTTGAAGTAGGGATTTCGAAAAGGGGGTGTTTCAAAATCTTTCGCGAATAAGGCCCATTAAAGATGGGAAAGGCTAATGGCCTTATAAAGACTCACACAAATGGGGAATAAAAGGTGTAAAACAAAAGGGAGTATAAGGGTCCTTAGGGAGAAAATTTCGTGGATGGGGTGTTATATGCAAGGGCACATGAAGGCTTTGAAATTCCCGAGGGGGTAGGGGTTGTTTTGACAATCCCTCACGAACCTCGGCTAGGAGGGAAAAGAAAAAAGGACATGAAAGGCCTAAGGGAACCCTTAGGGAGGGATTTTGAGGGGGTGGGAGAAAAAAGGTCTAGGGAGGTCTTAGGAGGGAATTCAGGGGGGGGGGGGGTAGTCTTAAGGCTATAGGAAAGGGCCATAGGGGGATTTAAAACACAAGGGAGGAAAAGGACCTTTGGGGTAACCTTTTATGGGGGGGGGGAAAGGCCCTAAGGGAGCCTTAGAGAGGAATTTAAAAGGGGAAAAAAAGTAGCCTTAAAGGCTATAGGAAAGGGGCCTAAGGGCCCTTAGGGGAAAACTTGGAGGGAGGGGGTAGTCCCAAAGGCCATAGGAAGGGGGCCTAAGGGAGTCCAACCTTGGAAGTTTCCAAGGCTCCTTGGAAAGGCACGTGGGGGTGGAAAATGATTCCCCCAGATGTGACACGACCCCTAGGAAGCGTGGCCTGGGGCTTCAGGCGGCGCGCCGAGATGACTGGCAGGTGGACGATGGCTTGAATGGCGGCTGCTGACTAGGACAGCAGCTCATAGCTCCATGTTTTGCAGTGACACAAGCGGTGACCTCTTCAGCCTCTCCCTCCCTCATTATTCCAACACAGCCTCCTCCTAAGGCTTTAAAGGCAGCGCCTCCTCTACCTTTTGCTTGCATCCCCCCCCCCCCCCCCCCCCCCATTTATATAGGTAAGGGGAGGGGGATCCTCCCTCCCTTGCGTGTCGTCGGGCATGGCTAAGAGCCTAGGCAAGCTCCAGCCAAGGAGCTTGCCTCTCTTGCTATTCCCCTCTTCCTCCAGCTCGACAGTGGACTGGAGGAGAGGGGAAATAATTAAGAAAATTTGCTTAATTCGAAAAGTATTATCCCTATGAGGCCTTCGTATGAGAATTTCCAATTCCGGAGTTTGTTACATTCTCTCCCCCTTGGAGGAATCGAGATGTCCTCATCTCGAGATACTGGGGATATTGATGGTTGAGAGTGCCTTCATCTATCCAAGTGGCATCCTCTTCGGGATAATCTTTCCACTGGACGAGGCATTCTCTCAAGGTTCTGGATCTCAATTGTCTCTCCCTAACATCTAAGATCCTGTCAGGCCTTAGTTCAAGGACTCCTTGACTAGGCATTACAACTTGTTTGGTCATCAAGTACATGGTTAGGATTAGGTACATACTTTTTCAATAGGCTGATATGGAATACATTATGAACCCTTAGGTTCTTAGGGAGTTGCAGTTTATAGGCATTAGGTCCTAGGCATTTGAGGATCTTGTAAGGTCCACAATACCTTGGACTTAGCTTCTTGCAATCTCCTAAGGATAGGAAACTCTTCTTAGGGCGTACGCGAATGAAGACCATGTCTCCTTCTTCAAAGACTCTATCTTGACATTTCAAATCCACGTATGCCTTCTGTCTATCCTTGGCAACTTGGATGTCTTGTCTTATTGACTTATTTGGTCATCCATCTCTTCCAACATCTGCCTTGAAGCTTCAACCCTTAAGGTTGGATCTGAGAAGTTTAGGGGACTTCGACATTCATGACCATACAATGCCTGGAAAGGGGTCATTTGAATGCTTTGTTGGTAAGAAGCATTGTAGGAAAATTCAACCAAAGGCAAGTATTGAATCCACCTCTTCGGCTCACGACAGTAGTATGCCCTAAGTATATCCTCGATGACTTGATTTACTTGCTCTGTTTGTCCATCTGTTTGGGGATGGTAAGCTGTGCTAAAACAGAGTTGAGTTCCAATGGCTTCAAAGATAGCTCTCCAGAAGTGTGATGTGAAGAGAGAATCACGGTCACTAATGATTCTTCTGGGTAGCCCATGTATCTTGAATATCTCCTTGATAAACAATCGTGCAATGTCTGAGGCCTTATAGTTTGTCTTTATTGGAATAAGGTGTGTGACCTTAGTTAGCATGTCAACCACAACCATGATGGAGTTGTATCCTCCCTGAACTTGGGGTAGGCTAACAACAAAGTCCATACTGATGAATTCCCATTTCATTTGGGGGATGTCAAGCGATTGCAGCTTCCCTGGCATCTTGACATGTTCGGCTTTAATACGTTGACAAGACAAATACTGGGTGACATATTTGAGAAAGTCACCTTTAAGCCTCTCCCAATGGTAGCTCTTCCTAACTGAATTGAGAGTCTTGGCATAGCCAGGATGTCCTGAGAAAGGGGAATCATGAGCTTCCTACAATATCTTCTGCTTAAGTGACTAACTTGCCGGTATACACAGCCTCGTTCTATAGTAGACAAGTCCACTATTGATAGAGAATTCATGATACTTAGCCTGAAGCTTTTGGTTCTGATCCTTGATAAAAATCTCCCTTAGCATTGTTTGGTAAGCCGGATCATGGCATGCATCCTCTCTAGCTAACTCAAGTATTGGATTGTTTGGCATAGATACTTTTGTAGCTAGAGATCTAGCTGTTGATGGATTCTGCAAGATTGTGAATTAAGGAATGCCTTGCGACTAAGTGCATTGGCAACTACATTCTCTTTTCCTGGTTGGTACTTGATTTCAAAGTCATACTTCTCCAGCACTTCAATCCACTGACGTTGCCTCATGTTGAGCTCGTTCTGGGTAAAGATCCACTTGAGATTCTTATGATCAGTCACTAGGGTAAACTTGTTACCCAAGAGGTAGTGTCTCCAAAGCTTTAGAGCATGGATGACAACTAATAATTCCAGATCATGGGTAGCATAATTTTTCTCATGACTCTTCAGTTTCCTTGAAGAGTATGCTACATGATGGCTTTCCTGCAAGAGCACACATCCCAAGGCAAGTGTGCTAGCATCAGTTACTACCTCAAACTCCTTATTGAGGTCTGGAAGTTTTAGGATAGGTGCTGATACCAAACTTTGCTTCAATTTGTCGAAGCTATTTTGTTCGAGAGTTGACCATGCAATGGAAGTTTGCTTCTTGAGTAAGTTTGTCAGAGGTGCTGCAATCAAAGCATAGTTTTTGATAAAGACCCTATACCATCCTATCAATCCAAGAAAGCTGCGTATTTCTTTGACAGATGTTGGTATTGGACATTCTAGAAAATCTCTGACCTTGGCTGGGTCCACTGAGATTCCTTCTGCTGATACGATGAAACCCAAATATTCAATCTGACGTTTGAAGAATGCACACTTCTTCATCTTAGCATACAACTTATGTGACCTCATTGTCTCAAGGACAATCCAAAGTTGGGGTTCATGATCTTCTTCCTGTTTAGAATAGACTACAGTGTCGTCGAAGAAGACAAGCACGAAATCATCAAGATATGGCCTAAAGATATCTTGCATTAACTTGTTGAAGGTGGCAGGTGCATTCGTAAGCTTGAATGACATAACTAGGAACTCAAAGTGCCCATATCTTGTATTGAAGGCCGTCTTGGGGATATCTTCTTCCTTGATCCTTATCTGATAGTAACCCGACTTGAGATCAATCTTGGAGAAGATCTTTGCACCCTGAAGACGATCAAGAAGCTCATCTATTCTAGGAATAGGGTACTTGTTCTTGATCATTGATTGATTCAATCCTCGGTAATCAATACATAGTTGAAGTGTTCCATCTTTCTTTTTCTGGAACAGTACTGGAGCTCCCCATGGTGAACTGCTAGGATAGATGTAGCCCTGATCTAGCAGTTGCTTGAGTTGTTCCTTTAGCTCAATTTCTTCTGGTATGGACATTCTATAAGGTCTCTTTGCAATTGGCGCAGCTCCTGGTACTAGCTTAATCTCATGATCCACTTCTCTTTGAGGCGGGAGTTCTGTCAACTCTTCAGGGAATACGTCCGCATATTCCTTTAGCCAAGAAGGTCCTTCACTAGACTCTTGCTTCTGATCTAACTTGTTGAGCTTAATTAAGTAGACATGTAATCCTTTAATGACTCCTTTTATGATCCGAGATGCTTTGGCCAATTGAATTTTTGGCACTCCAGCCTCACCTTGAGTTGTGACTAATTCCCTTTCAGAGTTTCGAAAGGAAACTTGGCCCTTTCCACAATGAATGTGGGCGTCATTAGGCTTAAGCCAATCCATTCCGAGTAGACACTCATGGATACCTAAATTCATGACTTTGAATTTAACTGAAGTCTCGTTTCCTCCCAGAAAGAATTCCACCTTAGCAGTTTGCCTGGTACAAGTAACCTCATGACTATTTGCCAATTCCACAAGCAAGGTAGGTGCTTCTACTGTGGCTATTCCTAATCTTTTTGATCAAGATGGTGAGATAAAGGAATGTGTACTGCCACAATCAATCAAGGTCTTGAAACTTTTACCTTAATAGTCCAACGGTGTCTGAATCACCGAGAATTGGCGATTCGGGCCTTTCTTGTGTAGAGCGGCATGGATTGTTGCCCTTTCGAATTCTGCTTCCATGGTCGGATCTTCTTCTTCTTCTTCTTCTTCTCACATTTTCCTATTGGCAACGCAGGCGGTTCTTCCTCTGCCTCGGGTAGCGGCTCCTTGACCACGGTTCGTTCCTTAGAAAGGTGCTTGGCGATGTCCTCCTCCAAGTTTGGGACATTGCCTCTTGAAGTGATCAGGCTCGTTGCAGTGGAAACAACGGAGGTTTCGGCCATTGCTTTGAGTAGGAACAAAGTTGTTGACATTATTAGTCCTTGCTTTCTTTCTTTGTCCCTAATTATGACCTTGAACTCTCTTCATTTGAGGCCTGAATGCTCCTCTGTTCGGGTCATTATAAGACCAGGTTTTGTTACCCCTTGGTCTAGACTGCACCTCCTGAATTATAGGCGCAGCTCGAATGAGTGTGTCCTGAAGATCTGATGAATGCATAGATTTGAGACGGGTATTTACTGATGGATTTAAACCAGCACAAAATTTGGACACCTGCTGTGTCATGTCCATCTGTGGCGCATACTTTAAAAGTGAAACGAATTTAGAGTAGTATGCGTCAAGAGTAAGCCCCAGCTGCTTTAGCTCGTAGAACTCATTCATTTTCTGCGTGCGATATGCAGGTGGTAAGTATCTTCCCTGCACGACTTTCTTCAGCTTCTCCCAGGTAACGGATCCTTCTGCGATCCCTTGATCCCTGCACCATTGCTTCCACCAAAGCCTGGCTTCGTCGGTGAGCTTCAGCCCTTCGACCTAGAATACATATGAGCTCATCTCAACCCTTTGACCTCGAATATGTAGAGTTGAGTTTACGTGAGCTTCCACAAAAATGAATAGCTTCACGAATTTCAGGTCTTCCAACCACTTGATCCTCTTTAGGTTGGTTTGTAGATAAGCAAACCGGTGGGCGGCTATATAGTAGATTCCTGAGGCACCCGTTTATCTTCGTTCCATGTATAAAGGCGATGGATTATAGATTTTCTCTAGGATGTTCATCATCTCAACCCTTTGTCGATAATGCGCAGAATGCATTGCATTCATAAACATGACGTGGAATACCAAGGACTTGTTCCATGCTTCGCAATTCTGCAAGACAGCATTGAAAGTAAGGAAATGTTTGGGCAACAACATTTGCTTTACTTTATCTTATTAAGATTTCATAAAAACAATTCCGTTGTTGGTTGGCTTTGATACCAACTATAACGTGTCTACTTGTACCTTCGGGACACGTCTTAGCAGTCCATTGGAAAGGATGTCTAGAAAGCTCCGCCCGGCACTCCCATGGAATGTTATGGGGTTTGTGATCTAGGACTTTCCGCATCTGCCACATAGCGGAAGTATTCCGACCGCTCCCACTTAGGACCGACCTGAATTAGGGTTTTCCCTATTGGTCATTTCCTAATAGCAACTAGCGTCGAACCCAAGCGAACTACTTGATGCAGAAACGACAGGTCCGAAGCGAATTCATGCTACACTTGGTTCAAGGAGAATGGGAAACGAGAGGGATGTGAACTCTCAACCTCTCTGCCATAAGGCATAGTCCCATTCCATTCCCCTAAAACAGTGTAAATCGGGATCAATTGTAACTCTTGGTCAACGCTTTTGTTGTGCGTGTTCTTGACGATCTTCTGGTTGTCCATCGTGATTTGAGAAAAGTTCCCGGCCAACCGGGACCACCCATCCATAGGACGGACCTATGGCCCATCCTCCGCACTTTATTCGAGTTGTTTTAGTTGTTTAATTACCTAACACATTAGTTGTACATGTATCAATCAGCTTCTTTAATTAGCCTATTAGGCACTTGTTCTTTCACGTAATCATATCACTTGACATAGAAAACAATGTCAAACAAGTTCCTTATTAACAGGTTATCATATTTATTTTTGAAATACAAAAAGTCCAGCCTGTAGGCTTATCCTCAATCCACCCGAAGGCTATCCAGCAATCCGCAAGGATTACCAATCCAGGTTTCTGCCCGTAGACTAGTATGCAGGCCTCGAGATCCAATCTTGAGTCATGTTAGCCTCTTGTGCAGGACCCAGAAGGCGAGGGATTTACTGCCATAGCCCCCCTGGCACCCAAGCGTCCTCCTGCTCCAAGTAGCGCTCAACGGAGAGACCTCTCATGGCGAGTTCGGTCCACTTGCTCGGTGCAGTTAACAACCCCCTTGGTTAGGGTTAGGCAAGCAGTCGGGGGTAACTGAAGCTGCCTCTCCCTTCAAGCCTTCAACCTGAAGTATTAGATATCCATTTATCTTTTAATTCATTGATTAAACAAAGCCAATCAGTGCTCTTAAATCTGTAACAAGCACAAACATATCCATTGGTCTTTTTTGTTGGCAAACTGCTAGGGAATGAATCCTTCCTCTCGAATGCATTCAGCACTCGATCTCGGATGACTTGCGACTTGGCAAGATCCCCTATATCCTGGGTTAGGGCGTACCCTATTAGCCCGACTTGGTCAAACCTTAAGTTCATAGATTATTCCAACTTATTGGCTGGTCTTTTTCTTCCAAGCGATTATCTTTACTCAAGAAAGATACTATATTAGGATGATTATTCATCCTCTTGCAAGATGACTTGCGTAAGAATCTACCAACCTCATTGCGAGAATTGGCCATTCCCTTGTGATCCAATCACAAGATCATATGACTCCACACTTGTTGTGCAAGTGTCACATCGAATTATGAGACTATTCTACTCATCGAATGGAGTCACGAAACAATCTGTTCTTGATTACATTAGGCTGACGTCGTCAGTCCTAGGGTTCCAAGTTCCATCTCGTAAGATTCTTAGGGATAAACCCTAGATCAATTCCCAAATATGTTTCACTGTCCCTTCATTTGGTGAATGTGGGCAAGTATTTAGGGTATAGGAGTTTCAGTTTTAGCAATACGTACGATTAGGTCACGTATTAATTCCTAGTGAATTTCTTGGAATTTAACTCATTCTAAACGAGTACTCCGGGGTTTAGGTGTTTAGGTTTGTGCCAATTTGTTTAACTCTTGAAGATATTTACGTTATCATTTCATAAACACATGACTTGTTGTCTATGCGTAAATTGATTTTTCAACCCTAACTTATCGATTAAGGTCAGGCATAGGTTAGATTAATTCCAACTAATCTTCCTATAACTTGCGAACAAAATTCATGCTAAACAAGCAACCTTTTACTTGATAATTTATGCAGTTGACAACGATAATTGCCTAGAGTTATGCATCGGAAGAATCATTTCATGCCTTGCACTTTCCTAAGGATTCCTAGCACTTCCCATGATGATTCATTGTGAAGAGGATATGGGTTAATAATGCGATATGTAGTTTATACTTCCATGTTTAAACGAAGTATACTATTTTAATGGACATTACTCAAATTTTAATTCATTGCAATGCATAAAGCTATTTGCTAGAAATGCATTTATGCTCCCTTTATTTTGCTTGTTTTATTGAAAATATTAATGACTAAATTCCTCCGTCGTGAGCTAATTTTTCTAAAGCATTTAAGACAAAAAAAATGCATCCTATTTCCAACAATTATCCTTGCACGATTGAATTATAACAATACCAAATAAAAATTAGGAAGTAAAACCTGGACTTGGGGTGAGATGTCCATGTGGATGCTAGGAGACGACCCTCCTGCGCGGCTGCGCCTTGGGCATTCTTAGGAGGCATCGTGAATGCAGTCTTTTTGTCGTGGATGTAGCTTTACAACTCCTTTTTGAAATTCCAACGTGGCTCCCTTTTGCGATAACTTGCACCGTCCGTCGAAAGCAGTTTTAGAAGGCTTCCTCCTTGAAGTAGGGATTTCAAAAAGGGGGTGTTTCAAAATCTTTCGCGAATAAGGCCCATTAAAGCCATGGGAAAGGCTTAATGGCCTTATAAAGACTCACATGAATGGGGAATAAAAGGTGTAAAACAAAAGGGAGTATAAGGGTCCTTAGGGAGGAAATTTTGTGGATGGGGTGTTATATGCAGGGGCACATGAAGGCTTTGAAATTCCCGAGGGGGTAGGGGTTGTTTTGACAATCCCTCACAAACCTCGGCTAGGAGGGAAAAGAAAAAAGGACATGAAAGGCCTAAGGGAACCCTTAGGGAGGGATTTTGAGGGGGTGGGAGAGAAAAGGCTTAGGGAGGTCTTAGGAGGGAATTCAGGGGGGGGGGAGGGGTTAGTCTTAAGGCTATAGGAAAGGGCCTAAGGGGGATTTAAAACACGGGGGAGGAAAAGGCCCTTTGGGGTATCCTTTTATGGGGGGGGGGGGGGGGAGAAGCCCTAAGGGAGCCTTAGAGAGGAATTTAAAAGGGGGAAAGAAGTAGCCTTAAAGGCTATAGGAAAGGGGCCTAAGGGCCCTTAGGGGAAAACTTGGAGGGAGGGGGTAGTCCCAAAGGCCATAGGAAGGGGGCCTAAGGGAGCCCAACCTTGGAAGTTTGCAAGGCTCCCTGGAAAGGCACGTGGGGGGAAAATGATTCCCCCAGATGTGACATGACCCCCAGGTAGCGTGGCCCACGGCTTCAGGCGGCACGCCGAGATGACTGGCAGGTGGATGGTGGCCTGAACGGCGGTTGCTGACTCGCGTGGTAGCTCACAGCTCCATGTTTTGCAATGACACAAGCGACGACCTCTTCAGCCTCTCCCTCCCTCACTATTCCAACAGAGCCTCCTCCTAAGGCTTTAAAGGCAGTGCCTCCTCTGCCTTCCGCTTGCATCATCCCCACCCCCCCATTTATATAGGTAAGGGGAGGGGGATCCTCCCTCCCTTGCGTGTCATCGGGCATGGCTAAGAGCCTAGGCAAGCTCGAGCAAGGAGCTTGCCTCTCTTGCTATTCCCCTCTTCCTCCAGCTCGACAGTCGGCTAGAGGAGAGGGGAAATAATTAAAAAAATTTGCTTAATTTGAAAAGTGTTATCCCTATGAGGCCTTCGTATGAGAATTTTCGATTTCGGAGTTTGTTACAACTCTCCACAATCTCTACCCTAGATAAAAATTGGATCGATGACATATAAGAGAAATATTTGCTTGATGAGCAAGAATCCACTATATTGAAAGAATTTCAACAAGGGAGAGGGGAAGAGTATCCAACGGACTTCTATGGTACAAAGGATGGGTTTATTTGATGCCCGAAACATCATCCAAGCATTATATTATGTAAAAAATGCATTCATCACCATTGGCAAGACATTATGGGGGCTATTTAAGACATTTGACAATATTCATAAGAGTTTTTATTAGAAGGGCATTTGGTAGGATATAAAAGATTATATCATGTAATGTTTACCGTTGTGTCACAAGTGATGGAAAGGACAAACCTTACACACAACTTAAAAACAAGAAAGAAAGGAGTGTTAGAAATTTGCACTCAGGTGGCAGGGAAGTAGACCTCCATAGCTAGGATGCTAAATTGAATTTCCCTTCCTGCTCTTCCTTTCGCCAATAAGATTAGGATCCTTGATAACCTCTTCCCATGTTATTCCATAAGCAAGGGAATTTGATGACATTTGAAAGAACAAGTATCTGTATCCAAGCCATGCCGAAGCCTCCTTCATAATTCTTCCACAATCATTCTTCCATAGCATATGTGGTTGTGGTTTTCAAGTACCTCAACATCATATGAATAATAGCTACACATCTTTAGTTGTCAATAAAAATAACTTTCAAGCCTCCCTTGAGTCTTCAAAGAGTGTTGTTTTTTTAGACATACATATGTATATCTCAATGCAATGTGTCTTAGCAAACAATATGCTTCTGAAGATGAACTCCATGCTCAATCACACATTATTTGAGAAAAGATGCAAAATCGGAACACATGCCTCACAATCACACAATCCATGCAAAACCGCAATAAGATGAATGAACTGAAGAAATAGTGCCTAGCCTAGCTACAAGTACTCGTGCATCATGCAAGATGCAATCATAGTTCCTTGATTACATTAAAATCATCAACCTCACCTCTCATCTCTTAGTGGAATTAAGAAATATCACACTCTACTCTAACCATCCAAATCTTAGAGTCACTCATAAAAATAGTGGTCCGCAAAGAGTCTGACCAAGGTATGAATCCCATCTCACAATTGAAGGCATCCCTTACGACCCTCAAACTCACCCAACCACCTTTCCCACTTATCTTGAGATTCCTAATTTAGTGATGAACATCCCAAATCTTATGTGTGCAAAGAACACTATGTGCACAATCAAGGTGCTCTCTCAAGTGCACGTGCATCTAAGTGTAGAGGGAGCTCACGCTCAACCGCCAAGACCCACGGACTATTTATTCCTTCAAGTGTTTCAAGCGAGCACCTATGGCTATCTCTCACCTCGCTGACACACCTTCGATCCTATCGGGGTGTAGTGAGCTTACCTTGATACCCAAATGAGTTGCCTCCTCCCTCAAGTGCTCCAGTAGCTCCACAATTCGTGATGCAAGCTCAAGCATCCTCAAGTCTCCACCTCCAAGCTCCATCCTCCATAGCCACGCGCGAGATGAGAGAAGAGAAGAGAAGAGAAGAAGAAGAAAGGAGATGATGGAGAGCTTCATCTCCAAGATCCCTCACCCTCACATACTCACACTTCCTCTCTCAAGCACACACAAGCAAACAAATAGAAGAGAAGGAGAGAAGAAGATGAGTCCACTTTTGCCACACACCAAAGAATGAGCTCTTCATTCACTTTTCAACTTTATATACAAAATCGTAAATTCGTTTTGGGTGGTCATCCCCTTATCCCCTTTTTTACATGGTCGGTCGTGGCCTAGGCCCTCTTTCCCATTGTCCTCCTATCTTCCTAGCTTCCTTTCTACTGCCCATCTACATTTACAATTTGCACAGGAGGAAGCCTGACGCTCTTTTACACAAAGTTTTAGGGGCGCCTTGCATTTAAGAATGCACTTCTGCCTTTGACTTAGCTTTTGGGGCTGCGCTTACACTCTCGGTCGTTTCCCTTCTTGCTTCTTCTATTGTGACTGATTTCCTCATGGGCCACCTCTTTTAGGTCCCACTTGCGCTTTTCTACTTTTTTCACTTTCTTCTTGTGCTGAGGTTAACATTACCCCCTCCTATTGGGTAGTAGTTGGAAGGTGGGATGGGTGTAGCTAGATGACTTTTTTGAGTTTGTATATACAAGCCCTTGTGGGGGATGGATATCATGTTAGACAGATCATTCTTGGGAAATAACGGGTGGGTGTCCATCCTTGAAGTTGAATATGGTATTGGATGGATCCTTCCCCTTGCTCTTCTAGGTGTAGTTTTTTTGGATTCCCTTCAAGCTGCTTGATCCCTTCACTTATGTCTGTTTAGACTTTACCACTTGCACAGGAGGAAACCCAACACTCTTACAAAATGAATTACATTGCGCCTCACGCTTTCCTTGCTAGAGCCCTCGGAAGTTCTCCCTCATCCTTGAGAGAGCCTTGCTAGAATATTCGGTGGTTTTCCACATTCTTTCTGAGCACCTTGCTAGAATATCCGATGCTCTCTGTCGTTTCTTTTGAGCTTGCCTTCTCTTCCACTGTTCTTGCTACCTGAGTAGAATGAGCTTCTTCATTCACTTTTTGGCTGGGGCTTCCTTGATTTTCCTTTGCGTCGTATGGGCTGCATGATGATATATTGTGTAACATTACCCCCCTCCTAGGCATTTGCAAGTTTCATGACATTGGCAGTTTTGAGTTGATGAAGATTCGGTGATTGAAAAGGGTGGTTGTGCGAGTCGATGATCATGGGATCTCGTGGGGATTGGTTTTGGGGAAAAGTTGATTAACTAGTTGAGATGGTGGGGGCCAAGAATGTCTCGCATGGATAATGGGGCCTTCGAAGTTGATGGGTTGCAGCTTTTGTTTGTGCTTGAAAAGAAAAGAAGGTGCACTACCTGGAGGTGTGTCTACCTTACCATGTGGTGCATTGTGCTCATGCTTGTGGAATTGGGAGTTGGGTTCAAACCACAAGCAACAAGCCTGGGTGTTGTCCCACACTTGAGGACCCAGTTTGCACAGAAGGGAGGTGCGGTGGGTGCGGCTTAAGGAGACATGTCTAACCATAGGCGAGTGTGATCTCCCTAGGTGTGTCCTGTCTTTGATATGCCCTAAGCGAGTGTGTGGAGAATCAAAAAGGGCTAGGGGGTTAGGGATGGAGCCGGTCCTTGGCTGAAGCCACTAGATATGTCTAACTTGAGGACCCCTAGATACAGTGCTCGTGGCCTATGTGAAGTGAAGTGGTCTAGCTGCTTTGATGTGAGGTGCTTCTCTCTCTCTTTTTTTGAGTGGATATTACATGGTTAGGAAGATGAGAGCTAGTCTTTGTCATCTGAGTGGGGTGGAGATGGGGGCCTACTCTGCAAGTATCCCTTGAGGTTTAGACGAGGAATTTGAAAGTGGTCGTAGATAGAAATGGATGATTGCAACGCGTAAAGTAGCTATCATTCATATCTTCAAGGAGGGAAGAGCAAAATGAAGGGAGAAGAGCACCTTGTAACATCAATCAAGTCATTGCATAGCTATCTATGGCATTGGGATCAAAATAGAGGGTTGGAAGGCCACGTTCCTATGGAGTGGGATCTTGCCTAAGTAGTATTCTAAGTAGTCTAAGGTAATTACAGGTGGTGATGAAAGCAAGGTTGGGGCATGTAGATGTGAAGCTCAACCGCCAAGACCCATGGACCGCTTATTATTTCAAGCGAGCACTAATGGCTACCTCTCATATAGCCGACGCACTATCCCTCTGTACAAGTTTAGTGAGCTTATCTTGATGCCCGATTGAGTTGCTTTCTCTCTCAAGCACTGCGATAGCTCCAAAGTATTGACTTGTGCGCCTCTCTCCTTGATTTAGGACTTTGTTGCGCTTCTTGTGTTTCTAGATTTTTCTTGGTGCGCCTTTATCTTCCATTTCACTTTTGCCTTGGCCTTATCTTTTGCTTTAGATTTTCTGGATTTTCCACCTTGTTTGTTTGAGGGTTAACATTATCCCCTCCTAGATGAGTGGCAGTCCCATGTCACTGCTGTGGGTGGTGAGTTAGACGATGTTGGTGGTGTAGCCAAGCAACTTTTTGAGTTTGTATAACAACCCTGGTTGAAGGTGTATTGGAGGGATTTATGCCTTTGAAAGGATTTTTGAGTTTGTATACGAGCCCTAGTTGAAGGTGTTGGAGGGATTTATGCCTTTGAAATTGATATTGTGTTGGACGGATCTCTGCGTGGAGAGAGGTGGATGTGTGGATCCACCTTTGAAATTGAAGATAAAGTGGGATGGATCCGTGGTTTGGCCCTCCGCGGTTGTCGTCTCCTTCCTGTTCCAAATGAGCTTCTTCATTCACTTTTTGACTGGGGTTGCCTTGATCTGCCTCTGCCTTGGTTTGCCTTCATGGGAATGTTGTCGCATAAAATGACCCCTTTTGTAGGTGGTTGCTAGTCTCGAGACATTGTGGTTTTGAGGTGATGAGGGTTCGATGAGAAAGGGTAGATGTGTGAGTCGATGATGACGGGGCTGCAGAGGAATTAAGCTTGGGAAGAAACAAATCATCTGGTTAAGGTGGTAGGGGTCAGGGGCATATTGCATGGATGATGGGGCCACTGAAGTTGGTGGTGGTGCTTTTGTTTGTACCTGGAAAGAAAAGAAGGTGCACTACCTAGGGGTGTCTCAGCCTTACCGTGCAGTGCTAGATGCATGTGCTTGTAAAATTGGAAGATGGGTCTAAGACCTCGGTGGTGTCCCACACTTGAGGACCCATTTTGTGCATAAGGGAGGTGTAGTGTAGGGGGCTTAGGGTGATGGGTCTAATCATAGGAAAGAATTACCTTCCTAGGTATGTCCTGCCCTGATGTGCCCTAAGCATGCATCGTAGGGAATCAAAAAGGGCTAGGGGGACGACCGACCAAGGCCACTAGATGCATCTAGCTTGAAAACCCCTAGGTGTAGTGACCATGACCCTTGTGCATCCTGATGTGTCTACATATGATATCTCTTTTCGTTTCCATGTTCTGTGATTGCCTTTTTTGCTTTGTACCTCATCTTCCTTTTTCTTCTTTTTCTTTTCTTTCTCTTTCTTTTTTGCTCTTTTTTTGTTTTTGTTTTTTTTTGGGTCAAGTGATATGGTCGTGATAGAAGTTAGTCTTCGTTATTGGAGTGGGGTGGAGAAGGGGGCTTAATAGATTTGTTAAGGAATTGGTAGCTTTGGAGGTACCCCTTGAGGTTTAGGTGGACCTGAAGGGTGGTGGTGGAGAGGAATGGATGGTTGCAACGGGTGAAGTGGCTATCATGCATATCCTCTAGAAGAGCTAAGAAAAATGAAGGTAATAGAGTAGCTCACATCATTAGTTGAGCCATTGCGCAACTATCTATAGCGTTAGGATCAAAATGGAGTACTGGGAGGCTGCACTCCTGCAGGGTGGGGTCTTGCTTAAGGAGTATCCTAAGTAGTCTAAGGTAATTACAAGTAGTAATAAAGGTGGGGTCAGGGCATGAAGAGAATCCATTAGTGAATTGGATTAGGGTATCATACAAGTTCTTTGATGTGAAGACGAGGGCATCTTCATATGTAGTACAATGAAGATTATAGATTATAAGGAAGTTGTAGTGGAGCCATGGACACTGGAGTCAAAATCCACTCCCACCCTTTGAGGATAAGGCATAAAGGTTGGATCATTCCGCTCGAAGGGTTGAGTGTTGCAAAAGGCCATCCAAGTGTCCAGGTTGGCATCACAGATCCTTCTTCTCCTTGAGATTTGTAGCAAAGCACAGACCTTGGCACTTCAAAAACCTTATTCTGCCAAAATTCGGCATCTTCAATGGTCCATAAGGTGGGGTTTTGCTCTCTCTTCTCTAACCATTTCTATCTGAGCCTGCTTCTGATGTTAATCACCTCCTCCACCTTGATGTTAATCACCTCCACCACCTTGATGGGTAAGACCCTACGCAAGGTGGTGGGAAACTGGAAGTTAGAGTCGAAGGGGCTCTTGGATGTTTCTTGCCTCCCCCAAATTACAAGGTCGGTGTGGAAGCTCGGTGGGGCATCATCCTTGCATGGTGGGATAGGTGCCGGGGTGCCCTCACTCCCTTGGCATTCTATTTTCTCCTTGTCTCCTCCACCATTTTTTTTCTTCTTTCTTTCAGTGCCGCCTTTCTTTTTGTGGAGGTGTCTGTATGTTGCTGCTCTTCAAGCCGCAGTGGGGAAGGAGGTAGTGGAACAAGCTCTTCTTCGTGTGATCCCATTTCAAAGTTCACATCCACCTCTCTCTCCTGGCTTGGCTTCTGCTGCTCTTCTTTGATGAACCTGAGTGTATCCACTTCCTGCAAGGTTAGGCCTACCAATAGGAGACAATGGTGTTGCTCTTCTAGGCTTGGGCCAACTCCACTAGGTTGTGGCAACATCTGTAGTCCTGCTTCTAGTGCTCTACGAGCCATTCCCAGTTTCCTTTTTATTGCCTCTATGGAATATGTGCATTGCTGGGTTTGGAAGCTCACTTGGGCGGCTTTCACTCTACTTTTAGCAAGTATTTTTTCTTTTTCAACTTGAGTGAGAGAGTATGCCAAGGCTTTGACTCTTTTTTCATTCTGGTTAGCCCATTCTTTTGCCATCCTATTTATAACTTCGAGGCTTTTCCCCTGCCTCTAAGCTAGCACTATCAGCTTTTGTTCTTAATCTTCCATTTTTATCAGCTTTTGTTGCTCTTCCTGTGCTGAGGCAGCCTCTTGGGTTAGTTTCTCCACCTGTCTTTCATTCAGCTTCTCTAGTTCTTCTGCGGCTTTAATGATTTTCTCCATTTCAACTTGCAGTTATTCGTAGCGTTCCACAATCTCTTCATTGTTCCGTTGCAGGTATCGTATGGCCATGGTTTCTTCATTCAATCGTGCTTGCCATTCTACTTCTGTCTCTTCCTTAGCTTATAGCTACTCCTTCAGCTCGTGAACTTCCCTTTGGGCCATGGCTATTTGGCGTGTTTTCTCCACAACTGGGATGTAGCCATGGCCTCTTTTTCAGCTTCGAGCTCTACTACCACAATTTTTTTCTCCTTGGCTTTCTCTAATTGAGAGAAAATCTCCTTGAAATACTCGTTGTATTCTTCAGGTGGCCTCTCTGTTGCGGGGACAGAGGTTGTGGAGCCTGCCACCTTTTGTCTCTTAGGGTCTTGCCTCGATTCGGCGTCTACCACAGTGGACCTTTTGGTTCCTACTACGAGGTTCCTTATCTTCCTCTTTGGATTATTTCTTTATTCATGAAGTACTGAACCGAAGCCATTAAGTTGTTGGTGTCCACTTGGTCGCAGAATTGGGAGTGAAGATGGCAGTGGTGGCAGCAGGCATCAGGGGAGTGGGAATGGGGGTGATTGGGACCTTGCCCTTGCCTTCTTACACTGCAGGTGGCACGAAGTCTGGCACATGAGCACTTGAGCTCGGCCCTTCGTCTCTGATTGGGCTCATAGGTTCTGGCTTGTCATGCTTGGATTGCTGCTCAATGGACCTACGCGTGGCGAGGGCCATGTCTTCCTCCTCCTTTATTCTCAACTCCTCCTCCTCCTCTTCCTGCTTTCTTCTTCTTTCCTCCTCAGCCTTTTTGGACTCTCTACGATCCTTCTACAAGTCGGCCTTCTCTTGTTTCCTTCTCTCCTCTTCGTGCTTCCTTACCACAATTTTCTTCTTAATCTCCTTAGCCTTCCCCCATGCTAGTCTACTCTTCTTGTTCCCTTCTTCTTCTTCCTCACTTAGTGTCCTTTCACTAGACCTACTTCTTGTAACAATCCTTTGCAATGTGTCCATATCTACCGTAGTAATGACAGTCCTTATCTCTGTTTGACTAATCATTTGATTGCCATGAACCAGATCCACCACCTCTACCATGGGGTGATCTCCTCGTGCCTCTAAAGTTGCTAGATCCACGCTGGCCCTGTGTATTTGTGCCATGCCAGGCATTCTGCTGATGCTGTCCATAAGCATTTCGAGTGTCTCCTCGACCTCGAAAAGAGCCACGACCTCTGCCGCCTCTACCACGTTGGTGGCTAGAGTAAAGAACAGTGTCTCTACTTTGAAACGTACTAGAACCTGTATTCAACCCAAGCTTAACTTCCTCATGCAATATCAAAAAGCAATCAACTCATCCCAATCAGGGGATTCAGCTCTCATAGAAATAGATGTATCAAATGCTTTATACTCTTTGCCAAGTTCATTCAATGTCACTGCTATCATATCATCCTCAAACATTGAAGATCCAATGGTGGCAAGCTGATCCACTATGTTCTTGATCTCTGTAGTGTAGGCCTGAATGCTTTTGCCATTCCTAGACATGTTATTGAACTGTTGCTTTAGTTGAATCTTTCTTGCATGTGTTACATTTTCATAAATTTTCATGAGTATGTCCCATGCATCCTTTAGAGAACTGCATCTAGTAATCTGTCTAACCATAACATCTGATATACATAAGGAAAATCAATGTAACACCTTGCATGCTCTCTTAGTCCATAGCTTATGAGCCCTTTTCTGATCATTTGTCAGATTCCTTTCATGTATTTCAGGTTCAACCTCATCACTTGTACATAAGTCCCAATAACCTTTGCGAACCAAAAAATTCTTCATATGGAACTTCCATAAAGCAAAATTTTTTTTGTCCATCTTTTCTCCCACAAATTGAGTGATATTGTTAGTGCCTTGAGAATTTGCCACAGTTGTACCTTAGGCATTCAGTGATGTATATAACCTGTAAGTATCTGACTCCTCTCCTACAGTTCAGGACCAGTTTTCTACTATTCAGGACAGTTTCTTGCAATTCAGGACAGTTTTCCTGACAACCTGCTTGCTATAAACTGTATCCAACCAATGAAAAAACACAGTCAACTGAGCATAAATCAAGCTCAAATAAGTTCAAAACATTCTATGGTAGTGGCAAAACATCCCAGCAACAAACTATGTCCATACAAGTATCAATGTTTGTATTGTATGCAAGTAGTAGTACCAAATATAGCCAACCTAGTGCTATAACTAGTAGTATTTTCTATGTTAAAACAAGAGTATTTGGACCTCAAAATAGTCCCAAAATATCTCATTCAGTTGCCACTCTATGCAGAAGTTGATACATGTCCAACCGGTCAGAATATATTGCATGTATGTCAAGTAAAGATGATAGGTATCCTTCTTGCACATAATGATTAGTCAATACCTTGGTATAACCAGCAACAAATCAGTCCAAAATTTGGAATTTCAGCACTCACAATATCGCAAAAAGCATCTACCACTCAATTGGTATGATCCAAGCATTCGTCACTAGCAAATAAGCATCACAGATACTTCAACCATGTAGGTATATTGTTTCTAAATTTAGGACATCAATCAGTTCATTGTTTCCAACCTATAAATAACCTCCAAAATTGAGCATTTAACACTCCAATATCATGCTCAAATGCATGATAATAAGGGCATATGCATTGCTAGGATGAAAGCCACCAGTGCCCTAGAATCATTTGCTGTTTACTGCAGTAAACAACCAATCTGCACAGGTCTATACTAAATATCTCAAAATTTGTGAGGAATTTGAAAAAACTTTCTTCTACAAAGTTGTAGACCACGTCGAAACAATTAAGAATTGCAGGCCATTTCTCCAAAAACCATTTCTGTAGCAAGATATAGCTTCTACAAAAAACGGGCTGTAGGCACAGTCTCCTTTGATGATGTTTTCTTCAGATCTGAGGCCTTGATGTCAAATGGCCAATGCCAAGCCTCCAGGCTTCAGGCATTCAAGCTTTGATACCATGTTGGAAGAGAGGGAGGGAGAGAGACAAAGTGGAGCAGAAGATGAGCCTCAGCTCATTGTTGTTCTTCTTCCATTATTCTTCCATCATATTAACTGAAAGAGACTTACACATATAGGTATGACTAACCAAGACTAACTGTAGTTAAGTAACTGACTACACCGACTTATTGAATGTCACACATGTATACAGTTGTATCCAACTAATGTCGGTCATGCACATAAAGATAGACCGACTGAAGAGTAACAGGAGCTTGATATTCTAACAGATAACACCATATTGAGGAATATGGGAATTTCCCATAAGTTTGGGACACGTGGTCAAATCTTTGGATTTTTCATAACTTGAACACTATAACTCCAAATCGAGCACTCTATAGCTCAATAGATTCCATTTTTCAAGCGCTTTCCCATGATAGGTCACATCATAGGGTTTTGAGAAACTTATGGGGATGTTATCTGGGTGCCACCTTTTTAGTATTCAAAAAATGGGAATTAGGAGATTCCCAAACTCACTAATATTGTGTTAGATAGAAATTGCAACCTTGCACTTTCCCAAAAGTGTGTAGGGTTGGCCTCCATAAGGTCTGAGCTTAGCATTAATGGGTTGCAATTACGGTTTGCCAATTTGGGTCCAGTGGTCATGGTTTAAGACATTAAAATTAGCTCCCTCATTGATCAATGAATTGATGATGTATGTGCACTTAGCAGTGACCATCATGCTTAGGTAAGTTGGTTCTACTGGTTCCTCATCCTCATCATCCATCTCCATGATAGTGGCTACTCATATGTGGACAAGAGCTGCAAGCATTGGGGGCTCATGCAATGGGTGCATGGGAGGGAAGTACTTCTTTATGCAGCTGCCATTGAAGAAGCCTATGCCCTCACCCTCTAGGGTTTCGAGTTCCATGTTGCCAGTTTGGCTGATGGTTTGAACCTTAAAAGGTCCTAGCCCTCAAAACGTCAACTTTTGCTTATGTCCTTTGACTAAGTACATCAATACTAAGTCACCCTGTTTGAAGTTGCATTGCTTGACATGCTCGTTAAACCAGCTTTTGCATCTTGCCTTCTCGCATATTAATGCATGGGTGGCTAGAAGTCACGTTTCCGATAAGCATTCGAGCTAGGTGTTCCGTCCATGCCTCCTTCTCATCCCATGCTTCTTTCAGGGCTATCCTGAGGCTAGGTATGAAGAACTACAAGGGTAGAATTGCCTCCATAACATAAGTCAACCTAAAGGGGGTATAGCTGTCTTGTAATTCGTATGATAGGCCCACAAGGCCACCATCAACTTATTATCCCAGTCACTGTGCGAGGTAGAGATTACTTTGGTTAGGACATTTACTAATATTTTATTTGTGGACTCAGCTTGACCATTTTCCTGAGGGTAATAAGGCAAAGATTTCTGATAGATGATTAAGAAGGAGGACATGAGGTGAGCTATCACTTCGTTGATGAAGTGTGTGCCTTGGTCGCTGTGACTAGTTTGATGGGGCAGCTGAGAACCTTGAGATCACATGCTCCCATAAGAACTTGGCAGTAGTCCTATCGTCATTTTTTCTCATAGCTCATGCTTTTGTCCATTTTTTTTAGATAATTGTGGCCACAATGATGTATTTGACTTGTGAATACTGTGCTGCGGGACTAATGGGTCCGATGAAGTCAATCCCCCATTTCTCGAAGGGTTGTCATGCAATAATTGGCGTTAGATCCATGTGATCTTTATGGATAGGGACTTTAGTTCATTGGTACTTATCACAATGCTTCACAAATCTTGTTGCATCTCGAAAGAGAGTAGGCCATCACAGTTGGGACTGCAACACTTTGTGGCCTATCGCGTCTCCGCTAAAATGTCCTCCTAGGATCCCGTTGTGTGCCTCTATCAGTACGTCATGCATCTCATGCTCACACATGCATCTATACAGTAATCCATCTTGCCCCAATGTGTAGAGTTAGTTTGCTATCAATTAATAGGGTTGGATATTTAGGATGAGTCACCTAAGTCGGGCCTTTTCTATTGGTCATTTTGGTAGTCTATGCCTCAAGAACTTGAACTATGTCATCTACCCAATAGACGTCATGTTGGCTCTAAACAAATCCCTTTCGCTGAACAAGCTGAATAGATGTGCATCTGGAAGTTCATCTACAATGCCTTGCCCAACAGATTCTCCTGTGGGGATGCGAGACATATGGTTAGTCATGTAATGCTGCTTCCCTTTACACATTTCCACGAGTCAAACTCCAAAAGAAGAAGTAGCGATGCATCTTGTAGCACAAGGTTTGTTAACCAGATACAACAAGGCTTGATGGTCAACAAAGAAGGTAAAAGGTGTAGCCAGAAGATAATGCCAAATTTTCTTTACAGCAAACATCATGACCAATCTCTCTGTTGTTGAGTAACTCATTTTGGTCTCAATGAGTTGTCTGCTAGCAAAGCTCATTGGGTAATCCATGTTGTGTTCACTAGCTTGGCAAAACACCACTCCTATGGTAAATTTTGAAGCATCAATGTGCACATGGAATGCGAGTGCCCAATCTGCGGCTCGTAGAATCGGTGCCATGGTCAGAGCCTTTTTTAGTTCCTCATACACGCATTGGCATTCCTCGGTCCATTTGAATATGATCAATAGCTTGTATAGAGGTCTAGCAATCAATGCATAGTTTAACATGAACCGTCAATAATACCGTGTATGCCCTAAGAAGCACTGAACGCCCTTGTAATCAATTGGGGGTGGAAGATCGACAATGACCCTGATCTTTGAGAAATCTATGGCAATTCTATTTTTCGATACCACATATCCTAGGATGCATCCATGCTTCACCCAAAACTGGTACTTCAAGGGGTTCAACGAGAGATGATATAGTCAATATCGTTCAAAGACCACTCGGAGTTTGTCTAAGTGCTCTCTCCAAGTAGAGTGAACATAGAAGTCATCCACAAAGACTTCCAACTCCTTCCTTAGCATGTCTTTGAATATTGTACACATGAGTCGTTGGAAGGTGGTTGTTAGTCAATCCAAAAGGCATGACTATGTAGGCAAAGACTCTCCATTCAGTGGCAAATGCGGTCTTATGCCTATCGTTAGGATGCACTTGCACCTGATTGTATCCAGAGAAGCCATCTAGAAAACTGTATGTCTCTTTGCCAGCCCCTCTCTTGAGCATGTGCTTGGTGTATGAGAGTGGGTAATTATCTCTCTTCGTAGCAGCGTTTACCTTCTTGGAATTGACACACACTCTAATATTTCCATTCTTCTTTTATACGATGACTATGGGGAAAACCAAATCCAGATGTTCAATTTTGTAGATGAATCCTGCTTAGCTTGTCAATTTCTTCCTTGATGGTGTGGGCTTGCTTTGGATTCATGGGATACGGTCGCTGCTTGACCGGTGTTGTAGTAGGTGTCATGGGTATGTTGTGAGTCACCGCACTCGGTCTACCCCTTTGAGCTCTTCTAGGGACCAAGCAAAGACATCTATATACTCTTGCAAGAGAGTAACGAGACTTGCTTCATCTTGCTCAATTAAGTAATCGCTATAAAGATAGGTCGTGGGATCTCCCCTTCCCTGGCCAAATTGACTTCTTTGACCTTGGCAGGTCCCTTAATTGGTTCACTTGCTTGCCCCTATCGTTTGGCTCCCAACAAGATCACCACCCTATCCCCCTTTTTGAACTTCGTGAATTGCTTTCGTAGGTCTTGCGGTTTTCACTACTCTTTTTTCTACGTTTCTTTAGATAGCTTCCATCATTCCTCCCTTAACCATCAATGTCTTAGGTGGACGGGTAGGTCCTCCTTGGTGCGTCTAGTTTTGGGAGGTTGAGGTATTTCAAGATCACTATCTGAGCTGACTTCCAACTTAGAATCAAACTCTTTGTCTTTGCTAGAAGAGGGACTCTCTCCGAGTGGTTGTAGCTCAAAAGGTGAGATCGTTCGCAGTAGTGGCGTATCACTCGGTTGGGTTAGGCATGCCTGCTTGTAGTCAATTGCACCTGTGTGCTCCAACAAAGTTTGATCACAGTCCTTGTTCTTGACTCCTTTCTCTACTCTAAGGGAACTTTGCTTGCGTGGTCTTGGGTCCACTTTTATTTGTTTGATTATACGTCTCCCAATATCGTATTCTATAGTATCAATTTCCCTTTCACTCTCATCACTAAAGGAACACCAATCCTCGTATTTGTCGTCATGTCTCTGTCCGGTTGTGCATCATTCTCCAAGTTCTGGTATATCTCTTCTTGCTAGACTAGGATTAAAGCCCGATTGTACCTCAAGTTTAAATTGTGTACCTTGGACCATCGCCATTCAGGCTCATCTAAAAGATCTTGGAGTGGCTTAAGATTCATTGCTATATTGCCATCCAACTTGTCGATCAAGTACCCTAGGATCTCCAGGAGCTCTTGTCTATTGTTCGAGACTTGGAATGCAACAAGGTTGGGTCTTCCACGTAGGATTCCAATCATCATGCACACTAGCACTGAGGGTGTCCTTGGGGATCGCCAGTTGCCTTGATGGCTTGTTCGTACTCCTCTATGTCTGAGAACGGTAGGTCGATGGTAGCACGAACATGCATCCAGTCTCGCTCATCCTCAAGGCACGGTATATACTTAGTAAGGGCCCCATAGGATCTTCTAACCTAGCCGTCAACCTTCAGCATGGTGGAGATGGCATCTAGGTCAACTGATGTAGTTTTCCATGTCCATCTCTACTCTTATAGCCTCCTTTCGATTGCCTAAGAAGATGAGACCATTGCTCCAATATTCTATGACTCTCGTGTTGTGCATCTAGGGTCGGCCTAGCAAGATGTCATAGTCCCTCCCTTCATGACTATAATGTCAACAGAGAATTGGATTCCTGCAATCTTCATTGGCCAATTTTTCAACACTTCGAATGGTCTCACCTTCATTCCGTTAGCCAATGTGACGTTGAATCTAGCAGTCTTGACCGATGGGTTACCCCAAGTTTGGAGTACTGCATGGCTTAGCACACTCACTCCTGCCCTCGTGTCTACGATTCCCTTTCTTGTGACATCCCCCAGAGCTAGGATTGGTAGGACTACATGCATTTCCATGCCTTTCCAAAAAGCATTGACGTTCAAGGATTTAGGCATGGAGTGCAGTATTAGACTCGGTATTTGCATTTTTGCATCCTGCTCAAGCAAGTCTGTGGTAACTAGCTCATCTGATTCATTGACCCACTATTTCAGCTCTTGCCATAGCGTTGGATGCTGCCTGAGTAGGTCCCCTAAGCTTAGAGTCACAGGGGTGGTCACTAGTGTATTAAGGAGGTTGCTAGTTGAGTAGGTCCTCTAAGCTTAGAGTCACTAGTGTATTAAGGAGTGCAATATTAGACTCGATATTTGCATTTTTGCGTCCTGCTCAAGCAAGTCTATGGTAACTAGCTCATTTGATTCATTGACCCACTATTTCAGCTCTTACCATAACCTTGGATGCTACCTGAGTAGGTCCCCTAAGCTTAGAGTCACAGGGGTGGTCACTATTGTATTAAGGAGGTTGCTAGCCGCTTGTCTTTCTCCTAATTCTACGGTTCTTGGCCAATGGACTTGACTGGTTTGCTAGCCCAGAGCATTTAGACTTTGACTAGACGGCCTTGTTTGTGGTGCCATCGCCTCCCTTGATTTTGGTCATGGGAGAGAGACTGGCACGCTTATGCTTGAGAGATCATCCATCTCGTCTTCTAGTATGGGCTCATAATCTTTTACATGCTCTTGGGCCTCCTTCATCCACTCCTTCACCTTCTTGATGGATTCGAGTTGGCACTTCGGGTTACGGTACTCCCCAATCTTAGCACTTCCCTTTTCAGCCATCCGTGGAGACAATGTTTCTTCCTCTACATCGATGACTTTCCTTCCAACAAGCAGTATTGTGGCACTTTTGGTTTTGAGGGTGACCTTAGCGTCTAGTATTTTCTTCCTTTGTCTCCAACTCTCCTTTCCAACCGATTTTGCGTCAACGTTGCTAGGCCTTGGTAATGATATGCCGGCCTACTTCGTCTACGAATGGGTCATGACATGCAATGGGATAGGCCTGGCCTCCCCATTGAGTGTCTCGACACTGTGAACAACCACAATGGAACCAATGGCTCATTTTCCAAACTAGAGGATGGCCTTTTCCTAGGGCAATTGACAAAGATATGAGTGATTCCACACTCAGCACATCTTAGGTCAGCCTTATCTCTATTTGCTTGCTTCCTCTTGGGAAAACGTGAAGAAATGTGTCTTGGGTGACCGCAAATCTAACACACAATTGTTGGCTCTTGGGTCTATGCTCCTAGGCCTCTGCCTCTCCCTCTACCTAATGCCATCACTAGTACTAGTCAATAGTTCATAAGGATTGCATTGCCTTCCTCATCATACGACACATACGGGTTGACATAAGGCTCATCGCCGCTAGGCTCATCCACATAGTGGACTGGAGTATCACTCGGTGGGTGGGTCACATAGGGTCCATGTGGTCTAGGGATACTTGTAGGATTTATTTCCATCCTAGGGGTGGATGGCTTAGTGTCATTAGATGCTGGGAGAGCCAATGGGGCTCCCCTTCCAAAGAAGTCTGGTGACCTATTCACAAGGTAGGGTTGACCATAAGGCTGCGTGTATGGGAGTCTCCGAGGTAGTCGACAATGCATGGCGTCATGGCTGAAACTACCACAATTAGTGCAAGGTCATGACCTAGGGTCCTAACACTTGGCTGGCAAGTGGTTTTTGTTGCAATGCATGCATTGAATGTGTGGGTGCGTTGGCCATCTCATCATCTCCTATAGTTTGGCTATGTCCATCTTTATCTCTACTACCTCTTGTCCTGAATTAGTACCCTTCCCTTTGTCCTTCTTGCTTGGGCCTGCTCTGTCACTTGGCATTGAGGTCCTCTTCGAACTCTTGACAGTGGACTCTTCTTGATTTGAGCCTTTGGAGCTTCTTGTCTTGAGTTGGTTATCCACTCTAATAGCTTCTTCAAAGACCCTTGCCAGTGCGTCTCATTGTAAGCTTGAGTTGCTAGCCAAGGCTTTGTAGAGCCCTTCACTTCATATTCCACTGATGAATACCGTGGATATCTCTCTTTCGATTGGTCTCTCGCCCATAGGGATTCTTTTGACGAGGCTCCTCACAGGGGTCACATAGTCTTGAATATCCTCTTTCTCTCTCTGCTTGACGCCATGAGTCGCACGAGCAGGTTATTGGAGTACCCAGGTTTAGAAAATCTCTGAATGAAGAAAATTTTCAAGCCATTGAAATTGGCACACTCTGCAATATTCAAAATTGTGTACCAGGTTTGACCCTTTGTCACCTAAGCATAGTCCGAAAGCTTGGGAGCATTGAGTAGGATTGGTGAGGCCGTTGTTCTTGCAAATCTTCTCCACAAAGTTGTACGGGTCGTCGTTTTCTTGGTATTTGTCCAACTGCTTCACCACCACTCCACCCCTGTGATGGTAAGCCTAGGAAATCTACTTAGGTACATCCGATGCTGTGGCAAGAGTTGAAACAATGGGTTGAAGGTCTTATGGAGCAAGCTAGCGCAGACTTACATGAACATGATACATAGATGCAAATACCAAGCCTGGCGTTCACTCAATATCCAAATCCTTGCATGTCAATGCTTTCTAGAAAGACAAGGAAATGCATGCCATCTTATCAGTCTTAGCTCTTAGAGATACCACAAGAAAGGGAATTGTAGACATGTGGGCGGGAGTTAGTGTGCTCAACCATGCTTGGGGAAGTTACTATATGTATATCCTCTACATCATGTGCATTCAAGGCCTATTTATAAATATCCTTATCTGTGAATTTTTCATGAATAAAACATAACCCTCTTCTATTCAATCTATAAATAACTCCTTTATATTACACCCTTTTATGTGTAAAAGGTGTATAAAAATGGTATTTTAAAAATGCCTTATTTTGAACCTACGTGGTGATGCACACATATATTCAGGAGTAGCTTATCCGAGGCCACGCAATACTTGAGGCATGGGGTAACTCGCATGTTGAGAATACTAGGTTTAATGTCATGCTAGCTAACAGAATGAAGGTAAGGCCATTCGAAGTGCTAAAGAACTGGCTCGTGGAGATCGCAAGAGTCCAATTCTCCGTTGACTTTATAGTCATGAAGGGGGTGGACTATGACATCCTACTAGGACCGACACTGGATGCGCAATGTATAGGTCATAGAGGACTGGGGTAATGGTCTAATCTTCTTATGCAATAGAACAGAGGAAGTGAGGGTAGAGATGGACACTTGGAAGACAACACCAGTCAACCTAGATGCCATCTTAGCCATGCTGAATGGTGACGCCCAGATTATAAAATCTTACGGGCAGTTGACTAAGTATATCCCTTGTTTAGAAGATGAGCGAGATTGGATGCATGTGCTAGCCACTATCGATTTGCCATTCTTGGTCAAGGAAGAGTATGAGCAGGCTATCAAGGCAATTGGTAAGCCTAGAGATGACAAACCTTCAGTGCCAATTTGAATGATGGCTAAAAGCTTAAACGAACAACCAAACCCTATCCAATTCCATATTCCCAGCTACAAGAAAGAACTCCTTGAGATCCTAGAGCATCTGACAAACAAGCTAGCAGGAAACCAAACCACTAACCTTAAACCTCTCCAAGGTCTCTTAAATGAATATAAGTGGCAATGGACCAAAGTGCACGACTTAAACTTGAGATACAATTAGGCCTTAGTCACTAATGAAACGGAGGAGCCATGTCAAGAATTAGGAGATGATGAGCAGTCGGATGAAGATAGCTCTAATAATGAATATGAGGACTATTGTTCCCTTAGTGACCAGAGCAAAGGAGAGAGGGATACCATAGAATACAACACTGAGGGGATGATTGATAGAACACATATTAGCAGACTCCAAACCAATGAAGAATAATGTTTTTAGGATCGAGAAAGGAGTCATGAACATAGATTGTGACCACACATGGTTGTAACATATGGGAGAAATGGATTACAAGCAAGCACGCCTGGTCCTCAACCACATGCCGCACCATTGTTTAGGCCAGATTCACCCTCTGAGATGCAACCCCCCATGAGAGACTCCCTCTTTTAGCAAAGATGGGTAGTTCAATTTTGAATCCAAAGTAAGCTCAGATAGCGATCCCAAAAAGCCTCAACATCCTAGGACTAGATGTGCCAAAGGGGATCTACCCGCTCACCTAAGGCGCCAAAGGCTGAAGGAGAAAAGAAGGAAACAGCCCAAGGAACCACAGGCTGATGAGCAAAGGAAGCCGCAAGACCTACAAAGGTGATTCACGAAGTTCAAAAAAGGTGATAGGGTGGTGATCTTGCTAGGAGCCAAACCCCAAGGGCAAGCCAGTGAACCAATAGAAGGGCTACCATGGTTAAGGAGGTCAATTTGGCCACGGAATGGGAGACACCCCAACCTGTCTTCATAGCCAATGACTTGACTAAGAAAGAGGAAGCAAGTCTCATTACTCTCTTGCGAGAATATATCAATGTGTTTGTTTGGTCCTTTGATGAGCTAAAAGGGGTAGATCCGAGTATAGTGACTCACAACATACCCATGACACTTGATGCAGCACCGCTCAAGCAGCAACCATATCCCCGATGAATCCTAAGCATGCTCACACTGCAGTGAAAGAGGAGATTGAAAAGATATTGAGAGAAAGATTCATTTATGAGATTGAGCACACAGACTAGGTCTCACCCATAGTGATCGTGCTGAAAAAGAACAGAAAAATCAGAGTGTGCGTCAACTACAATAAGGTAAACACTGCTATGAAGAGAGACAATTATCCATTGCCATACAATGAGCACACCATGCCCAAAATAGATGAAAATCAACTCGTGATTAAGGAAGAGTGTCGTAAAATTTTGGGATATGAATAGAACTACCCAAAGAAAAATTCTTTTTTTATGCTTAAGCATGTCTTCTTTCCATAAAAGCATGATCGACTCATGTTTATCTTCCAGCAAGAAAGTGTCTTAAAAACACTAATGGTGAACCATGGTTTTATGACAAGAGCTGAAGATGGCAGCACAACAGGATCATGCCCACCATCTTCCATTCACGGACAAGGATAAAGCAAAGTATGGCCTCTTCCTCAAAAACCGCGCTTACAACCAATTGAAGTTTTGAAGAATCCATAACATTGCAAAGGTGGTGGCTAAGGAGGAGGTTGCAAAAAGGGTTGTGGAGCAGTGCAACCTAGCCAAGTATATCGAGAAGTTTAGGAGCCTGACCACACCAAGTGTGTGGACTTCTTAAGGACCTACAACCTTGACAAGGAATGCAGGACGATGATTGGGGGGAGGGGAGAAGGAGAAAAGCAAAGTCAAATTCAGCTCAGTAAGACCTTGGTGGAGAAGGTGCTGGGTCTGGAACCCAAGGTGGAAAAGAGATAGAAGAGGGATGTATATACCATGCTATCAACATGAGGAATCAGTAACTCTTGAAAAATGACGGCATAAGTATTCAGGACATCCCTGACCCAGAAATTAAAATGTAGGCAAAAGTCATCCATTTCCTCTTCTCCATCCAATGGTACAACTCCCTTATGCAAAGAATCTGTGTGCCAATGCTGGAGAGCTTGGCAGCTCGCGTGTTGGATGAAATAGACTAGAACAGATATGTGCAAAAAACCATTGATCAATCTCCTAAGGCACTAACCCTCGATAGCAAGTTGGCGGGTGGGGAATCCTTGGCATCAAAGGGAGTTGAGAGGAAGAAACCATCATCCAAAGCCTCGTTCATCAAGTATGGGGGAATCTTGACCGCTCTCATCTAAGAAGAAGCAAAGAAGGCATAGAACGGAGAGGAAGGAGCTGATGAAACACTAAAATGTCACCCCTCATTGTGAGCAAGAGCAGTCAAGCGAAATAACAATTAGCAAGACAAAGAGGAGGGAGAGCTAGAAGCCTGGTCTAGCAGAAGGAAACCAAAACATCCCAAGAAAATGTTGATATAAGAGAAAGCAGACCTGCAAAAGGTGAAGAAGGAGTCAAAGAAAGAGGAAGAGCAAAGGAAGAGGAAAGAGAAAAAAGAGTCTAAGAGACTAGAAGAAGAATCAAGGAAAGCCAAAGAGGAGAGGAAAAGAAAGGCTGTTGAAAAGGAGGAGGAATTGAAGAGGAAGGAAGAGGAGGACATCACGCTTGTCCATCGAGCAGCAAGGCAGGCAAGACGAGCTAGGTGCCTTGAGCCCGCAAAGAGATAAGGGCCCAAGCTCAAGTGTGCATGTGCCAGACATGATGCCACCAGCAATGACTGAAGGCAAGGGCAAAGCCCCAATTGACCCCATCCCAACTCTCTTCATACCCACCATTGTAGCAACAATGCCCATTCAAGGCACCTTGACCATAGTAGATGCCAGCAATCTCATGGCTTGGGTGCAGTACTTTGTCAATAAGGAACTCACACAAGGGAGGAGTGTGGAGACCACAATCATTGGGCATAACAGACATGGAAACAGACGTCGAATCAAGACAGGACAAAAAAAAACAAAGATTGGAAACCTCCACGATTCCTGTCTCTATAATGATGAAGCCAACTATTGACTATGATGAATATATCAAAGAGCTACTCTCATTATTAGAAAAAGCTAAGGAGGAGAAGAGAATAGCAGTGGCTGAGTTTGAAGCTGAGAAGGAGTTGGTGGCTTCCTTCCAATTGAAAAGACTAAGCAAGTGGCCATGTGCCAAAAAGAAATACACGAGTTGAGAGAAGCGCTCAGAACAAAGGAAGGAGACGACAAACCGTGGGAGGCAATGCTGGCTGAAGAAAAGCAAAGCTTCATCAGGATACACCAAAACATTGTGGATCTGGGAGAGCTATGCAAAGAAGTGTGGTGAGGAGGTTGTTGCCTGCTAGATTTTCTCCAAATCCTACATTTCCAGGCCAATGGCCTTGACTTCTTTGTTGATCCGTAGCATTCGAGCTTTGACTAAGCGGCATTGCTTGTGGTACAATCGTGCCTCTCAATGTTGGTCCTGGTAGTGAGATTGGCGTACTTATGCTTGAGAGAGAATCGATATTATCTTCCAATATGGGCTTAACGTCTTTTAGGTGTTCTTGGGCCTCTTTTACCCTCGTTTGTAATCCATGAGGATCGGATTACCCTCTTCGTTATATGAGACGTAAGGGTTCACGTAGAGTTCCTTGTCATTTGGCTCCTCCACATAGTAAACTAGAGTGTCACTCGGTGGGTGGGTTATGTAGGGTCAAGGTGGTTTGGGCATTCCAGTGGGGTTTATCTCCATCCTAGGAATGGCTGGTTTAGCATCATTGGGTGCCAGGAGACCCAGTGGGGCTCCTCTCTCCTCTCGAAGAAGTTTGGCGGCCTATTCACTAATTGTAAGGCTATAAATACGAAAGTCTCCTTGGTAGTTGGGAATGCATGGCATCGTGGCCAAACCTATCACAATTTGCACAAGGTTGGGATCTAGGGTCCTGGCACTTGGCTAGCAGGTGGTTTCCGCCACAATACACATATTGAACATGAGGACATGTTGGCCTTCTCATCATCTCCTGTAGTTTGGCTAGCTCCATCTTCATCTCCACGAGTTTCCTGACTTGGATCTACTCTCTTTCCCTTATCTTGAGTACTTGGGCCTGATCTTTCACTTGGCATTGAAGTTCTTTCAGAGTTTCTAGGGTTAGTCTCTTCTCGGTCTGGGCTCTTTAAAGAGCCAAATGACAAGGAACTCTATGTGAACCCTTACCATTAGAGTGCATTGAGCTTCTCTCCTTGAACTGGTCATGCACTCTAATGGCCTCTTTAAAGACCCTAGCTAGCATGTCTCATTGCAAGCTTGAGTTGCCTGCCAAGGCGGCCTTGTAAAGTTCTTCACCCCGTATCCCATTGATGAAGATTGTAGACACCGCTCTCTTTGTGGGTCGTTCAATTGGGATTCTCTTAAAGAGAATCCTTACATGGGTCACATAATCCCTGATGTCTTTCTTATCTCTCTATTTCATATTCATGAGTCGTATGATTAGGTTGTCTAATTACCCAACCTCCGAGAATCTCTTAATGAAGAGATTCTTGAGGTTATTGAAGTCATTGCGCTCTACGACATCTAGATTGGTGTACCAAGTCCTTCCCTTATCGCCTAAGCATAAGCTGAAGGCTTGCGATTGCTAAGTGAGATCGGTAAGGCCGTTGGCTTGACAGATATGCTTGAAGTGCTCCACGAAGCTATAAGGGTTGTTGTCTGGTTGGTATTTATCTAGCTACTTTGCAACTACAAGGATTTTAGACCAGCTCTTGGAGCCCTAAGTAACCCCTAATCCTACAAGGAATGAGGTTGCCATTGCAGTGGGACTTCACTTGACGGATGCGTTGTCTAGCAATCACTTCATGAGAAGCTCACTTAGCATAAGATCTCCTTCTAGCACTCTTTCCCTCTATGCATCAGGGCTTGTCCTATTCCTGTTTGCTAGCACTAGCACCCTCTAAATTTCACGCACTTCCATGTTCTTCCGCAAGCTCATGGCCTGCTTCTCCTGATTGTAGGTCATTAGGCTTTGCAAAGCTTTGTGCACTAGTCTCCTCTCCTATCCTAGGTTTTTATGACATCCTCGAACGTCCTACCATGGTGGTTTGTTTGGATCGTTAGATCATAATTGGTGACTAACCACTGCATTTCTGTCAGAGATCGCCTAGGTCAAGCTCCTCGTCCCGCCCATGGTATGTGCTTGTCTCTACCATGTTCGCACACACTCTCTCAACCAAGTTTTTGATGAGATTGATTAGATTGAGTAGATCCACTCCTCCAATGGTATCTGTTTCTCCTAGCTTCCCTATTGCATCTTCCACTTGGTCCTACACTTGGGGTTTCGATCACTCGACTATGTCTCCACATCTTTTCCTACTGGTGGGTTTGTTCTTGGGTTATGTCTGAGTGTGTTCCTTGTTAATTACAAACAATCCTCAATTTACACTCACTCAAGTGAATGTGTGTACTCTTTTTCGTGCATTGTGTGCAATCATGCTTTCAAATTTTCTTAGGTATACTTCAAGTGCTAGAAACAGTACAAGTGCGAAGGCAAAGTGACTACGTGATTCTCGCAATCTCATTTACATATTTGACTTGATAAGCTATAAGCCCTATTTTTGGCCATTCTTACTGGTCGTAGGGTTTGTGCCGTGTCATAGATTGATCAAGATATGTTTGGGGATCTATGACTGAGTTTGGTGCTACTTAGCGGCTTGGACTTCTAGTTGGTCAGCTAGAGTCATTTCTAAGTCCACGTTTCGCTGATCTACCTATTTTGAGAGGTGTTCTAAGTGTTTTTATGGCCTTTGAGGGTTTGTACGACAATGGTCTAGGTCAGCTAGGGTCTTTCGATTAAAAATTTGGAAAAATCCAGATTTGGCTTAGTAGGTCTAAATTGTAGAGGCTGAATGGCCGATTCAGCCTGTCCGAGTGGACGAGAGACTAATGAGAATGGGCTAAATGCAACTAAGCCAAATGTCCGATTCGGACCGTCCAAGTGGGTTGTTTGAGGGTCAAGTTTCAAGAACGGGAATCAAGTGGGCCGAATGCCAAGTTGGTCCGAATGGTCGATTCGGACAAGTTGAGGGCCAAATCAAGTGGGCCGAGGGCTGAATGCAGGAGGACGGAGAGCTGATTTTGGAACTTGGCCCAGAATTGCCGTCACTCGTGGGCTGAATGCGGCATGATTTTGCCTGACTCAATAATAAATCGATCAAATCACATGATTTACAACATGCCCCATAGCGAGCCCCTCCAGATCAAAGTTATAGACAAGGGAGAAGAGTTGTGTATACCTACAATGCGCTAAAAACGCCTGGGTGAATCGATCAATCCGATGCGGGCAATAGGTCTCTCTTTCTCTCTCTCATACTCTCTCAGAATGCAATAGTTGCAAATGAGCTCTTCCTTGGTCTCTTGGGTTATAAACCCTTTCCCGTAGACCTCTCCAATCACTCAATGACAAATGAGCTCTCTTCTCTCTCATACTCTCTCAAAATGCAACAGTTGCAAATGAGCTATTCCTTCGCCGCTTGGGTTATAAACCCTTTCTCGGTTAAGGATCGACCTCTCCAATCACTCTATTAATGACAAAAACCCTTTCGAGCACTTATTTTTTTCCCTTTTTCTTGATTTGTGGCCTATTTGGGCATGTTTTACAACAACAACACTAAAGCTTTCCCGCTTCGATTTCTTGATCCTACCTACTCTAAATACAACAAAAATCAAAAGTAAAGCACTGAAATGATTTCTCCTACTTGCCTAATCATTAGAAACACAAAATACTTACTTGTTTTGAAGATTAAACTCCCAAATATCCTACCTACAAAGAGCACCGATGCTCGATTTGAAGCGTGCAAGAGCTTAGGCTTGAATCCGTTGGTCCCCACAATGGAACCGAAATGTAGAGGGTGCTCACGCTCAACCACCAAGACCCATGGACCGCTTACTCCTTCAAGCATTTCAAGCGAGCACATATGGCTAGCCGATGCACCTTTGATCCTATCGGGGTGTAATGAGCTTACCTTGATGCCCAAATGAGTTGCCTCCTCCCTCAATCGCTCTGGTAGCTCCACGATTTGTGATGTAAGCTCAAGCATCCTCAAGCCTTGACCTTCAAGCTCCATCCTCCATAGCCACGTGCGAGATGAGAGAAGAGAAGAAGAGAGGAGATGATGGAGAGATTCACCTCCACTCAAAGATCCCTCACCCTCACACACTCACACTCCCTTCCTCAAGCACACACAAGCAAGCAAAGAGAAGAGAAGGAGAAAAGAAGACGAGTCCACTTTTGCTACACACCAAAGAATGAGCTCTTCATTCACTTTTCAACTTTATATACAAAACAAAATCCCTTTTGGGCGTTCATCCCCTTATCCATTTTTTACATGGCTAGCCGTTGTCCTTCTATCTTCCTAGCTTCCTTTCTACCTCCCATCTACCTTTACAATTTGTATAAGAGGGAGCCTAGCACTCTTTTACACAAAGTTTTAGGGGTGCCTTGCATTTAAGCATGCACTTCTGCCTTTGACTTAGCTTTTGGGGCTACCCTTACACTTTCAGCTGTTTCCCTTCTTGCTTCTTCCATTGTGTCCGATTTCCTCCTGGGTCACCTCTTTTAGGTCCTGACTTGCAGTTTTCCACTTTTTCGCTTTCTTCTTGTGCTGAGGTTAACACTACATTATACGGCATATAGTTCTAGTGGGCACCATGTCGTGCTAGTGCTTAACAATGGTGCAAAGAGTGCATTAACCCAACCCATGGCATGACAGTAATTGAAAAAGATTAGGAGGCGACCCCTAAGTGCAGTGCATCCAATAAGTGCACTTTGAAATGCTCGTGAACCCATAATCTCTCTGATGTGCAAGGATAACAATAAGGAAGTATACCTGATTTAGGATGTCCAACAGCTAAAATCCAGCTCCAATCTATCCCAAAAAACACCAATCTCGACCAAGGCTATCAAGTTTTCAAGCACAAAAAATCCAAAAGAATGACAAAAACAATTCTTTGTCTAATCAAACACAAAAAATATAACTTAAAAACAACAAAACAAATAGTCACACAATCGATTAAACACAAAAAAATCCTAGCTACTTGATGTTTTACTAGAGGTTTATAGATTACATAAAAATGCATGACATCATGTCAACAAAATAAACATTATATCAGGCAATGTTTACCATGTCAACAAAATAAAGATTTTACACTTCCATCCAATGACTTGCTGAAGCTATTACCCATCTTCAAGAAAAGTGGATTAACATAAATATGGATTTTATCATCGGATTTTCTACTATGAAGCATGGGTGGAATAGCATTTATGTGATTTTGAATCAATCAACTAAGTTTTCCCATTTCATCCTTATGAAGGCCCAAATTTTTGGATCAAATATCACCCCCAAACAGATGGGCAAACAAAGTGTATCAATAAGTAATGGAAGTCTACCTTTGATACTTTTGTCATGATACTCAAGTGCCTCGTGGGACCAATGGCTATATCTAGCTTAACTTTATTTTAATAAAACTCATTATAAGATCATAGGCATATCACTGTTTGAAGGACTTTATAGATACAAAGTGCAAATACCCTTTGTCCTTTTCCACGAAGATGTGAACCCACAAGCCAAGGTTGAACTTGAGAAGATGGAAACATTGGTTAATCAATGTAAAGAAAACATTTCCAAATAACAAGATGTTATGAAGGCTTATGCGGATGAGAGAATGAGACATTTAGAGTTTAAAGAAGGTGATTAGATCTTTCTAAATATGCCTAAATCTAGGTATACTTTTTTGAAAGGAGACGATTTTTTTTTTCTTATAGGTTCTTTGGGCCATATCAAATTCTCAAAGTGAGTTGGTGGGCCATATCAAAGAAGAGTGAATTCTTGAATAGGGTAGCTTGCTATCATAACTTGGTCAAAATGCAACTTTTATGGTTGGATGAGCTACTATATTATGTCTATTTTCTAAGGATACTTCATTTGCTAAAATCGGCGATGGCTATCCAAAGTTATGGTACTTTTTTAATGATAGTCTTGTTTGGATAGTTAAATCAGTTTTTTTAGACATTCACTCACTTGCACTTCATTGATTCTAGAAGATCTTCTTCAACATATGAGCTTGTATTTTAGTGTGGATCTACATCCTCCAAATCTTTCTTTGTTATTATTTCCCATTGTAATGCTTTCCCAAGTTATAAGCATTGAGGAGAAAGCTTCTTTAGGTTGGCTATGCTTGTAATAAGGCATAGAGTTAGGGTTGAGCATGAAAGGCTTGAGTTGTAACTTGTGTACATCTTTTTGCACATTAATCAAACTTCCATTGAGGATTCCAAGTTTGGACCTCCCTTAGCAAGGGGTGTGTTCCTTGCTCCAACATAGCAAGAGGTGGGTATCCTGTTGCCTTCATCCTTTTTCTCCATTGTATTTAACTTCAAGAAATATGAGCATTAGCTGTGGCCACCTTATTTATAGCTATTTCATGGTTTCTTAGTGCATTGTGAGGATTTCTTGTCATACTCTCGATTTCAACATAGAACTCTTATCCTCATAGAGTCGTGAGCAACAAGACAAAGAGAATAATGCCCTCTTTCAAGCCATGTCTATTGTAACCACCAAACTAATGATCCAATGACACTTCGTGCTCATTTACATAGCAAACTTTATGAACCATATAATACTAAAGCTAATACATGCTATTAATAATCATATCTAAAGATCATCTCCAAAGCCTATGACAATAGGGTACAAGAATAATCAATCATTCAATACATGTATTGAAGAGAGCTCTCTCAAGGTACGGGAAGAGATTATACCCAATATTAGTGTCACACACACTCTCTTACTCTTTTCCATGTTTATGATTTCTTGCTTTCTTGTGGATTTCTTATGCATGGAATATCACACTATCATTTGAGATCCCAATAGTGGTATTAGAGCTTTGATGATTGGCACAATGGTCATTTTAGCCATAGCTTTATCCCCTCATGAAGGTATCATCATGAATATCAGCATTATCAAGAGGAGGCGTGATGTTTTTTGTTGATTCAAGCTTTTGTCTAGTAGTTCACCATGCAATTCTCTCTCTCTCTTCCTTTAGAGGCTGAGAAACCCCCTTTTTTCAAGACAACATCATTTTTCTTATTCACTATTACTCTTGAAAGCTATCACATTGGCCAATCACAATGTCGTGCCGCTATGCGCACACTGTGTAAAAAAACCTAGAGTGTGGCTTCCTTTTAGATTTAGAGAGCCAATGCCACTTTAGGCATTAGTATTAGTGTCCATGGTTCAAAATATTAGATTTTTTTGGACAAGTTTTTAGTCAATTTTTGATATTCTAGATATTATCTCTTGTAAAAATCCATAAAACTATAGATAACTTCTAGATTAGGAGGACATGTAAAAGAAAGCATGTAGCTTTCAGCCAAATTGAGAGGATTTTGTGTAAAAAAAGAGATTAGCGAAATCGCGCGATGCGCGATCGCTGTTTTCAGGCAGTGAACAACACTCCGAAAGTGGGAGATGAAGAAGGAGTGATCTGGCAAGATTCTGGCAAGGTGTCCTGGTATTTAACCCCCCTTTCGGAGCCATTGGAAGCATCAGATTGGCGATCTGAGTAGCATAGAGGAAGGTATTATTTTATACACGTTTTTGTCTAATAGAGTTATATTTTCTCATAATGCTGAAAGAAACTGACAGGCTTCATCTCTGTTAGTATTCTTCTATATTTTCTAATTCTTTTTGGGAGTATTCTTCTACATCTTCAATCTCTTCGAACCCCTTCTCTTCCGTCTACTCCTCTCCTTGAATCTACCTACACCATGCTATCTCTTATCTTCAAGAACTTGGCTTGAAACCCTCAACCCTTCTCTTATCTCTACCATCTTCGAAGTCAAAGCTCTTGAACCCACATACATTCTTCTCTTGCCAAACCCCTGTGGTGACCTTACGTGCTGTGACATTGGTGAACCCGACATGAAGGTCGGTGTAAGAGAACTCCAAGATGGGGATTCTTCAGGAGATACTCTACAACAATTGGTGCACATACTGCAGTAGACTTGGCAACAAGAAATCCAAATGTTACAACAACAACAACAAAGGCAAGACGAAGAGAAGATTGATTCCATAGCTATCAAGGCCCTAGAGGAAGTTGGGTGTGAATTAAAACAATTTAATGGTCAAAATTTCTCTATTTTTATTTGCTTATATGTTGAAAAAATGCTCTTCTTTGGTGTACCACAACATGCATGGAGCCTTATTTTGCCAGACTAGCCAAGCATGGTCTTCAAGAAAGAATCCATGGTCTTTTTCAACAAGATGCGGATTGGGTTGCATTCAAAAAAGCCCTACACGAAGAATTCATCTTAGAAGACTCTAGCCTAATGATGAAGAAAAGTTTCACTGAATGGGTTGAAAAACCCAACAAAGGTTTAGCTGCAACAGCTCTATACCATGAGTTTGAAAGTAAATTTGGACAACTTGATGCTGAAGACCAACAAAGTATGGAAGGTCAGAAGATTGAATTATTCCTTAAGGAGGCTGTAGATCCCATTTTGCAAGAGAAGCTTGCTGATCGCCTAGAAGATGCTACCTCCGAATCAGGAGTCAAGATTGCATGGACAGATGTTACTAATGTAGTTAACATGATTGCTCGAAGAGAGCGGATGCAACTAAGATTGGGCTCTACTTCAACTTCAACAACTCCATTGATGGAGCTTGTTCCACCTTCAAAATCCCCTATTCCTTTGACTAATCAACCAACTCTTTCTGCTTCTGTTCCTTCTAAAAATGATGTAATGGATGAACTCATTAAAATCATGCGTGACCTTCATTTGAATCTTACAGAAATTAGTTCCAAAGTAGAGAAGTTGGATGCCAAAGTCGAAGAGCGAGGACGAGCATAAACTCAAAGACCCATGAGAGAAGGCTTTAAGAGGCACTGTATTTGGTGTGACAGCCAACAACATAACAAGAGAGAGTGTTCTGCCTTCCGTGAGGCTGAAGCACAGAAGCTTGTCTTTTGGAAAGACGGAAAAATTCATGCGGCTAAAACTGGTCTTCCACTGGAGCCAAATTTTAGCAATGGTGGAATGAAGAAAAGATTAGAAGATTTAGCTGTAAAGAATGCCTATGCAGCAATTGATGCAGCTACCTATGGAGGGCTGCAAATTAAGCAAATTAAATCAAGTTTGAAAGCATGTAAAGCTAATGTGCAATCTAAAGTATGGATGCAGGCACCAGATCAAATGGAACGTGGTAAAGTAGCCAAAGAAGATTTGGCTAACGCTAGTTAGTATATTCGAGGAATAATTGGTTGGAAAGAACCGGTAGATTCTTTTTCTGCCTTTGCACATTTGGCTGATGTCAATCATAAAGAAGTCTTGATTGAAGAAAAGAGAAGAAGAGAAGATGAACCAGGGCCTTCCTCTTTTGGCCCTCCAAAATGGGTAACCAGAAGAACACCTGAACAACCAAAGCTTGCTGAAAATATAACCCCAGAGCAAGAGATGGAAGATGTGCCACAAACAAAGAAGACCGAAGAAAAGAAGAAAGGCAAGCATCCACGCTACAAATTGCAATTTGAGATAGAATCTGCAACCGATCTCAAACGAGTCTTAGAAGAACGAATTCTAGGAAGCAAAATTGAATTCACCTTAGCTGAAATTCTTGGAATTGCCAAATGTGAATTCCATGATGTAATTATTAATGTAATCAAAAGGAAAAGACAATATGTTGGTGATGAAGAAAAAGTGCATGCTTTTCTGCAAGTTCTTCGAGTTTTTGTGCAGGATGAAGAGAAGCTGACTTCACAAGGAATTCAACTTGAAGCAGTTAAAGAATTAATTGCAGCAATTGAAGCTGAAGATAAAGAAAACATGAATGCAAAAATTAAAGAAGTGAAAGCTGAAAATATAATGGTCGGCTGGTCCAAACCAGTTGGGCAGCGCACCTCTCAAAAAGAAGGTTGTCTACAGCACATGCATGAGAAAGAAGAGGCTCGGTTCATTCCAAGCAGTCATTAGTCCCATACGCATTGGGCAAGAGCAACAATAGAGACAGTCGTCAAAATTGGAGAAAAAGAAATACCATGTATTGCACTCTTAGACCATGGCTCGGAGATAAATGTCATGGCAAGGAGTCTCTATGAAAGTGGCGGATGGCCCATAGATGTTGATCTAGGTTGAGAGCTGCAAACAACACTTTTGGAGAGTTATATGCTGCATGTCCTAATGTGCAAGTAACTATTGGAGACATAAAAGACAATTTTCACTTTTTTGTTTAAGACTCTTGTAGTTACCCTATCATTCTTGGGCAACCTTACATTTCTGAAGCCCGCTTGGAAACAAAAGCTCTTGATGATGGTTCTTTCTATGCTCAAATCCAAAGCAAGGATAATGAACGAGCTGTCCAATTTCTTACTGTGTGTGTTAACCATCATCAAAATAGAGATCGACTGTGTGATTATCATGTGCCTCCTAATGCCCGAGAATTCAAGGTTTTTTGGGCTGCACTACTATAAAGTGAGGCTATGGTAGTGCGTCATGTAAAAAGACTGAACCTCCTCATGCAACAGAAACTGTGTCTCTAGCAAATTTATATGTATATACAGCCAATAGTATGGACTATTATAAGTCTCTTCCGGCCATGAATAAGGCTGAAAGAAAATATTTATGTCATGTAAAAAGGGAGTTGAAAACTTATGACATGATGGCTGAAAATGAAGATGTTTCGGGCATTTTTTTTGGACTGATTACTACTGACACATCGGCTAAAATATATGCAGCTGCTCATGCAGAAAATCAGGTAGAAAATCAATCCATCGAAGTATGTACATTGGATTTTTATCAAACAATTCAAGAATTTGTTGAATAGAAAGACAATGGTTTACTCAACAAGGCTAAAGCACAAGCGGAGACAAAATACAAGACAGTGGATAAGAAGGTCAAACCTGTGGCAGTCCCACTGTCTCCTGAAAGTGAAGGGCTCACTGATAGGGCATCAAATCAGCCAAGTCTTTGTGATCCTTTCAACATTGGTCACAAGTTCACATCTGAAAGTATAAAAGAGCTCAAAATAGGTGAAAATTCTTTCCTTTCGCCGACTGAAAAACATTCTTTTATGCAAATGCTAATGAAACATGGAAAAGCTTTTGCATTTCAACCAAGTGAAATAGGCTGTGTGGATCCAAATATTGTGGCTCCTATGGTCATTTTTACGGTCCCACATGTGCGTTGGAACCTCAAGCCCATTCCCGTTCCAAGGGCGCATTTGCCCAAATTATTCGAACTTCTAAATGAGAAGATCAAAATGAAGATTTTAGAACCCTCTTTAGCACCTTACTCAAACCGATGGTTTATTGTGCCTAAGAAAAATGAATCTTTATGATTCATTTAAGATCTACAGCCTGTCAATCATGTCACAATCCAAAATGTTGGTTTGGGTCCAATTGTTGACGAGTTTGCTGAAGCTTTTGCAGGTAGAGCAATTTATTCTATGGGCGACCTATATTCAGGATATGACTAATTTCAGCTTTCATTAGAAAGCCGAGACATTACCACAATGAAGGCACCTCTTGGATTGGTTCGCATGTGCACTCTACCACAAGGTGCAACAAACTCTGTAGCCCATATGATGAATGCCATGCGCAAAGTCTTAAGGGACTTTATTCCACAACTTACTCTTCCCTTTCTTGATGATGTACCTATCAAGGGATGTGAAGTCAATGAAAAAAATGAGGAGCTTGACAAAGATGGTTGCAAGACATTTGTAGTTAACCATATTCATGATTGTGAGACAGGATTTTGACAAGGCTAGAAGAGGTACATCTTACCCTTTCTAGAGCTAAGTCGATTTTTGGAGTAGAAGAAGTCCTACTGGTCAGTCATCTATGTGGCCCCTATGGACGCAAACCTTCTCCAATCAAGATAGATGCCATCAGAAGAATACAAGAAAAATGCACAAATGTTTCAGAGGTGAGAAGATTTCTTGGCACATGTGTATTCTATCTCATATGGATACCACATTTTGCTCATGTAGTCGAAAACCTTGATCAATTATTAAGAAAAGGCCAAAGATTCTCTTGGAATAAAGAGCATACTCTCACTATGCGTAAATTAAAGAAGCTATTAATTTCAGCTCCCACTCTCAAAAGGGCTGACTATTCAAATGGTCAACCCATCATCCTTATTGTGGATACAAGTCCCATTGGGATAGGATGGGCCATTGGCCAAGAGGATCTTGAAGGTAACAGGTATGCAATTCGTTTTGGAGAAAAAGTTCTCAATGAACGTCAAAAAAGGTATGCACAAGTAAAAAGGGAATTGTGGGGAGTTGTAACAGCATTAAAGTGTGATCGTGAATACTTTATAGGTGCTTCTGTAGTGGTAGAAACTGATTGTCTTCCACTCTTGGGCATGATTGCCAACTGCTCTACACCCGACATTGCTATGCTAGGATGGATTGCATATATTAAGTCTCTCAACCCCGAATTAAAGCATATTGCAGGAAAGGCGAATCCAGTTTTGCTGACATGCTATCACGTGCAAGATATGACAATGAAGAAGAGCTCATGGAAGAAGATGGAGCTGAAGAATCTATACTTGCTGAATTTCATTCGATGGCTACTGAAAATACATTTTCAGTTACTGCATATACTGGTTCAAAGCTGAAAACAACAGGATGGTCAACTAGAAGCCAACATGCTCATTGCATTGCTCAAGTTCTAGTTCATTTCCTTGAAGAAGATTATGAAGAAGATTGGCTAAAGATCGGCCAATGTTTAAGCACAATGAAGAAGAAGGAGACTTGGACTGATGAGGAGTTCAAACATATCAAGAGGAAAGCTTATGGCTTTTTTTCTTAAAGAAGGACATCTATGGAAGCACGCAAAGAAGAAGAAAGGAGCGCCTGTTCGAGTTTTAGGTAACAAAAGATTGCAACAACAGGTAATGAAGGAATTTCATGAAAGCCTGTGGGCTAGCCATAGAGGCATATGGGGAACCTTTAGTAAAGTCAAAGAAAAATATTGGTGGCAAAACATGTTGTATCGGGACATAGCACATTTTGTTGAAACTTGTTATGTGTGTCAAATGTATTCTATGGTCAAGCATCGAGATGGGTTACAACCAACTTATCCTTTGTCTATACATTATAGATGGGTTATTGATCTTATAACCATGCCTACAGGAATATGGAATATGTAGTATTTAGTGCTTGCAAGAGAGGATCTAACCAATCAAGTTGAAGGCAAAGCCTTAACAACCAAATCCACTCAAGCTGTTTGTTGTTTTTTGCTTGAAGAAGTGTTTTGTAGATATGGTTGTGTGGGTAAAGTAACTGTAGATAGAGGAGAGTTGGATGCTGATGAGACATGCAACTTCTTTGCTCAATTGGGTATTAAGTTGGCTTTAACATCATCCTACAACCCTGAAGGCAATGGAAAGAGTGAGAGAGGTCATCAACCTATTCTCAAAGCTCTAGCAAAGTCTTGTAGAGGAAAGATCAAAGAATGGCCTAAAATGCTACCTTTTGCATTATGGGCTGACCGGACTACTCACAGTTCAGTGGCTATATGCCAGCTAAACTTATGCATGGACAACAACCAATTATGCCAATTGAAGAATCTATTCTCACATGGAGTCTTCTACCTTGGGAGGAAGGCGGCAATAGAGAAGACTTGCTGACTTTGCGCATATGGCAGCTAGAAAGAAGGCCTGAAGATGTTTAAGCAGTTATTGACAAGCTAAAGACAGCAAGACTAAAGAACAAAAGAAGATTTGATAAGCGACATCGACTTCGGCCAAGAGCAATTCAAGAAAATGACTGGGTGCTTGTCTATGACAGCAGCCTAGACAATCAATACAGTGCTTCTAGGAAGATGGTAAAGCGTTGGTTTGGCCCATATGTGGTAAAAGTTGTTCATGACAATGCCAATATTCATTGGCTGAATTGGATGGAACAAGCATGAAGATACCCATAACTGGAAAAAGAATCAAGCTCTTCAAACGAAGAGAAAGTTCAACATATGAGCTAGAAGACTTGAATATAGTTCAAGAGCATGAAGACAAAGAGGAAGAAGAAGAGGCAAAAGATGAAGACATTGACATGGCAGAAGATACTTCTTCTGACATTGCAAATCCGTAAGACTTTGGCACATGCCAGAGGATGTGCCGATTAGGAGGGGGTGGATGTCGTGCTACTACATGCACACCGTGTAAAAAAATCTAGACTGTGGCTTCCTTTTAGATTTAGAGAGCCAATGCCACTTTAGGCATTAGTATTAGTGTCCATGGTTCAAAATATTAGATTTTTTTGGACAAGTTTTTAGTCAATTTTTGATATTTTAGATATTATCTCTTGTAAAAATCCATAAAACTATAGATAACTTCTAGATTAGGAGGACATGTAAAAGAAAGCATGTAGCTTTCAGCCAATTTGAGAGGATTTTGTGTAAAAAAGAGATTAGCGAAATCGCGCGACACACGATCGCTGTTTTCAGGCAGTGAATAGCACTCCGAAAGTGGGAGATGAAGAAGGAGTGATCTGGCAGGATTATGGCTAGGTGTCCTGGTATTTAACCCCCCTTTTGGAGCCATTGAAAGCATCAGATTGGCGATCTGAGTAGCATAGAGGAAGGTATTATTTTGTACACGTTTTTGTCTATTAGAATTATATTTTCTCATAATGCTGAAAGAAACTGACAGGCTTCATCTCTGTTAGTATTCTTGTATATTTTATAATTCTTTTTGGGAGTATTCTTCTACATCTTCAATCTCTTCGAACCCCTTCTCTTCCGTTTACTCCTCTCCTTGAATCTACCTACACCATGCTATCTCTTATCTTCAAGAACTTGGCTTGAAACCTTGAACCCTTCTCTTATCTCTACCATCTTCGAAGTCAAAGCTCTTGAACCCTCATACATTCTTCTCTTGCCAAACCCCTGTGGTGACCTTCAAACCTATGTGCTATGACAACGAGGAGGATTTTGCTAATTACTCTGTCGTCATAATCAATTATTTTTCTTCTTTCTTGGGGATTGTGTCACAAAAAAGGGAGACTTTCTTCATCTTTAAGGTGCAAAATCCTTAAGCTCTATATAATAATTATTATAATAAACCATTGATATTTGGAATACTACTAGTATTTTTTCATATTTTTTGTAGGAAAAATATCCTTATAAACAAGCATCTAAGGCTTGTTATGCACCATATTTTGACTAATAGAAGAAGACAACTAGTCATGCCCGAACCATTAATTGATATCCTAGTGGAATCTTGTTGATAGGCGGGAATAAAAGCATTATTTCTAGCAACAATGGGTTGTTAGTCTTGCTAGCTCCAAGAATAGAAGGCGTCTTTTTAGTTGAGAGCTTTTAATTAACAAGGAGGGGGCATGATTCAAAATCAAAGCTTTGAAATCACTTGTTTTTGTGGAAGAAGGGGGGGGGGGGGGGGGCACTTTTGAAAGCTGATGTCTTATTTTCTTGAAATTCACTCTCCATCAAGCAAGTCCTAGCTCATATGTGGTGAATTAGTAGTTTTTTAGTAAGTTTTAAATATTCTCAGAAGTATGTTTGCACATAGGACTACTATTTTGCAAGATTCTATAAAAGATTGTTCTTGTGCATGAATTATTATCTTCAAAGATGTTAAGAATTTCTAACACGTATGAAGTCAATATCCAATCATCTCTTCTTGAGAAATATCTACAATAACAAATTGATCTTATCCAACATAACCCCGTCAAAGTACAACATTCTTTAAGAGTAGGAACGTCAATAAAATCTAACCACACAAAATGAGAATGATCACATTGCTTGCATCCTACGAGGCACCTTCAAAGCACTATGACTTGTTTTTGCAAAATCTTAAAAAACCCTAAGTTTTCTTTAGATAGCCAAGATTTGGGACCTTGTATAGATGTGTGGCGGTTGTTTTTTTTGCTTTGAAATCTAATAGGATTTCAAATCTTGTTAGGCTAAGAGCTCAAACCATGCTTTGTGATATGTTTTCCTAATACATATAATTTCTCTTATGGGTGGAAGAAGAATTGGAATGCTAAAGAGCTAAGTAGCAAAGAGAGAATGTATGTTTTTTGGAACTCTAAACTTATGCACTTCATAGGGAAAAGAGGTCACAAGTCCATTCACTGCACATGTTTTGAGCACTACATTGGGGCTTTTTATACCCCAACTGATCAACTACTTCCATGCCATTGGGTTGATGCACAAATGTTTACTTTTTTCCTTTCGTTGCATGGCATGAGGCCAACTAAGGCTATAGTTAGCAACCCTAGATGTATTCACACAAGAGATGTCACCATGAATTGAGCACACATACTTCTTTGCACATCCATTTGGGATATATGCCACAAGTAAGGAATTTTGGAGTGAGAGAGAAAGGGGGTAGGTGAAAGGGGGGCCAAATAACATCTATATCAGTTGTGAGAAGGGTTTGGATTGATTATAAAGTTTATCAAAAGTTGTTGAGAATGTGGGGGTGAAGTGGATTCCTATCTTTTAATTAGGATGTGAGGTTCCTGACAGTTGAAGAACATAAATTAGTTAATGAATTTCTGTGTGCATCTTGCATAATATGCAATGGCACCATAGAATATCTAGACATGATCTTTTTAGTGCATGCATAATTTCTGTGATAGCATTGCATACTTAACTTGCATAGCATGATTCTCAATTGCATTTATTTATCAAAGCATTGATTGTCTAAGCACATTATTCCTCAATTGCATAAACATGTCCTTCCTTGAGATGCACAGAGGGTAATCTAGGTGTACTCTAGAAATAGGCCTAGTTTGAAGAGCAAGATTTGTTCGTTGAATATTAGGCAATGAGAATTGTGAAAGGGTAGGGGTTGAGTGTAGACCTTTTCCACTCAACAAGAGGTCAGAATTGAGGAGTGATTATATAATTATGGCCTTGTAGTTACATACATACATACATACATACATACATACATACATACATACATACATACATACATACATACATACATACACACATACATACATACATGTGTGTGTGTGCATGAAGAGGCCTATTACATGTTCATCATGTGTTTGGTGTGTACATATTAATGTTTGGAATGTTGTGCATATGACATGTTACTCATTTTGTGGTCATGATGAGCATTAGAGTGATCTGTTATTGAGGCTTAGTACATATATACATAAAAATATTAATTGTATATATTTGAGTTGGATTTGAGCTTCCATGTGAACATCTATGAAGAGCCTATCCATTAAGCCCAAAAAGGGCATTCTCAGCTCAAGTTCATGTTGAGAGGAAGGAGAAAGAAGGTGACAGAAGCAACAACTACAATGATTCTCTTTGGAGGATGGATTATTGCATGAGAGGGGGATCAATAGACCTAAGTAGAGGGTAGAGATTTGGGGGTTAGACCTCGATGAAAAAAAGGAATAGGGATAGCTTGCTACAAAAGGAGCGGAGCTCTACGAACTAAGACTAGTTACACACTAGTCTACCCAAAACTTCAAAAACAAAAAAAACAACCAATCATATGTAGTCCAATTTAGGAATTTTGGCATAGTTCTCAAATGTTGGTAGAATTCTCCTTAGAGTGATGAGCTTGGTTTCTAAGATGATACAATCAAGGAAATTTTCAAGTGAAGGTGGCATTTCTAGAGGTTGTGACTTAAGCACAAAAGACCACGCTACCAGTTAATATTGTTCTTAAATTGAAAATAGAAAATAAGGTTATCTTTCAAGATAATGGGTCTATCATACAACCTATTAATCTTGGAGAAAAATATAATGGATTCATAGGTTTTTAAAAATTTTTCAACACTCTAAAATTTTCATTTTGGGAACATGGATATAGATGGTGCATGGCTATCATTAGCTCATGCCATAAGATATTGGCCTAAAACAAGTTAAAGTGCTTGCCAGAAATTAGGGAGTGTGACCTCAAGCAATGAAAAAACAAAAGAGCCCATGTAAGTGACAAACCGAAAAACAATCAGATTTTTCCATGGTCCACTTTGAAACATTTGAGAGATATTTATATATCAATTTAATAACTTGCTGTATTTACTCCATGTTTTGTTATTTTCAAACATTGTTTCATTAACATGCTCTATAAAAGAACTCCTCTACTAGTACCCTTCACTTGTGTCTAATTATAGATGCACTCAATAGATCATGAGAGTCCAAACCAAGGAACAAATTGAGCAACAAAAGTTAGTACTCTAAACATATTCCACATGCCATGCTATTTGAAAGTCCTTCTAAGCATACATTGAGTCTCTCAATGTTTTTCACATACATGTGATTCTTGTGCCTTTGAAAACTTCTAATGCAATCACTTTCCTTTTGACCTTGCATGATACCTATCAAGATTCAAAGACAATAGTACATGGAACAAAGTAAGTGTATGGATAACAAAATGGCACTACAGTGTTCATCCATGCTTTACCACTATTATTACTAATATCAATTGTCAAGTGTCATGAGGCAATCTTATGTGTCCTACAATATCACAAACTTAGCATCAAGATGTAACCATGGTTTTTTTGCATTTCATAGTCTACCTATGGATCCTAGGACTTGCCAACATCCAAAGTTAGGATCTTAGGTTTTGCCAACATCCATAATTATCAAGTTGACAATGCATTGATTAAGAAGCAATGACTGCATTGTGAAATTGATTGAAAACTACAAGCTCAACTTATGAGAATTAATATTTTAATATCCATGGATCATCAAGGCCGAATCTTCCAAAATAATATACATGGCAATGGTCATAGTGGTTAGAATTCTAATGCAAATTATTGGGATGTCAAGAAAGTCATGGTGAACATGTGGAATTTCTTTGACGATATGTAGTAATGGGGGTGGGAGTAGGTGGTCTAGTGTGCCAAGCTGACAATAATACACCATTAGAGATAAACTACATGATAGCATTAAAGTATGAGAAAATCCTTTTGTGGGCTTGAAGGCGAGAGCTTGATTAAAGTTAGAGATGGACGAGAGTAAAAAAAATAGATCAAGCACACATACCTAGCTCACTTTTCAAATTGAGGCTAATCAAGTTCCTTAATATGTGTTGTCAAGTTTGAAATTGGACATTACCTTCTATTAATGTTCTGTCAAATTTGAGTTCTTCATGGTGGTAATGGAAAGTGATAGAGATGGATGGAGATGCGCATTAGTAGAATATGCCGGCTCATGAACTTGTTGAAGGACCTAACCTATTAACGTTATCAATGACATAAATCTAGTGGAAAGGACTTAATGCAGTCATATCCAAATGTGGCACCACATCTATACATTGATGATCATTATTGGAGGTGGAGCTATTTTCGCCTAACACTCTCTTTAGATTTTGTTGATGATGAGAAAGGTGTTCCTATTGCAACATTTTGGTATTTCTTAGATTTTTATATTACATGTGATAATTTCTAGCTCTTGGAGAACCTCCATAGCATGATAATTTCTAGCACTTGGAGAACCTCCATAGTGTGTTGTGCACCATTTCTTTTTGCTATAGATTCTCGCAAGGGGTCCACCGATAGTAAATCATCTATATAATGTGCAATCAAAGGATATTGGGAAACACCTTTTCTTTACATGCTATAAGGCCTTAAAATTGACCCCTTTTACTTTACTAAACTTACGACTTTTTTAACAATTGTATTTAAAAAAACCTATTTTGTAAATATAATGCTATAAGGCCTTAAATGACCTCTTTTACTTTACTAGACTTACAAACTTATTACAATTGTATTAAAAAGCCTTTTTTGTAAATATAATCCTATAAATTTTACTAAATGTAATACCCTTTCTTTTGAACTCACATAGTATCTTATATGTTCTATGAGGTGGACTTCTCGGATAGATTTTTCATTAACATAAACAATAGTCATACCAAAAAAGCAATAAGGTCATAATCAAGCATTGGGTTATCTATCCATGAAAAAAGTTCCATATTGATTGCAAAAATCAGTATAATGAGCGGTAGCTAGATGGTCTTTATAAGCTCAAGCTATGGTGTAGTAATAAATACATCCGACCAAATCAACAAGGACATTGATGGAGATGCCACCTCAGTATTTTTTCTTACTCCATTGCAAGGGACATATGGTCATTGGTGAGCAAGCCAACTACTTGGCTTGACCAAGCTAGTGATGAAAATGTCTCTTGGATCCATTCGCATGATGTCGCCATGTTGTAGTTGGACGATAGTAGCAAAGATAGCTCCCTTCATACTACTTGCCCTACATACACTACATTGATCAGACATACATTGGTAGCTTTATGCATAATCCAAATGAAGGGAGAAGCCCAAGTGGAAGCATGAGCAAGCTGAAGAAAGAGAGGTGTGAGCTATGGTGGATGGAGCAAGAGAGTAAGAGAGAGAGACTCAAGATGTGGGAACATCAATAGTCACAATGTGTGACTGGACTTCCCTTTATTCAAATTTCCTTGAAAAAATAAAAAATGAAGGGACAATGAGGATGGGCACCCGTCGCCTATAGTGTGCAGGTGCGGGTACTATCAGCATAGTAATACATGGGTAACTAGGCATCACATGCACCTTTACCCCCAACAACCTCCCACTTAAAGGTAAATGTGCCTTGAGTGAAGAGGAAATAAGGAAAAAATGTGAGAAAGTACAATGTGTACATAGAGTATAATAGGATGAGGAATAGAGGTCATCTCATCCAATGCTAATCTGCTAAGAGACTTTTCGTGAGCAGATATGTAGGATTTTGGTCAATTGAGATCTTGACAAGATCAACAGAATTGTCCTCAATGACCTCTTTGATAAAGTGGTACTATTGAGAAATGACAAATGATGTATGCTCTAGGAAGAGATGTCCTGAATCCCATAAGCACAATGGTATAGAATGCTACCTACCCAACTACTATAAAGCATTGTACTTAACTATCACTTTCATATGGAATGAATGCAATATCATGATGCTTTGTACTTTCACTTAATATATTTTTCATTGTTAGTGTCCTACACAAGATTATGTTTATGAGTCCAAGCTTCCATCTTGGAACCTAATTCACTTGTGTAACAGTTGCTCTACATTGTTTATGCCAGTATGAATCTAGCCTTCATCCCCCATAGCTCTTGCCATGCTTTAGATCCACGCTTTTCACATGGTATCAAAGCCCAGTCGGGCATGGCTTAGCTCCTCTCCATTTCTTCTCAGCTCATTTTGAGTGATGGATCCCATCTTCAACTTCATTTGCATCTCTACCTTCAATGAAGCTTCCATGGCAGCCATAGTTAGCAGCACCTTGTCAGCTTGAAGCTTTCATATCTCTGTCCATAGGCCAAATCTCTCTGAACTTCCTTCTAGACATGTTTCTCTACTTCCATATCTCCTCCTTGGCACCTCAATCATTGACATTGGGCAACTATAGCTTCAACATTTCCTCTTTTCAGAGTCATTGCCATAACTCTGTCTATGGACAGCAACACCTACCTGCTTGGAGGCCTTGGATCTTCCAAACAAAGAAATATCTCCAACGATCTCTTCTAGAGATCTTTCCCTTTTCTTTAGATGCAACTTCTTGCCACAACAACTCATGACATTGAGCACTCTATGCTCCAGCATTTTCAAATTTCATGGTTGCTACCCTGAATTGCACCAATCTTTGTATGTATGATCAAATCTTCCTCCATGAGGCACAATCTATCATGCTGGTATAGGGCTTTTGAAGCCTACCTCATACGCTATCTCCCCAATATTTTTTGTCCCAAATGACTGTTGTACGATCTACTACATCCAAAAAATAAGTCGCCTATTCCTACAAACCCTAATAAACACCATAGCCATTAACATTCGCTCGAGCTTCCTTCTTCACTCCATTCTCAAATCCATTTGAAAAATCCAAGTATCGTTACTCAGATCTCCTACTAAACTCAAGTCATTTACCAGCAAGGAGGGGACTCAAGTTGAAGGACAAGACAAGGAAAAGACAAACATCAAGAATCACCATCAAGCAGGAAGATTCAAGCTCAAGACCAAACATAGTATCTCTTGATACTACGGAGCATGTCTTCACATTGCCTTGCACATGTGTCTCTTGACACATTGAAATACAACTCTTTTGCTAGTTAATTGAAGCTTATCAACATGGCAGAGCTTGAGCAAATAGCAAAGTTCAATGGAGAAGGTTTCCATTCTATAAACACTCTTGTAGCCTGATCTATAAATGCATCCCATTTTTTTGAGGGGGGGAAACATCTTACATGCTTTGTAATCCAATGCCCCCTTGGCATTGAGGGGAAGTGCTAGAAGATAGGCATAGGAACCCACCGTAAGCAAGGGTGTGTGAGGGTCGATGGGTGTGAATAGCCTGAAGGACAAGGGAAACCCTAACCCTAGCCAGGTAGAGACTATATAAATAGCCTATGGGTCACTATCAAAGAGTGAGAGAGTGTAACAGCCTATGGGTCACTATCAAAGTGTGAGAGAGTGTACCCAAGTTGTACTTGTAAGCAACTTAGTAAACAAGATTTTGTTATTGTACTTTGAGCTCTCTTCTCCCTCTTCTGCACACATTCCAATGCTTGCCTCTTTGATATTTTCACAAAGTCACTAGCAGTGTGCAACTCAATCTTATAGTTCCCAAATCCTTCAACAAATAGCTCTTCTCATGCTTGTTGTCTCTTAATAACATCAGGTATTGGTGTTTCGACGAAAAACCGAGTACAATATATCAAAATCCTATGTATGTACTTTGCATGCTCCTAGCCACCAGATGTTGTGTTCCAATTGAACACTAAATGACATTGAGTGATTGCAATGATCTGATGAAAGTTCTCAATTCATCAAGGTAATTGAGACCCTCTCTAGTCTTGTACATTTTAGAATCTCACTTTCATCAAGTTTAACCACAAATCTAGCCACTCCTTGTGCCTCTTCTAGTGACAAGTCATAGAATCTAATAATTAAACATTCTAGGGTGAGAAAGTCTAGGAAAATATTGTTAAATTCATTGAATACAAATTCATTTTTCTTGCCCTTGAAGCTATCCTTGATATGGAAAGGCTCACCCAAAATCTCCATCACTTTGTTATTCACTCTCTGTTTAATAGTTCTAACCAAATGGCCTTGGAAGTATGCAGTACTTATCGTTGCTTCATATTTGACTATAAAAGCTGGAAAGGTTGTATATAATCATCTTGATTGTAAAAGCTAGAAAGGTTGTATATAAACATCTTGACTGATACCAATATTACCTAGTGTCTTCTGCACTAACTCAGTATCCAAAGAATGATCCTTTATAAATGATTCCAAGCATTGTTTCTTTGCCTTTTTAAATTTCTTCTTCTCCAAAATATCCTTTGAAACTACTAAAGGAAGAATATGATAATAAAACTAAGATACTTTCAATGAATCTCTTTCACTTGCATTCGGTTGAAGAAGAGACCTAAACAAAATCAACATCACAAATCAATACAATCAATTATGAACAAAGTCATATTTAATATGTTCAAAGTGAAAAAAAATGTACATTGCTACTTGGATTATTTTACTAAACCACCTCCTCCTCGTCTGAGACTCTCAATATTTCTAAGAGCCTTTTGTCGATTTTGAAGGCCTAAAATAGTTTTCTTTCGTTGATAATATTTGATGTGTTTCTCCAACGAAGGAATCCTCTATTGACAGCCCTCTAGCTTGTGCAATAACTCGTTGTTATGTTTTGATAAAATATGGTTCTCCAATTTGAGGACTTCCTTTTCTGAACCATGTTAAGTGTATAACCTAGAAACCCATTATAACCATTACCAATGAACCTAAAAAATGAAGAGATATTATAGAAAGGTGGAGTGCTATTTTTGTAGGATCTTTGGGATATAGCTTGCCATCCAACCAAAGATCAAGATTCTTCCTATATGTTTCCTAGACTCTGTATTAATAGTAATGTGTTTTGTTCTCTTCCTTATTGGTTCATACTCACTATCCAAGTCAATATACAGATGATGGAGAGGTCTTTTACTAGAGCTACAGAGATCATTGGATGACTGATCCATAGCTAAGGATGTGATTAGAATATTGGATTGAAAAACTATGCAAATTAGAAACAATAAGGAAAATGAAGAAGAAACTAGTAAGGATGGGAAAGAAAGAAGAGAGTGAGAATGGAGGGAAGTAATCAAATGTCGAAAAAAAATCAAATTGAATATTAGTTTTCACTTTAATGAGGACAACTAAGAACTTCATTATGAAAATCTTTGTTACCTTTATGGCAACCTAGATTTCTAGGTTTGATGTGACCACGAGAATATCGTGACAATGACTTACTAACAATTTTTGATATATTTACTTACCAAAATATAATTTTTAAAAAAATATAAAAATAAATTTATTTCTTAAATTTTTTTCTCTCTATTGGATCGCTTATAGGACATTTTTGAGATTTGGGGGTATTCCACCATGGTAGCTTGATAAAAAATGCTTATTGGGAGAGAGAGAGAGAGAAGCCTAGAGCAACAAGTCATTGTGACTTTTACCCTCCTCTAGACTCTTGAACCTCCAACTTGCCTTGGAACTCCTAAATGTTGTATGAAAAGGAGTGATAATCTACTAAATTAACAATTTTACCTCTAGATACGTCTGAGGCTCTAGCCATAGCTCCTACTTGCTTCAAAAAGTTGTAACTAACTCTGGTCCTTCATGTTGTACCTGTTCCTGTGACCTCAGTGACTAGGGTTTTAGATTTAAAAAAAGAACTAGATGGAGAAAGAGGAAAGGAGAAAAGGACCAAAGTTTGATGCTCTAATACTACTTGTAATGAATGAAGTTGAGAGAAGAGGGGAGAATGAGCTGAAGAGAGAGAGTGAGAGGAGGAAGAAGAAGAAGAAAGACTAGAAGAGGAGAGAGAAAGGCAAGAAAGAGGGGAGAAAGGAGGAAGCCATGGAAGCTAGAGATGAAGGTGAATATTATATTCTTGATAATAACTAGATACCCAAAAGTGGGTTTCTTACACCTTATATACCCCAGTCAGTGTGACTAGGTGTCTAAGTCCTAGTTCTTGTGTATCCTACTAGTTACAGTTTTACATGTTGAAGGGAATGCTATTGTATGTATACTCATGTATAATGAGACATGAAATATTTTCACAATCTTATCCTCTCCATTATAAACTTTATAGCTTGCAAAATGTGGCTTCAAAATTGGAACTCATGAGCTTGTATCAATTAGGCATGTACCAAACTCCCTTTAGAAAATTAGACCCTAGAAAATGACATTCCCCCATGTCTCTTTCATTGGAGAATCAATGTGAGTATTTTCATGCACACATTGTAGATCATGAAATTGCACAAGTTCATCATTTTCATGCTTTCAAACAACAAAATTATCCCCGATATGGATTGCATCACTTAAAGGATTGTGATGTTTATGTCTTCATCCTCTTCCATGTCATGATTTGAGGGCTCAATACTTACATACTGGCAAGAAAGCATACTCTTAGAGTTGGAGCACTAGCTCCATTGACCTCACATACAAGAAAACAAATAAATGATAATGGCTTACACTTGTGATCTTTTCCATTACTTAGTGAATACCAAACATACAACGTACATAGATTATTGCAAATGTGACCGTGGTAGATTATATGAGCAAAGAGAAGGGTGACAATGGTTTACACTTGGGATCTTTCCCATTCCTTATTGGATACCAAGCACACAATGTACATAGACTATTGCAAAGGTGTTAGTGGTAGATTGTGGGAATAGTGAGAAGGGTGAAAACTATTGTGCGAGATGCTAAGATGGTGATATGTGATAGAATGAAAGATTTCATTTTGAGTAATATTTCTAGGATGTAGAATATTGTTTTATAGGGGGTTCTTATCTTGGCATATCTATAGATGCTTGCAAAGGGAAGGGAAGAAGAAAGTCATGATTGGGCAGTATCCTAGTTGATTAGTTGGCATAGGTGTTCCTAGTATTGGAAAGTCATATAGAATCTCAATGTGATTCAAGGGGCATCTTAAAAATTCCTTACATTAACATATTTTTCTAAATCTAATTATCTATTTCTTGTCATGAACATAATATAGGGGCTTGTTAAAGTTGATTTAGAAAACTCATGTAAAACCAAGTACATTTTCCCTTAAAAATGCAAGTGGTAAAAACCCTCCTAATGAACTCACATGCTAACATTAATTCTATATGAAAGCAGATTTTCTATGCTCTAACTTTGACTATGAATAGAAATAAATGTTGTTGGGCTAGTGCTATTAACATGATATGTATATAGAACTTATGGTTGAGTTGTAGCAAAAAATCACTAGCATGTACCAACCATGATGCTCACCAATTGTGCTATTATTGAATTGTTTGTTCTGGCACATGCTAACATTAATTCTATATGAAAGTAGATTTTTTATGCTCTAACTCTAACTATGAACAGAAATAAATGTTGATGGCGAATGCTATTAACACGATAGGTATATAATACTTATGGTTGAGTAGTAGAAAAAAATCACTAGCATGTACCAACCATGATGCTCATCAATTGTGCTATTGTTGTAAGTGTGAAACTATCATCATAGTAGGTCCTTTGTAGTTATTGAGCATAGCTTCTCAATAATTACAATTGAGGATAGTCCTTCATGAAAGGGGAAACCATTATTGAATTTTTTGTTTCCCACATGCTCACCACTTTGTTTTTGTAGATAAATTTTCTAAGGGAAAGATGTTATAATTTATTACATTGTAGAGATTGATGTCACGTGGCATAGCACAAAATGACATGGATTGCATGTGGATAGATTTCCTATCCTAATATGGCCTAGACCACTAGCAAATAATTGGTTTAAAGAGTTTCCTTGGATGAACTAATTTGGCTAATAGATATCCAAGGACATAGGTGGGTTGTCCTAGAGTGATTCTCTACTAGACGCTTGATACCATTAGAGGGCATGTTGGCCAATGTATTTTCACATGTGACCAAAGTCAAGTATAGAAAGCCAAACAAGTATGAAAGTATGGTTGTTTAGAGAACTTATCTCAAGAAGAAATCATTTCTTGATGTGAAGTCTTCCTGGTTATGGTGGGCAACTTTCAAACTTCCTTACATGGGTTGAAGTCTAGCCTTTGATCTCTAGAAAGATTTGTTAGCATAACACTATCAAGAAAAAAATTGATCATGTGATAATAAGAATAAAATTTATGTACTTGTACTCCAAACAAGTCATTGCCAGGAAGTTGATCATTAAAATCCTACAGGGGGATTATGGATTCAATTCTACCTAAGAAATCCGGTAGTACATGCTCTTTTTTAGGTGTATGCATAATCTTATTATCAAATTCTTGCAATAGAAGCAACAATCAGGCTAGTTTCCCTATCAATTGTGCTTCATTAACTAAATAAAATAGAACTTACTGGTCTATATGAAAGATCATGAGTAACTGATGCCGAAAAGCAAAGATCATTGCTAAGGATTCTCTTTCTTTGTGATAATGTAGTTCTTTTAAACTATAATTAACACTACGAGGATATAGGGGCATAGTGAGGGGTAGTTGCGACACATATTAGCGGTGTCGCTATTTGCATTGCAAATGCGACGCATATAGCGATGCAAATTGCGGTGGTACTTAGAGAAAAAAAAAAGCAAGTGAAACCCAAGCATGGAATTTTGCCGCAAAGAGCGAAAGAGATCATGCCTTTGGGAGGGAGAGGGAGAGAAAGAGAGAAAGAGAGAGAATGAGAAATTCTCACCACCACTGCCACCGCCACCGCCGTCGCCGTTTGCAAAGAAGAGAAGGAAGTGTACAAAGGAAGAAGAGGGGCAATCGTCACGAAGAGGAGATGAAGAATCCATCCTCGGGCCTTTGCGGTGAGTACATTGCCCCCTCTTGGTTTATTCTTGTTCTTTCTTTTTTTCTTTTGTTTGTTTTTGTTGAGAATGAGGTGCATTGAGGGTGAAAGAGAGGAAATGAGAGAGGGAGAAGAAGAAAGGAAAAGAAAGAGAGCACGAGAGAGAGAGAGAGAATAAACATGAAAGATAACAAAGAATGTAAGAAAGAGAGAGAGGGAGGGAGGGATAAAGGAGAATGAGTGAGAAAACATGAGGGGGTGGAGAGAAAAAAAGTGAGAAACATAGATTACTAAGGATAAATGATAGAGAGAGAGAGAGAGAGAGAGAGAGAGAGAGAGAGAGAGAGAGAGAGAGAGAGAGAGAAAGTTATATTAACATCTTCTAAAGACCAAAACTGGCCTATGAGACAAACTGTGATACAACTGATGAGGTCCAGCTATCCAAAATAAGAGAGAGAGAGAGAGAGAGAGAGAGAGAGAGAGAGAGAGAGAGAGAGAGAGAGAGAGAGAGAGAGAGAGAGAGAGAGAGAGAGAGAGAGAGAGAGAGGTTTGTATTGTTTAAATTGTTATCTATTTAAATAATTTATTAGTAAGTTGGTAGGTTTGCTTACAATTAGTAAGTTTAGATTTATAGATTTCTAGCCATGATTTCTAGCTGATTTAAAGAGAGAGAGAGAGAGAGGGGGAGGGAGAGAGGAGAATGAGTGAGAAAACACGAGGGGGTGATAGATTTATAGATTTATCTATTAGTTAGTTAGTTTAGTTAGATACTTTACTTTAAATTGTTTAGATTACTAATCAATGATTGAGAGAGAGAGAGAGAGAGAGAGAGAGAGAGAGAGAGAGAGAGAGAGAGAGGTTTGTATTGTTTAAATTATTATCTATTTAAATAATTGATTAGTAAGTTGGTAGGTTTGTTTACAATTAGTAAGTTTAGATTTATAGATTTCTAGCCATGATTTCTAGCTGATTTAGAGAGAGAGAGAGAGAGAGAGAGAGAGAGGGAGGGAGGGAGAGAGGAGAATGAGTGAGAAAACACGAGGGGGTGATAGATTTATCTATTAGCTAGTTAGTTTAATTAGATACTTTGCTTTAAATTGTTTAGATTACTGATCAATGATTGAGAGAGAGAGAGAGAGAGAGAGAGAGAGAGAGAGAGAGAGAGATGTTTGTATTGTTTAAATTTTTATCTATTTAAATAATTGATTAGTAAGTTAGTAGGTTTATTTACAATTAGTAAGTTTGGATTTGTAGCTGATTTAGAGAGAGAGAGAGAGAGAGAGAGAGAGAGAGAGGAGAATGAGTGAGAAAACATAAGGAGGTGGAGAGAAACAAAGAGAGGGTTTGTCGCAAAGAGGAGACAAACAATCCATCCTCCTCTTGGTTTGTTATTGTTCTTTTTTCATTTTTTTTGTTTGTTTTTCTTGAGAATGAGGTGCATTGAGGGAGAAAGAGAGGAAATGAGAGAGGGAGAAGAAGAAGGAAAAGGAAGAGATAACGAGAGAGAGAGAGAATAAACATGAAAGATAACAAAGAAATGGGGAAAGAGAGAGAGGGAGGGAGGGAGAGAGGAGAATGAGTGAGAAAACACAAGGGGGTGGAGAGAAAAAAGAGAAGGGAAACAAAGAGAGAGAGAGAGAGAGAGAGAGAGAGAGAGAGAGAGAGAGAGAGAGAGAGAGAGGAGGGAGATAACATAAAATGAAGAGTGCAAAGAAAGGTGCAAAGAAAGGGGGAGAAAATCAAGACTGTTGAGTTACAAGAGAAGAAATCCCTTCTCAAACAAATTAAGAAAGAAAAAGAGAATAAGAACAAAAACCAATTGTTTATCGTAATGTCGACAAAATGGAAAATAATAATGGCATGATGTTGAGATCGCGAGGTACATCAGCCTGTCCCGTGTCCTTGCTCTCAATATAAGCTGGTAATCAGACAAAAGTGTCGCTTGTCTATAGAACACATACGATGCTTTGACGAGTTTCAACTGGAGATCATTGATTAGGTGATCTCAGACTTTAAGCAAACGGTAAGAAAAATGTATATCAATCATGCCTTATATTATTTTCACAAACTAATTGAATATCATATACAAAAATATTATATGTGGTCGTAATATTTATATAGAGAGGTGACGTCTCATCCCAAGGAGGAATTCACCTATTGTGACCAATTAGAAGAGTTCATGGGCATGCGATGGATGGAGTGCCTAAGCCAATCCACCACTTGGAAGGCACGACATAGTCTATACCATAAATACCAGAGGAGACAGGTAGTCTTTCAGACTTTTCGACAAACTTGGAGCCTAAGATGGAGGCAACGATTGATGCATTGATACCCATGGATGCCGAGACATCTGATCCGCTAAGAGAGGAAGCATCCATACCATTATATGATGGGTGCCAAGTATCTCACCTGAAGATGCTGCTTGCACTCCTAAGTGTGCAAGCAAAATACGGGTGGAGCAATGCGAGTGTGACCAAGTTGTTCAGATATCTTCTACGTATGCTTCCTTGATTTCTTTTCAAGACCATTATAAAAAACAATTGTGTTTTTTCAAGGTGTTTTATGATTTCTTTTCGGGTTTTGCTAAAGTATCATATATTGCCACTTAGAAATACCATGCATGACTCTCGTGCTGATATATGCCATATTTTACGAAAGCTTGGTATGGACTATAATAGCATCCATGCATGTGTCAATGATTGCGTGTTGTTTCGAGGAGAGTATGAGACTATGGAGACATGTCCAAAGTGTGGTGCTCACAGGTATCGATAGGACTTGCAAGGGCAAACCGTCCCTCAAAAAGTTCTTAGACACTTTTCACTTATCCCCCGTATACATAATATGTTTTGTACGTCGGGCATGGTGAGCTTGATAATGTGGCATGCACAGAATAGATCCACATATGGAGTCCAATGAATATCAGCGGATTCACGAGCATGGAGCCACATTGACTCTACCTTTCCAGGCTTTGCACAAGAGCCAAGGAATCTTCAGCTCGATCTTGCTATGGATGGCGTGAACCCATTCGGTCTGTGCTCAACTTCTTACAGTGTGTGGCATGTAGTCCTTGTTAACTACAACATCCCGCTGTCAAGTGTTTTTCTGAAAACTGAAAAGCCCTAGTCAAATTGTAGTTAGGTTTGATTTCTGCTAGCTTAGTTGTTTGCATGACAGTTTGTTTTGTTATTTCGTAGTTGGATTTCTTGTGTTTGTCTAGCTTAGGATTTGTTTCTGTCATTTTGTTTGATTTTTTGAGTGTGAAACTTGATAGCTATTGAACAGGATAAAGCTTGTGTTTGTCAATAGCTATTGAACATTGAGGAGCTAGGTATCTTTTCTTGTCGAGACTTTTGCACATCACAGGGATTATGGATTCACGAGTACTTCACGTTGCACTTGTTGATGCACTGCACTCGGGGGTCATCTCCTGTTCTTATCAAATACTTCCATGCCATGGATTGGGATTATGCACGTTTTGCACCATTATTGAGCACTAGCATGGCATGAGGTCTGCTGCAGCTATATGCAGTAAATTTTAGATGCACGCGCACATGAGAGAGCACCTGTCATTGACCACGCACATTTCTTGCACACACGATATTTGGAATGCTCATCATAAAGTTAGGAACCTTTGGTTGAGTGTGTAAGGAGGTTGGGTGAGTTTAGAGGGTCATGAAGGATGCCACCAATTGTGAGATGGGTTGTTCTTATCTGGTCAACATCTTGAGGACCATCATTTTCTAGAGTGATTGTGAGAATTGGATGGGAGGAGCGGAGTATGTTATATCTTTTTGAAGAGCGTTGAGAGGTGAGAATAAGGATTTAAATTAATAAGAAATTTTGTTTGCATTTTACATTATGCACGATCACATCTAGATAGACTAGGCACAATATCTTCAGTGCATCCATATTTTTTTGTGTGAGCATTGTTTGAATGGTAGCATGTTATGGATTCAATCAATTGCATGTTTTCTCAAATCATGTATGGTTGTGCACAGAGTTCTCTTTCATAGCATATTCTTGCTAGGGCACACTGTATAAAAAACAGAATTATATCCAGAGAATATTTATTTTGAAGACTCAAGGATCAAAGGAAAAAGGTCGTACGTTTTATATCGTCAGCGAGTATTTCTTAAAGAAAAAGAGGACATGTGTGGTGAAAGTGTGTGCAATTACAAGAACAATAGGCCAAGGAAGGGAATAAGTCGTCCAAGATAGAAGATAGAGAAAAATGATGCGACTTACGAAAATCAGTATTTTTACCAATTTTTGATAGATTTTTGTATTTCTGCCCTTGTAAGCTTGTCGACCAAATGCGTTCCGATCGTTTTGAGTACCCGAACAACTATATTCGAAGTTCAAATGACGAAGTTATGATCCAAACAAGTTGTAAACAGGCATAGAGCAGAAAAAACGAAAATAGTGAAAAGCAATAGAAAAGAAAAAGCCAAAAGCTGAAAGCAAAAAGCCTAATGTGTGTGAGTGTGGATAGAAAACTATATAAGGAGATGAGAATGGAGAGTTAAGGGCCTTCCCCCTTGATTACAATTGTATTTTGTGAGAGAGGACAGTGGAGGGTCGCATACTAGAGTGAGCTCTTGTCATGCCAATTTGGAAGTTGGAGCTTTTGGGTGTCAAAGCACCGAGCATCGGCTCAAGGTTCTTAAGGTACGAAAATATATCTCACTTGGTTTGTTTTCGAAGTATTGGTATTTTCATTGTGTTATGGTTGTGTGATGCTCTACCTGCATACGGGTTTTAAATTTTTTTGAGCTATAAGAGGCATTGTGTGTTATCTTGTTTTCGTGTGTGGTTCGAGGTGTATTATCAAATATTTGAAATTTTCAAGTTGCGTTGTACATTCGACAAATTCAATTACCCCAACCGGTACTCCTTAACGTCTCATTATCGGGTTGTGAGTGAGGCTTACTCTCGATCACCGCTCGCATAACACCACCATGGCTTTCTACGAAGAAAGAACACCTGATTCTTAGCTTGCTCGTTCCTGGCTACTATACTTTGTGAGATGAGCGGGTCAACGTGGAAGATATATGAGCAAGCACGATAGTCAACGGTCTACCAATATACAAGCCATTCTCATGTGGACCATACATGACTTTTCGAGATTCGGGGAGTGCTCAGGTAAGTACGCTTCCGTTCTTGTTGATCATATCTATTATAGCTTGTTTAAGTTTTTGTTCACTAAATAGAGGTGTTGGGATATGTCTAGTTATCTTAGGTTATCATGCATGTCCATTATGTGAGCCACAGTTAGACTCGTGAAGGTCACGAACTAAGGGAAGGTTTTCTTGGACGGCCTCCAGCGTGAATGAAGGCCCAAAGCTAGTATGAGTTGAAAATGGTCCACATGGAGTCACATCCAAATGGAATGCCGCGGTTCTCAGTTTTCTACGAGTTGCCATATTAAACCCACTTATAGATCAACCACTTGTTGGATCCCATGCATATTTTCAAGAATGTGGGAAGCTTACTGTGGGACCACATCACAGGAAAGAGAGACACTGTAGGGGCACGAATGGATTTGAATGAGGTAGGCAAGATGGAGGCACTTTGGCCACAGTCGAGTGTTGATGGTCGCTTTCAACTATCTCGCACTCCTTGGGTTTTTTCCACTAAAGAAGAGCACATTGTGAATCAAATTATCAGGTCTACTGGTATGATGCATTCTCTTAGATCCACTTTTTCTAAAGATGACCAACTATCAAGGCTAAATTCTCATGATTGGCATAAGATATGTAAGGTTTGTACTACAAATGGATTGTAAGTGGCCTGCACATTTTGCTATTTGGAGTCTAGTCGATGTTCATAATGCTTCTTCATTTGTGGCAGTTTATACTACCGATCACGATCACAGGATGCCTTAATATGGGGCGATTTATAGATTGTCAAATTTAGTGCAATGGATCTCACAGAAGGAGATCAAGACATCCTCTATTGAATCCACAAGGCAGGGAGCAATGGAGACGGTTTGTCTCTTTGAGAAGTATTTGCCCACCATCATACTCACGATACAAACCCACCTCTTGGTGCATCTTGTAGATGAAGTGGAGATTGCGGGACCTATCCATATACGATGGATATTCTTCTTAGAGCACTTCATGAACATCCTAAAAGGCTTTGTGTGACAACAAGCTCGTCTAGAAGGTAGTATGGCTGAAGGTTGGTTGGTGCTTGAAGTGTTAATGCATATTTCACAGTGGCTACCAACGGTGGATTCAGACAACAGTATACTATGGTCGCTCAAGGATGATGATAGATTGATCAGAGATGTGGTGGTTGGAAATGGGGTAAAAAAATGATGGATGTTGCAATGGAGGAGAAAGTGAATAGTTTTTATATGTTGCACCATGCATCCATGGAGACGTGGCTTACTAGGTACGAGCAAGCTAGGAAAGATTGGAAAGAAGCGCAATTGGAAATTTGACGCAGTACGTGCCATCGACTGATTCAATATCTTGAGGGCATGGAGGAGATGCTACAGTTTATGTCTATGCAATGGTTACATGGAGCTGTCATATCTAGATTTTATATGTGACAACTAATCTAATAGTTTCAATGTACAGTACAAAACATGCAATGCAGTGTGGTCGCGCAGGCAACATTTCCTCATTGAATGCTATCATGACGTTGCGCGTCTACCACTGCAAACCTGAGGGCAGAGTTTTTTCGCAAGGATTTTGAACTTTTTATTCAATGTCATTAGGATTTTATTTCTTGTTGTGTGTGTAACTTTTGTGTTTGCATTTGCATGACACACAAGTACATGTAGTTAGGCTAGGCACAATTTCTTCATTGCATTCATAAATTTTTTGTGTGGAAGCATCACTGGATTGAATGCATAGCATGGATTCTAATTTGCAAACTACATGAGTGATTGAGCATGAAGTTATTTTCAAAACATATTCTTGAAAGGGTACATTGCATGGAAAAACATGTAATTGTTTTGAAGACTCAAGGATCCAAGGAAAAGACTAGCTTGGTTTTGAACTTTTCTTGTGCGACAACGCTTTGGAGAGGCCGAACTCATTGACCTATAACTTTGGTGCTCAAAGAGCTTGCAAGATATTTTGATTGGCTTCACTACTAGTGAAATACTTTCTAGAAGAACACAAACAATAAGCTTTGAAGATGGAAGTTATGCATTTGAGGCAATTGGTTTATTCCTCGGAATGGAGGATTTGCAAGAGGATAAGCAAACAAAGTTCTTGTTAGCTCTTCTACTACCACTCTGTAGCCAAGTGGATTCTCACTTCATCTCTATTTTTGGCATTTTGTATAAAAGGCCCTGGCTACCACGAAGAAGTACTTGAATGGATGAATTTCGAGGGAGGGGCACTCGAGGGCCAAATCCTGCTGTAACTGGACCTTCATCAACATCATTTTGCTCAAAGTACAGAGGTCAACGGACACGGCCCTCAAAATTAAAAACATCTTGTTCATATGGCTTTAATTTATCCCAGCAAGGTGACACTATCTATGAGATGGAATCTCTCAAGGAGTGGGAGTTTGGAGGGTTTGAAGATGAAACAAATAGGAAGACATGAGAACATCTAATATTTGGCTCAATGCCAGAGTCACAACCTAAGGAACTAAAGGATCATTATGTTTCCAATGCTGGCGCATTTCTGGATGAGGCACAACATGCCGCTACTGAACTTCAAGATGCTTTGTCAGCGGCATAAACAATGGGACTAGACATGGCAGCGTTTACGAAAGCAAGATGGCGTAAGCTATGATGAAATTGATAAGCAAAATAGCAAAAAAGCTTAAAACACTCGTAACGGCTTGAATGGTGGCATGACTAATCGCAAGCTTTTCTGGAGAGAAAAGCACCAAGCTTTTGTGAGCCGTGTACTCTGAATCAGGATGAGATGTCGAGGGGTGCAGCAAATAGATGTCATTAATGACGGTGCTTTTTGAAGATTTTAAGCTTTTTTTTAGAGTGACACCGATTATAAAGAGGGGCATAGCTGGTGTAGGGTCAAGAGGAGAGACGGTGAAAGGTGGGGAAGACTACAATGGGATGAGGCTGAGGGGAAGAAGAAGACGGTGATCGAACAGAGGAATGATGATGATGAAGAAGAGGCGACAACGGAGGCTTCGTATTCTTCAGCAAACATGAAGCTGAGGGTGGAAGCATCAACGAGTTTTGAAGAACCAAGGAAGCAAACGTAGTAGCAGAAGACGATGAAGCTGACAAGGTTGATGAGGGGGTGATGAAGACAAAGACAAATGCTATTCGGCGAGCTCTAATCATTTTCATAAACGAGAGTTAGGAGAATGAAGCGATGGGATGGAACGAAGGGAGAGAACAAAGCATGGCTCGACGACACAAGGTCGCCGTGATTGAAAACTGGTTCAAAAAGCAAAGTTATGAATTCATTCAGCATGGGCGGGAATGTACGTCACGTCGTCACGCTGGAGCAAGAGCTTGTGGAGTTCAACCGACAATGCAAATACAAATTAAAGACGTTTAGCACGACACCACTATTAATAAGAGAAGTTCATCATGCAGAGTCAGGATTCTGGAAGACGTGTTATGCGTGTCTTGCATCAAGTCGTCAACCTATGAGAATATTTGTGTGAGAAATAACAAGCATGCCATGACAAAGCACTGCTTGAAGGAACAATTACATTGATACGGGTGCAACCAACAGCAGCAGCAACCTCCGACAAGGTCTTCCATGACGAATGCTTTGTCGTCCAAGACAATATGTATGTTCTACATGTAAAAGAGATATATATATCACTTTACTAATAGTTGAGAGGACTTGGAGTCAAATTGGGAGCATATCTTCAAGAAATAAGGCTCTACCTATGGCTCACTGATGCCTACGGCTCAACATCACCATGGACAGAAATAGTATGAGAGGTGGACAATTGAAAGCATTTTGAAAGGAGCATAGATACCATAAAGACGATGAATTCTACCTTGATCTTTGGTGATGAGTTCTTCATGTTGATGTTGAAGCTAAAGCCCAATTGCAAGGAAGTGAAGACAGCAAGAAAGGATTTCTAAATTCCCTACTTTATAAAGGATCATATGTTTGATGAATCTCTTTGATGCATAATACGAAGCCTCCCATCTTTTCTTCCCTTATTGCTTAGCCTTGACCTCTTTGTACTCAATATGTTCATGTTTTGACATACTTTAACTCTTTGGAATCTCATATTAATCTTAACAAAAGGAAGCTTAACTCCTTCTTTTAGCTTCATATCTATGATGATATGCAGGTGAACTCTCTTCCTTACTTTGCTCCCAATCAACAACAAATGAGCATCTTCTTTATGTTTTTCAATACGAACTGCAAGTATACATCCATGAATTTATCTTGAGTTCTCTCCATCTCCTTAGCGTCCCTGTGATGAGTGTCTGTCATGAACCTCCCGCACGAATTTTGTGCGACACCTGGTGAACTCGACATGAAAGTCAGAACTCAGATTACAAGTGATGGATGAAGCAGTGGAAAATGCACTAGATGCAGTAAATGAGGAAAGGTGTGTATTTGATGGTTATGATCCTAAAGGTTATCTTACATGCTACAAGTTAGAGATGAAACTTAGAGGTGTCCTAGATGAACGCATGATCAAAAATTTTAAACAACTACTAATTCTGGATTTGCATGAGCAAATACATGAATTGGATAGAGTATATGCAGACAGTTGGACAGATTCTGAGAAAATGCTGTTATACAAGTGGGTGACTGTTATTTGGAATTAGAGATAGGGGAAACTTTTGGTGATACAGGTTTTTCAGAAGATCAAGAAGATCAGGATGCATGCATTATCAAAGATGGTGATAATCTGGAACCTCATAATGAGGACAGAGTTCTCTATGCACAATTGGAAAACCAGGTTTTGGACAATTCTTGACAGGTCAAAGATATAAACTGAATTGAAGGTAAACTTTTTTTTTCAAAGGTGATGAATGTCACAACTACTTCAGAGAGCGA